>NC_068297.1:32745707-33064457 GCF_025860055.1 Xyrauchen texanus | reverse complement strand
CTGGCCGTTCTCCGTTGACCTCTCTCATCAACAAGGCGTTTCTGTCTGCAGTACTGCTGCTCACTGGATGTTTTCTTGGTTTTGACACCATTCAGTGTAAACACTAGAGACTGATGTACATGAAAATCCCAGGTGATCAGCAGTTACAGAAATACTCAAACCAGCCCATCTGGCTCCAACAATCATGCCATGGTTTAAATCACTGAGATCACTTTTTTCCCCATTCTGATGGTTGATGTGAACATTAACCGATGCTCTTGACCTGTATCTGCGTGACTTTATGCATTGCAATGCTGCCACATGATTGGCTGATTAGATAATCACATTAATAAGTACAGTAGTTGTACATGTGTACCTAATAAAATGCTCAGTGAGCTGTATATAAAAAGTGTGTTCCAGTTCACAGACTGTACTTTATCTACAGTATGCTCTAAAAGAATATCCTGGTAGTGGGAATATATGTACTTTTGAATATGTACTAAGACAGAATGCTGGTTTTGGGATACACTACCACATCATAACATTGCATCTTGAAGCAGACTGCTTTTTCACATATTTCTGTTTACATGTTTGCGTTAGCTTCTAGCTAAATTTCAGCCTGATTTGAGAAATTATATTTTGTGATCCATTACACATTTTGCGGAAGTTCTGAGTTGAAATGTCTGCTCTGTGAAGTAGAAAGGCAGTTAAATGTTCTCCTAAACAGGTAAGGCTTTTAAGGTTAATTTAAAATCAAGTTTTAAATTAACGAAAACTACATCCCTCCTTAACCCAATCCTTAAACTTAAACTGAACTGATAGTGTAATAAAACATGTGAGATGAAAAACGTAATTGCTAAATCAACCACTTAATTCTGTGGTGGTTCTATGATATTTTTGGCTCAGGGGTTGAATCATAATGGGAGTCATCTGGTTTGTGATAGCTATGTGGTGTTTGTAAACCTAACTAACCTGGCCTCAATTGGTGCTCTAGTGACTGACATTAGAGACTGTAGCCTTTAGCATCCACCTTAGCGCACCCGCCTCCCATGCCGGCTAACGCTGGTTTGAATCCTGCTTGGAGCGGGTCTAACAGGACAGGTTACACTCACGGGCTCTTCAGGACTAATTTCCATGTCCTTTGAATGAAAAGAGCCATTCAAAATCAGATGAGCTGACATGCGATGTAATTACATTTGTAAATGTTGTTGGTTATGTAATGCAAAAGTTAAAATCTATTGACAAGTCACATGCTATATTAAAAGTATTTGATTTTATTAGATAGCATTGTGTGAGGAGCATGGCGAAGTGTTTATGACAATCAGTGATGCCGGTATCACGTTACTTAGTAACGTGTTACTCTAATCTGACCACTTTTTCCAGTAACGAGTAATTTAACGCGTTACTATTTCCAAACCAGTAATCAGATTAAAGTTACTTATCCAAGTCACTGTGCGTTACTATTTTTGTAATTTTCCTTAGTAAAAATATATAATTTGCTTTCTTTTTGCGTCTCGGGGAGTGAAGTCACGTATGCGACGAGTCACGTTTTCAGCATGAGGACAGTTCATGTGTACCACACAGCGACACAAACGTAAACAACAATGGAGGGAGGAGAGAGATGTACGTTTTCTAGCTGGAAATACGGTCACTATTTTGAGTTTCTGTCAGCTAAAGATGGAAATATTTAGGTTCGTTGTACACTGTGCTGGTGGCGACAAAGTGCTATCTAGTTACAAAAATACTATGTCAAATTTGAATAAACATTTGGAGTCGCAGCACTGCACAGTCAAACTTACAGAGCAAGTCCCACCAGGTGATGCGAAGCAGAGAGCAGGAGATCCCCCACCACCCACAGCAAAAGCTGGACTTCGGTGTAAAACCAGTAAGTGGTGGAGAGTTGAAGAAGTTGGTCGGGCAGTATGTTGTAGAGGAAAAAGCCCTTAAACATGGTTGACTCGCCCTCGTTTCATGCCATAATAAACAAGATCCCAACTACTCTCAATGCCGAGCTGCCTCACAGAACAGCTTTTTCTTCTTACATGGAGAAGGAGTATGCAGTGATGGAGAGAAATCTGAAGGCCGCGCTGAATGAGGTCGACTTTGTGTCAACTACCGCGGATATTTGGACTGCTAACAACAGAAGTTATATGGGAGGAATGCTCCACTGGATCAGTAGATCCACATTAGAGTGCAACAAGGCTGCATTGGCATGTAGGAGAATTCGCCGTAGACACACGTATGATGTTATTTGTGCAGAAATTGAAAACATTCACTCTTCATATGGACTACTCAACAAAGTAGTTGCAACAGTGACTGATAATGGATCCAACTTTGTCAAGGCGTTTAAAGTTTATCAGCCTGTCACAGAGTCCGATGATGGACGGAGGAGGGCGAGTCCACCCCCACAGATGATGATGATGATGATGTCACTTTTTTAGATCTGTCAGCTGAAAGTGATGGACAGCTGTCTTTATTTTATTTTTTATAAACAAGTATTTTTTCAGGAAATAGTTTTTAAGTTCAACTTAAAATGTCAGGAGATACATTGTTGACATTACTGTTAAAAATGCACTTCCAATAAAGTGAGTGTTGGCAAAACAGGTTGTCATTTTTATGTTAAGGCGGCGGGGGTGTTGTCGGCAGCTGCTGAATGTAAAGTAACTTGTAATCTAACTTAGTTACTTTTCAAATCAAGTAATCAGTAAAGTAACTAAGTTACTTTTTCAAAGTAACTATGGCAACACTGATGACAATATGCCATTTTATTCGCAATGTGTGTGAAAGTGAATTAAAGACTTTTGTTGTAGCACCTCTACTGTTCATTCATGAGGAAAATGGCGTAAATTACAACAGACACATACAAATATCTGTATGTAATATAAACTCTGTATGTAGGTATAGTAATGTGAGTCTATGAGTACAGTTCGCTAAATTCAGTTTATTATTTATAGTGTTCCTATAGCTCAAATGGTTGAGTGTGATGCTAGCAACATTTTTGTATCCCCTTTTAAAGAAAAAAACCTGCTATGACATCTTCATTTTTGCATTCATGAGAGATAGAGAGAGAGATGGGGGGGGGGGGGGGCATGTTGTTTACAGTGGCCCTCAAGGTATGAAATTGTTTATAACTGTTAATAATACAGGGCGAGATTTTAGGGTCACAATTATAATTCACCACACTCACATATTACTGACCCTCTCATGCTACTCGGGACATGTATTGGGATAATCACAACCTGCTGAAATAGCAAGCACTCCAATTATTGTATTCATCTCCTGTGCTAATGAATTCTGAAGATGATTATTATGGAAAACAGGGTGAGATAAAGAGGCAAAATACCTTCTTGATCCCCTCTCCTTCAATGCTGTGATAAACATCAGGGCCTCTCCGTAGCACCTCAATTAAACATTTTGATCTAATTAATCAATTGTCCTTTGAGACATAAACCAGCTCAAAATAAAAATATATCATGCAAGGTTATTAACGTGAGCAATAGGCATGGCAGCTGATAATTTTTTTTAATTATTATTAGCATTATAACTATATATATATATATATATATATCTCAGCAGTCCATTGAGGAGCTCTGGACCACTGGCTCTGACCTTTGAGTTTGTTTTCACGTGAGCATACGGACATTGCGGAATAATTTTTAATATACTGTATGGATGCTGCTACAGCTCATTTAATCATGGATGTTTAGTTAACAATATTTAATTAGATTTTTCTGTTTTGGTCTGTGGTTTGTTGTCATTAAACCTCAATGACTTTTCAGGTCAGCAGGACCACCCACAAAATGTATTTTGTTTGCATTATAGCACCTGTTGCTAATTACAGTGGAAGACAACATTTCTTTATATATATATATATATATATATATATATATATATATATATATATATATATATATATACTTTATACATTAAATCATAAAGCTGCAAAAACCTATTAATATTAAATATTTATATGTTGAACACATTGTTTTTTCTGAAATCTACAGTAAATATATAAAAAATGGCAGATGTTGTCTATACAGAGTAAAAAGGTCACATGCTTTGAAGTAGGTATTTTGCTGATCAATGCAAACTTGATTCACAACATGTGATTATTTAGTACTGACATCCAGACATGGTTGAGTAGTTTATAGGGCCCTGAAAGATGACCACAACATAATAGTCTAAATTGATTTATCATTTGTGACTGCATGGCAATTACTTACCGACATATTTTTTTTATTGTTATTTTCATTTGCATTGACTGTGCACATATACAGTTTAAAATTATTTAAATGCAAACCAGCCAGCAATAAAAACTATCTGAATTTTAACTCTACATCTCTTAAAATACACTCCCTGAAAATGTACTATTACTATTTTCCATATCCCATATATTATATTCCAAGATAGTCATATTATTATGAATAAATCAATATTTTATATTTAAGCAATATTACACAAGCAAGATTGCGATTAAAAAAAAGACAAACCATAGCTCTTGACACATATGCACTGCTCTTACACTTTGCATATGCACTGTGATACACACACTGTGAAGCGTCGGAGTGCTGATGGTGTCAGACTATCATTGCTCATGGAACGTCTCTCGTCCAATCAGATTCGAGGGCCAGAAGTAGCTGTTGTATTTCAATAATTACATTATAATCACATTTATATAAAAAAGGTAATTAAATAAAAATATAAGAATGTGTCTTGTATCTGAGGATGCAAAAAATTTTTGTATTTTGTTTATTTCAAGTCGACAAATGAGAAATCATCATTTGACATGCCTAACTGCTACCAGGTTGAATAAGGAAAAGGTTTTAAAAATAAAACAACTTTGCTATGCTAATTCTTTGGGCGAACAGGGGTCCAAGACAAGGGATCCTCAGAATTTTGCTTGATAGATGAAATCAGTATAGGAGGAGGCAGCGCAGTGGCTCTAGTGTTTAGAGAATCACTCCGCCCATTTAGGTCTCATTGATTTTGACTGTCAAATCACATAGTGCAGATGGAACTGGCAGAGATAGAGCACACAAACTGTCGATTAGATGCAGCACTTTGACAAGGTTGGCCAAATAAATGCTACTTCCCCAAATGCAATGGGAAATATTTGAATACTATTGAAGAGGAAGAACTTTTTTTTTGCAGCACATAGGGCAGCACATAGTTGCAGCACATAGGGCAGTTGGGTTACTTAGATGCAATGCAGTAGTAAATGCCTCTAATTTGTAAACATTAGCATTTTAATATCTTTGTTTAAGTAGAAAGCCAGAGAATCAAACTGTGAACATATCTGAGGCCATGGCTCTTTTAGCAGTTATCCAAAAAATAGCTGCTTTACTTGTTTGTTTTTTTTCAGTGTGAAAACTGAAAAACGCAACTGTATATTCATGAAGGCGAGCTGCCGTCACGTGGCGGCAGGGGTCAACGGGGCTAATTGGTTAGCCAAATCACTTGCAATTCCACAGGAAGTGCTAGAATTATATTCGCTGATGTTTGTTTAAACCCAGGCTCTATTATGCAGAATGATGTACCCTGGGACAACGTTTTCTAATACATAGTGCACCGATCATAATTCCCTACGGGCTAAAATTAAGAACCGTATGCTTCTGCCTCTGGCTCACGTCTCCTGGTCTGAAGCAAATTACCACTAGAGACAAAAAGAGCTTGCTGGCGTTCAGCTTTCTCATTGTGCATTTCTTGTGATGGATGAAAATGAACAAAGAAAACAAACAAGTGCAAAGTGAGAGAGAATGAGAGAAAAAACTTGAAAAGAAATAATGTGCAAAGTGAGAGAGAATGAGAGAAAAAACATGAAAAGAAATAAAGAACATGTTTATCACCAGCTGGCATTTCCTTTGAGGATTGTTGTTTGTGTACTAAATTAATAACACTGGGGGAAGATAAGTTGGGATAGAGTGGGGTCCTTTCTAATTTTTGAATGGAGTAAGAATATGTTATAATAAGCTTTATTGCTCGATTCAAAGTATATTTGTGTTTGAAAATAAAAAGTTGTGAATTATTAAACATAATATGGCACTGCAATATTTTCAACTAAAAGACGTTTATATATAACATACACCTGATTTATATATAATGATTTAGGGGCCCCAATAGTTCTGTGCCCGAGCCCAATATTTGGTTCTATATCCCTGGTTAAAAGCATTTACTTGAGATTCTGGTGCCTTCATTCTATGGTGTTTTCTTGGGTGTGGATTATGATATTTGTGAATGAATGTGCACATGCACCCTATTTACAGATATTCAGAATATGCTAACATCGGTGCAATCGGTGGTGTACATAGCATCTGTGTATGCGGAGAAACGTTTTCAGGAAGGTCCATTTTGCACGTAAATCACTCTCAATTTACTCATGTACTTATGAAAGTTTCATGAATGAGGCCAATGTGTGAATTGTTTATGCTAAAAAAAAATTATCTTATACCAGCTTAACATGTAGAGACCGTTATAAGTAAGCCATTCTTTGGTTGATTCAACCAAAAGTGTGAACATTTCAGTTATTAAAACATTGCTTTGTTTGTCTTAACATTCTGACAAGCCTGACACAGTTATGTCGCTCAAAAAAACTAAACAAAAAAACAGTAAGGGTTACTGTTATCTGTTTGTCCAACCAATAAAAAAACAGTAAGGGTTACTGTTATCTGTTTGTCCAACCAATAAAAAAACAGTAAGGGTTACTGTTATCTGTTTGTCCAACCAATAAAAAAACAGTAAGGGTTACTGTTATCTGTTTGTCCAACCAATAAAAAAACAGTAAGGTTACTGTTATCTGTTTGTCCAACCAATACAGATAAGGTTTATTTTGGTACCGCTTAACATTCATATTCCCTATTTGTAAAGGGAATATAAAGGGGTTTATTAATTACTAATAATTAATTTAAACATATGTTACAAATCATTGATATGTGGTTATAACAAAATACATAAAAAGGATGACTTTCATGCAACAGCTACCAAATAGTGAGCCAATTTACCTCACATGTTATAAATGCTCAATAACACCTTGTCAACATTAATAACCTTCGAAAATATACCTAAATGTACATTTGAAACTGTGAAGCATTTTTTAAGGAAAGTGCAATATTAGCAAAATGATAATCTCTTATTTTATTGTTACAATAACAGCCTATTTTTGAGACTTGTGGGAATTGTGTTTTTTTTTTTTTTTTTTTTTTTTGGTTTTGTTTTAAAATACGGCATGAATGCATTTAATAAGTCATTAATAATGTAATTTAATTAAATAATGCATTTAATAATAATAGTAAAAATGCTCATTATTTGACAAGTATTGGATGAAAGTTTCTCTTTTTATGCATGTTGCTATAATGGCATATCAGTGTTTATATGCATTTGTATATGACTTATTAGTAATTAATGAACCCCCCCTATAAACCCTTAACTAGGGTCTGGTTACGGTAGTGGTGCTGAAAGTACACACTTTAAAAATGGTCCCTCCTCTCATGGCATACATAAGGCATACAAAATTTTATCTTTCATCAAAATGTAGTAATTTTCTCTGCCTCTAAAATGTGATGATATTTACATGCACATGTGGTGTTTGTGCATGTAAATGTCATCCACACCAATGCTAGGGTGTTGTGGGTGGTGGCTTACTGGACTTGTTGCTTATGGAACAGAAAAAATACATTAATGATATGTGAAAACACACCTCGTCCACAGCACATGAACATTTAACCTATGCTATCTCTCTATTCTGCCCCCACATAATCCACACTGGCTGTGTGTAAATATCATGATGCTAAAAAGTGCTGGACACAGCAGGTGTGTGAATAAAAGTAGAATGAAACCAAGACAACATCATTAAACTGTCACTGGATGAAAGTTCGCCTATCTCTGCCCTGCTTCATCCACCTGGGTAGAGTGAAGGAAGTTGTGAAGGAATGAGAGGCAGAACAAATCAGGCATATTTTGTAGCCAGCTGCCAAGCGTTACATGGCAGTCCTATGCTGTGTGTGCATATGTTTGTGAGTGGAAATCCACTGGACTGCATTGCTTTGGCCTAGCTACAGTAATCACATTATACCTGTAATTGGTTTTGCAATGAGTCTGACACACTTAGAGCCCGGCACACAAGATAGCGGAGGAAAGAAGCTCAGGTTGTTTATATGCGCAAGCAGCCTTGTGCCACTTTGCAGACACGTTTATACTCGCTCCTGTAATGTCTGCAATATCTCGCATCATTTGACATTTCAGGATCTTTTTTTCTAAGCACCAAGAAACTAATTTCTAGACTGAGTAGATTTATTATCTGCAAAACAAAGAAAACCCTCTTTGTACCCTGCCCTAGCGATTAGCACATTCTAAAACACATTAAGCCATGGTGCTCATGTGGGAGCTGCGAATTCGAGCGCAACTTATGTCAGTTCCTGATCCAATCCCTCCCTTTTGAAGGTAGCAGTTCTATATGTTTTCAAGCTGGTCATTTATGTTATTAGATGGTTGATCTGCTGGTGGGATAATGTTTGAACTGGTAGACCAACTTGAACCAGCAACAAACCAGCAACCATGTGCCAAAAACCATTTTGACCACTTTAGGGGCCATTCACTCCAGATGCTTTTTGAGTATGTCAATTGTTTTCTACATACACAGGCTTTAGTCTTTGTCCGCTGCAGCGCATCTCATGTAGGAGCGCTGCCATTTTCAGATGCCGTGTCAAGTTAAAAGAAGTTCAACTGTTTAAAACGCATCATGAGTAAGCTGTATTCTGTTATATTTGCTGTGCTAAACAATCTAGCAACATGTTCGCAAAATACTCTCAAAAATCTGCCATTATAAAAAACTCATAAGAAAATGCAAGTCCTCTTCCGGGTTTTTGGACACTAACCTGAAGTCCTGGACTACACTGACACCTAGTGGTGTGGATGCAGCATCACGCACAATCAAAAGTAAAGGTGGAAAGTGTACAATAACAGGAATCCGAGACAAAATGAGAAGGATACAGCTGGTCCTATGAACTTAATGTCAGTTCCCCATGATGCGGCCCGCTCCAGGTAAAATAAAACAGCTTTTATTTGGCCATGACTGAAGTCTTCATCTTATGTTAGTTAACATGATTTTAAACATATTTACCAGTATTTAAAGTCTACTGATATCACTACAGATAATAGAGAAAACATCCATGTAATAGTCAATGATGCAGAGATCTACTTTTATGTTTAATTTAATCACTGAGAAGGTTTACCTGCAAAGTAGCACCAAACATCACAAGCAGCCTCAAGAATGGACACAGAGTAGACGTATAACACTTTTCCTTCAGCAGAATATTGCAGTACAGGTCGCTAAGTATATTCAAAGGGGAAAGCTAGATTGGAAAAGTGCACTCGCGTGTATGGTTGTGAGATTGCACAAAATAAGTATAACATTAGGCAGACTATTTCCAATTTGCGCAAGTCTAAATCTCAAACTGGGGGTGTTTCATCTCTTATCTGGCAACCCTGAGCATGTTTAACGCTTGTGGAGACACTTTAGGTCCCAATGCAAGTAAACTGAAATATCCAATATCGGGCCGTATGTTGCCCATGTCTGGTCTAGGCTAGCTGATCCCACAAAACCTCAATGGGGTTAAGATCCATAACACTCTTTTCCAATTATCTGTTGTCCATGTCTGTGTTGTTTCAAAAGTGTCTTTTTCTTTGCAATTCTTCCCATAAGACCTGCACCCCTTAGTCTTCTCTTTACTGTTGTTCATGAAACTGGTGTTGACTGGGTAGAATTCAACGAAGCTGTCAGTTGAGGTCATGTGATACATCTATTTCTCAATCTAGAGACTCTGATGTACTTATCCTCTTGTTTAGTTGTACATCTGGCCTTCCACATATCTTTCTGTCCTTGTTAGAGCCAGTTGTCCTTTGTCTTTGAAGACTGTGCACCTTTGTATGAAATCTTCAGTTTTTTGGAAATTTCAAGCATTGTATAGCATTCGATCCTCAAAACAATGATTGACTGGTGATCTTCTAGAGAAAGCTGGGGTTTTTTTGTTGCCATTTTCGACCTAACATTGACCTTAAGGCATGCCAGTCTATTGCATAATGTGGCAACTCAAATCAAACAAAGAACAGCTTTCAGCATTGTTTGATATAACGGCGAGTGATTTTCTAGTTCCAAATTATCAATTTTGCACGATTACTCAAATATAAGGTGTTGGAGTAATGACTGCTGGAAATGGGGCCTGTCTAGATTTCCTCAAAAATGACTTTTTAAAATAGTGATGGTGCTGTTTTTTACATCAGTAATGTGTGATTAGTTGAATGCCACTTTGGTGAAATTAAGTTCCAATTTCCTTCAAAAAACAGCAAAACAATATATATATATATATAAGGCTGTCATTCTGTCTTAAATTTCCTTGGTTTGCCCTACCAAACTACTTAATTATATAATAAAGTAGATGTTGATTAATGAATATAACATACCAAGAAAGTGTGCCTTTATATACTCTTAGTGGGGACTGCGACATTAGAAGAACATGTCCCACCTGAACTTTAGTTTATAGTAAAAATGGATTTAGAAATGTTTCTGTTGTTTTTTATTTGTTTAGTTTTTTTGTTTTTCACTCCTTTAAGTGTTACTGTGAACACAAAGAACAGTGTAAGCTGTCTCTGAGGGCCAGTTTTCCCAAACACATTGTACTGTTTGAACATGAGGTCACAGGTCACATTGTCAAAATGGAATTTAAGGACCAAAAATGAAAAACAAACCAGCATACTGAAAGTGTAATAAAAGGTGACAATAACAGATATCCACTTTTTATAAACATTTATCATTATCTGAAGATTATAGGAACTTTCAAACTTGTGAACTGCACTTTTACTGCTCTTCTCATACTCTTCCATTTTTCTTCTCCTCACATATATCCTAATGACTTCCCATGTTTTCTCTTATTCTCTCTTGTCTCAGCAGCCCTATTATTTTCTGCACTACAGCTCTCTTTGAACTCGCTGGTTGCTCTGTTTTGAAGAAACAAAAAAACAATTTTTGTAGACAAATATCAGATACTTTGCAACTTAATTTCTAATGGCTGTGTCTGTGAAACTGTGACACTATTGTTGCAGCATAATCTTTTTAAACAGTATACATGTTAGCATATTATAACAGAGTCTCTTACCAGCTTGCAATCTCAAAATATTTTATCAGACAAGCAGATGGATTATTATTTAGATGGACATTTAATGCTCATAATTTTGTTAAAACACTAACATTATTTCTTTAGCAAAAGTAAATGGTGTTTCACATTGAGGGACAAGACTAAATTGACTGATAATTTACTGTGAGTTTATTCACAGTAAAAAAAAAACATTTTTTTGTTCTCACCCAAAACCAATTGTATCTTGCTTCAGAAGACATCGTTTTAGCCACCGGAGCCATATGGATTACTTGTATGATGCTTTTATGTGATATTTGAACCTTCAGAGTTCTTGACACCATTCACTTGCATTGTGAGGATCAAGAGGGCTGAGATATTCTTCTAAAAATTTTTGTTTGAGTTCTGCAGATGAAAATAAAAAAGTCATACACATCTTGAATGGCATGAGGGTGAGTAAATGATGAAAGAATTTTCATTTTTGCATGAACTATCCCTTTTAATGGCAACCTTTTTTTAGTATTATTATTTTTGCAATTCCGTTTGGTGCCACTAGAGGTGCAGAAATTGTACTTCTTTAAGAAGGGCTATATAAGCTGGAATAATAGACTTCAAAACAGTGTTACTATATTACAAACTTTTATACAGTGGAAAAAACACTATATTAGCATAACATAAATATATAAATAAATACAAATTTCCAACGTTCTTTTGAATGTCCATGTACTAAAATTCAATATTTGATGCCATGAGTGTACCTTCATTTACTATTACTATTATTTTGAATTGCCATTGAAAATGGAGCAATGTGATACTTTTTACCTGGTGGCAAAAAGTAGTCCCTTAATTTACCTGATGAACTTTCACCTTTTGCTGACCCTTTATGCTTTGCAGAACTAAAGTGTGTTTCTAAATCACTTGTACCTTTATTAGCAGCTGACATAAGTGCCAGCTTTACATGTCATAAATTCTGCTTCCCATGGATCTCGAGCTGGACGAAAGCCTGTACATTTTTGGTGCAAATCTTCTGTAAATTTGTACTTTCGTTTGGGCATTGTTTCCACTCAGCTGTCATTTGCTGCTGCTGTCAAGCAATTGTTTGATCCCGAAAACAACAGTGCTTTGTATGTTCGCAGAGAGATTGACAGGCAGGAATTTGGCCAATAGTTGCTGCAAGCCTCTTATAATCGACCAATTGGTCTGCGAGAAGGCGCGACTTACAAAGATGGGTTAAAGCAATGCAAATATGTGTACACACACAATGAAGTATTAGACCAGATGCACATCATAAAGCAACTAAAGCCGAATCTCAGACATTTTCGCAAATTTAGAAATCCTGGCCGGATGCTTTTTAAGGTCTGAAAAAGAGGACATGTCCGGTCAACCTACGTTAAGTAAATCTACTTGTTGCTGGCATTGCAAACACTTTCTTACACAGCCCTTTTTTTCTAACACCTGTATTTAGAGGCAACAGAAATCCAATGGCGCACAAGGATGAAACAAGTAAACACGACAGGATGCCATGAGCAATCAATGCATTCTCAAGACTGAAATATGCTTGGTCCTCTTGTGTAGCATCTCTATTATTACAAAGCTTTGTGCACGCAAATTAGGTGGATGCTAGTCTATTTCTGCTTTGCATTGGTATCATGTCACCTTGGAGCTGGTACATTAGTTTCTATTGTCATCTGTCATTGGCTGGTACAGTCTGTCAATAACTGTCTTGGCCTGCATGCAATGACAAAAGTTCAACCTTCATAAGACATTACGGATACTAAAGTCAGGAAAAGCTTATGTTCCCCTTCTGTCGCTCTCTCCACGTTGTGTCGGAGAAGCGACACTAGGGGTCTCTCTTGAGCGCCGATATTCACCTCTGACCTATTGAAAAGGGCCAATGAGAGTTGGCAGTCAGTATTTGCATACCCCGCCCCCGCATATGGGTATTTAAGCGGGGCAAATACGGAAGTTTAGTCAGAAAATTTCTTCGGAGCCGATGGTCTGTCTGCAGTTTGCTGCGAGTTACACACCACATTAAAACGTTACTGTTTCCTCTGACGATCTGCATGCTGTTGGATCTTGACGGCGCACAACAGCGGCTTTCTCGTTTACATTGCACGGCGAGCATTGTTGCCCCTGAGCGCTTCGACAGCGCAGACACACACACACACTGTGTATTAAAAGAGTAAATTCCTATTAAAAGAGTAATTTCTCTAAAAGAGCAAAACACAGCGGCGTTGAACGTTCTTTTCAGAACGCGTCTTTTTCAAGATGCCCTTCCGCCCCTGTGTTGTTCCTGGATGCGGTAGAGTGCTCTCCACTTCAGACGGCCACAGGCGCTGTCTCGTGTGTTTGGGCCGTGATCACACCGAGACGGCGTTTGTGGATGGTTCATGTTCTCACTGCGAGAACATGACCATGACCACGTTGCGGTCGTGGCTTGCTTTCAACAGAAAGCAAGCCACCGCAGCTGCACCCCACATTGCTCCTTCTTCCCACGGGATTGAGGACGATGCGGTTGGCGCTGGGGGAGATTTGGGGGCGGCAGCGGGTGCGGTTTCGCCGGGTAGCCCACCGCGAACCTCCCGTTCCCTGACACGCTCGCAGGTCCCCGTCCACGCTCGCGGCGATAGCGGCTCGCCTCACGGCCCGGCTGTCTATCCTCCCGAGCCCGAAGCAGATGAGTTCGCCGCTGCATCGGAGAGTGTGATGTCTGATGCCGAGGACTCCCCTGGACTACTGCCTTCGGGCCAGCAGGCCCAGGCTGAGGCCGACGCTCAGATGTCTGACATGCTTTCCCGGGCCGCAGTAAGCGTGGGGTTGGAATGGAACCCTCCATCCTCCCCACAGCCTTCACGGTTGGATGACTGGTTCCTGGGGGCAGCGCGCCGTTCGCGGCCTCACATCCCCCCGGTCCCGTTTTTCCCGGAGGTGCATGACGAGCTGACGTCTACGTGGAGAGCCCCGCTCTCTGCCCATCTAGGTGCCACCCGCTCCACTCTCACCACCCTCGATGGCGGAGAGCGCCACGGATACGGGGAGATTCCCCAGGTCGATAGGGCAGTTGCGTACCATCTATGCCCCGGTAGCCCTACCTCCTGGCGTGGCCGCCCTGTACTCCCATCCGAGCCCTGTAGGACAACATCCTCGCTCAACGCGAAGGCCTACAGTGCGGCTGGACGCGCTGCCTCCGCCCTGCATACGATGGCCCTCCTGCAAGTCCACCAGGCCAAAGCACTCAGAAACATGCACGGGGGTGGACCTGATCCTGATGTGCTGCAGGAACTGCGCTCAGTGACCGACCTCGCCCTGAGAGCGACGAAGGCCACAGCGCAGGCACTCGGACAGGTGATGGCCACCCTAGTGGTCCAGGAACGCCATCTTTGGCTCAATCTGGTCGAGATGCGTGAGGCCGACAAGAACCGCCTCCTGGACGCACCTGTTTCTCAGACTGGCCTTTTCGGCGACACCGTCGAGGACTTCGCCCAACAGTTCCCCGTGGTGAAGAAGCAGACGGTGGCCATCTCTCAAGCATCATGCCCCGCCACAGACCTGCCGCTACGGGCCCTGCCCCGTCTGCCCGCTGAGGGCGTCCCCCTGTGAAGAAACCAGCTCCTGCTCCGCCTCAACCCTGGCCCAGCTCTCAGCCCCAGCGTCGAGCACCCCACAGGCGGCGCACGGCCCCTGTCTCACGAACCCCCTCTAGGACCCGGAAGGCTCCCAAGCGTTCCTGAGACAGCCGACCCAGAGCCGAAGATGTTAGCTCCGGAGGTGGTAAGACCGCTCCGTCCCCCGGTGGAGGGCCGGGAGGAGAATCCTTTGTTTTTTCATTTGCCACACCCCCTGACGGGGGCTGTGGTACCCACATTCTCAATAAGAGCTATTTACTTTGCCTCTGGGTCACCTGGCCCGCAAATGTCGGTCTCACGGCAATCTGCTTTCAGATTACGACAGCCCCGGTACACTGGACGTGGCGATCCCGCCTTCCGCCTGCCCACGACTGTCCCCCGGCTGGCCGGTTCAGACGAGTCCAGAGGACGCCAGCATCAGACCTCCTCCTCAGTCACGAACCCGCCCCCTGCAGGGTGCACGGAGCAAGGTAAGTGCTTTGAGTCTATTCTCAGCACCTCAGCCTCAGGCCGCAACGAAGCCGCCCGACGCTGCACTAACTGTTCTGCCCCGCTGTTCTGCCCCGCCGGGTACGTCCAAAATACTCGTCCCTTTGGTGCCCCTAGCGCAGAGCTGGGAAGCGTGGCTTTCATTCCCAACGCATCACGCTGGCTGCACCGGACCATTCGACTCGGTTACGCAATTCAGTTTGCCTGGCTTCCGCCCCCCTTCAGGGGCGTCCGCTTTTCCACAGTACACGGCGAGCATGCCAGTCCCCTGCACACAGAAATCGCGACCCTCTTAGCCAAGGGTGTGGTAGAGCCCGTCCCTCCAACCGAAATGAGGAAGGGTTTCTACAGCCCTTACTTCATTGTACCCAAGAAAGGCTGCGGCTTACGACCAATCCTGGACCTGCGAGTTTTCAATCGGGCCTTGTTAAAACTCCCGTTCAAAATGCTCACGCAGAGAAATATTCTGGCTGGCATTCAGCATCTAGATTGGTTCGCAGCGGTAGACCTAAAGGACGCGTACTTCCACGTCTCAATTCTGCCACGACAGCGACCCTTCTTACGGTTCGCGTTCTACGGGCAGACGTTTCAGTACAAAGTCCTACCCTTCGGCCTGTCTCTGTCCACATGCGTCTTCACGAACGTCGCAGAGGCGGCCCTTGCCCCGCTACGAGTAGCCGGCATCCGCAGAGACCAGGTACTCCGGCACCTCAGCTGTTTGGGGCTTCAGGTCAACTGGGAAAAGAGCAAGCTCACTGCGGTTCAGAGCATCTCTTTTCTCGGGTTGGAGTTAGACTCAGTCTCAATGACAGCACGTCTCACAAGCGAGCGTGCTCAGTCGGTGCTGGACTGCCTCGCTACCTTCAAGCCAGGCACAGTGGTCCCTCTAAAACTTTTCCAGAGGCTCCTGGGGCATATGGCGTCCTCCGCGGCGGTCACGCCACTGGGGTTGATGCATATGAGACCACTCCAGCACTGGCTCCAGACTCGAGTCCCGAGACAAGCATGGCACCACGGCACGCATCGGGTAAGGATCACCCCCGCCTGCCTCAAAACACTCCGACCCTGGACAGACCTCTGCTTTTTACGGGCAGGAGTGCCCCTGCAGCAGGTGTCCCGACGTGTTCTGGTCACAACCGACACCTCCCGGTCCGGGTGGGGTGCCATGTACAGCGGACACGCAGCACATGTTGGCACATCAATTGCCTAGAGTTGCTGACCATCCTTCTAGGTCTCAGGAAGTTCCTCCCGTTAGTTCGGAACAAACATGTCCTCGTGAGATCGGACAGCACCACGGTGGTGGCGTACATAAATTGCCAAGGCGGCGTACGCTCCCGCCACATGTCACAACTCGCCCGCCGTCTCCTCCTATGGAGCCAGCAGCGACTCTAGTCGCTGCGTGCCACTTACATCCCCGGCAAGCTCAACGTCATAGCGGACGCGCTACCACAACAACGCCTGCCCGGCGGGGAGTGGAGGCTTCACCCCTCGGGGCTGCGCAAGTGAGCCTTCTTGCACCGGTGCTGTGCAAGGTCAGGGAGGACGAGGAGCAAGTCACGCTAGTGGCCCCCTACTGGCCCACTCGGACTTGGTTCTCGGAACTCAGGCTTCTCACGACAGCTCCTCCCTGGCGAATTCCCCTGAGAAAGGACCTCCTCTATCAGGGACGGGGCACGCTCTGGCACCCGCGCCCAGACCTCTGGAACCTCCACGTCTGGTCCCTGGACGGGATGCGGAAGAGCTAGCTGGCTTACCAGCGACCGTTGTGAATACAATCAACCAAGCCAGAGCCCCCTCTACCAGGCACCTTTACGCCCTAAAGTGGCGCTTGTTCGCAGATTGGTGTTCTTCCCGAACTGAAGACCCGCAGAGATGCGCAATCAAGTCAGTGCTCCTGTTCCTACAGGAGAGGCTGGACAGGAGGCTGTCCCCGTCCACCCTCAAGGTGTATGTTGCCGCCATTGCCGCCAACCATGATCCTGTAGACGGCAAGTCTTTGGGTAAGCACGACCTGATCCTCAGGTTCCTGAGAGGCGCCCAGAGGTTGAATCCCTCCCGGCCAGGCCTAGTTCCCTCCTGGGATCTCTCGGTAGTCTTGGCAGGACTCCAGAGACCCCCCTTCGAGCCGCTTGAATCAATTGGACTCAGGGCCCTCTCTCTCAAGACGGCCCTGCTGATCGCGCTCGCCTCTATCAAGAGGGTCGGGGACCTGCAAGCGTTCTCTGTCAGCGACACTTGCCTGGAGTTCGGTCCGGCAGATACGTCTGTGATCCTAAGACCATGACCGGGCTATGTGCCCAAGGTTCCTACCACACCATTCCGAGATCAGGTAGTGAACCTGCAAGCGCTGCCCCGGGAGGAGGCAGACCCAGCCCTTTCGTTGCTATGTCCAGTGCGCGCCCTGCGCATTTACCTGGACCGTACACAGAGCACCAGATGCTCTGAGCAGCTCTTTGTCTGCTTTGGGGGACGGCAGAAAGGGAATGCCGTCTCCAAACAGAGGCTCGCCCACTGGGTTGTTGACGCCATCACACTGGCTTATCACACCCAGGCCATGCCCCTACCCTTGCGGGTCCAAGCTCACTCAACAAGGGGTGTTGTGTCCTCGTGGGCACTGGCCGTGGGCACTGGCCAAGGGCACCTCCCTAGCAGACATCTGTAGAGCCGCGGGTTGGGCAACACCCAACACCTTCGCGAGGTTTTACAACCTCCGCGTTGAGTCGGTTGCGTCTCATGTTTTGTCAGGTCCGAGCCCGTAGAACTCGGTAACACGTAGACTGACCGGCCAGGTGGATCGCTTGAGCCCAGCGCCCTTTTCCTGACGTCAAGGTTAAGTAGTGCGCCTTTTTTCCCAGGGCGCCCCACTCCAAGTCGGGACCCTGGTCGATTCCTCCCCAGCCCTCCGGGTCCACGGTTCAGCGGAGGAACTCGCCGACCCAAGCCACTGCAGGTACCCTGATGGCTACCCTGTACTGGTGTAGGTGCTCCACAGGTAAGGCCTCCTGCTCGGACTCCCCCTGTGTGTATTTCCACGGTTCTGTCCCCTTACGAGCGGACCCCCGTGTCTCCCTTAAGCAGTTACAGCTGCCCCGGTCGCCGTGCTGTAGCAACTCCCCCCTTTCGAGGCTGGATCTACCACCGCACCATACTTTCCACACAAGCCCGAAGACGGCCGTGTGACGTGTCTACCACTTTTCCTCCCCAAGAAAAAGGGCAGGTTTGGTCTCCGCAGGGTCTGGGTAAGACCCCCTTCCCTATATGCGTGTAAGGGCCCCGGACGTGATTGCTCTATGCGAGAAACATAGAGAGAAAAGAGGCCCAGCCAGGCTGGCCCGTTCCCATGTTGGCAAACATCGCCTTGTTCCCCTCTCAGGGTAACTAGAAGGATCACGATGTTCGTATGGGGCAATGGGGAAGGGTACGTGCAGCCAGGTACAGACGATGCGCGGCACTGGATGAATCCCTGCCCACCTCTGTATCTGCAGTTCACCTACACGGTTCAGCACATGGCAAGACTGGAATGGGTCCCCTAGTGTCGCTTCTCCGACACAACGTGGAGAGAGCGACAGAAGGGGAACGTTTGGTTACGTATGTAACCTCCGTTCCCCGAGGGAGGGAACGACACGTTGTGTCTTTCCTCCGCCATGTCGCTGAACAGCCATGCCGCTGACCATTTCCGGCTCCTCAGAAAAATCCTGACTAAACTTCCATATTTGCCCTGCTTAAATACACGTATGCGGGGGCGGGGTATGCAAATACTGACTGCCAACTCTCATTGGCCCTTTTCAATAGGTCAGAGGTGAATATCGGCGCTCAAGAGAGACCCCTAGTGTCGCTTCTCCGACACAACGTGTTGTTCCCTCCCTCGGGGAAGGGAGGTTACATACGTAACCAAACGTTCTTGATGATACTTAGAAAAGTTCAATGCAGTAATGCTTTTTGTAGTTTCATTGTGCCCTTACAGAAATGTACTATGGTACAACACTGTCTTAAGGCAAAACACTAGTAACTGTAACTGCATCAACACTGAAACTGATAAATATAGCTTCAACGTTTTCTTTTTCTTTTCTTTTTTAGTTACTGCAGTTGTTACTCATAATTAAGCCAATGTCTGTCACAGGTCAGAGACCTGATTTTGGTTATAACTCAGTTTAGAAAGAAAACAAAATAGTTACTGTGTTTTGTATGGCAGTCATTATATATATATATATATATATATATATATATATATATACACTCAGCAAAAAAAGAAACATCACTTTTTCAGGACAAGATCATTTTTTAAAAATCCAAATAAATTTACAGATCTTTATTGTAAAGGGTTTAAACAAGGGGTTTCCATGCTTCAATGAACCATAAACAAGACACTAACATCTTACAGATGGTAGGCAATTAAGGGCACAGTAATAAAAACTTAGGACACTAAATAAAGCTTTCTACTGACTCTGAAAAACACCAAAAGAAAGATGACCAGGGTCCCTGCTCATCTAAGTGAACGTGCCTTAGGCATGCTGCATGCTGCATGGAGGCATGAGGACTGCAGATGTGACCAGGGCAAAAAATTGCAATGTCCATACTGTGAGACGTCTAAGACAGCATTACAGGGAGACAGGAAGGACAGCTGATCGTCCTCGCAGTGGCAGGCCATGTGTAGCAACACCTGCACAGGATCGGTACATCCAAATATCTCACCTGTTGGACAGGTACAGGATGGCAACAACATCTGCCCGAATTACACCAGGAACGCACAATACCTCCAATACAAGTGCTCAGACTGTCCGCAATGGGCTGAGAGAGGCTGGATTGAGGTTTTGTAGGCCTGTTGTAAGGCAGATCCTTGCCAGACATCACCAGCAACAACGTCGCCTATGGGCACAAACCCACCTTCACTGGACCAGACAGGACTGGCGAAAAGTGCTCTTCACTGACGAGTCATGGTTTTGTCTCACCAGGGGTGATGGTCGGAGGAATGAGCGTTAAACCGAGGCCTGTACTCTGGAGAGGGATCAATTGGGAGGTGGAGGGTCCATCATGGTCTGTGACGGTGTGTCACATTATCTTCGGATTGAGCTTATTGTCACTGCAGAAAATCTCAACTCTGTGCGTTACTGGGAAGACATCCTCCACCCTCCTTCCTGCAGGCTCATCCTGAGATGACCCTCCAGCATAACAATGCCACCAGCCATACTGCTCTTTCTGTGTGTGATTTCATGCAGGACAAGAATGTCAGTGTTCTGCCTTGGCCAGTGAAGAGCCCGGATCTCAATCCCATTGGGCATGTCTGGGACTTGTTGGATCAGAGGTTGAGGGCTAGGGCCATTCCCCCAAGAAATGTCAGTGAACATGCAAGTGCCTTGGTGGAAGAGTGGGGTAACATTTCACAGCAAGTACTGGCAAATCTGGTGCAGTCCATGAGGAGGAGATGCACTGCAGTACTTAATGCAGCTGGTGACCACACCAGATACTGACTGCTACTTTTGATTTTGTACAGGGACAAATTAATCAATTTCTGTTAGTAACGTATCTGTGAAACTTGTTCAGTTTTTGAATCTTATTATGTTCATACAAATATTTACAAGTTAAGTTTGATAAAAATAAAAGCAGTTGAAAGTAAGAGGAGTTTATATACACATTTTAATGGGATATCCTTCAAACAGTGTAAAGTCACAAATTTGTTTTTAAGGTAACAACGAAGTACAATGATGGTACCAGATATATAAATTATGATAATATACACTAAGGTTCTCAATATTCATATTCATGAAATATGGTTTTACATTGAACTACCTTAGTGCAGGTTCAATAAATCATTTTATTACCATGGTACATATACACAAATATGGTAATACCACATACGTTTTTGGAATTGTTTGTCAGTGATAACAAAAAAAAAAGTATTTCAGTTACAACTATACCGATTATACAGTATTTTGGGAAAATTGTGGTTGCCATGGTAACTGTGTGTTAGGCTGCCATATTTACAGAATGTGTGTTTTAATGTTAGGCTAAAAATAGCACTCCTTAAAGGGGACCTGGTTCATTCTCAAAAGTTGTTACTTCTGACAGAGTCTCTCCCTCATCAGTGTCTGACACCGGTTCAAACATACAGGTCTGAACACAACTATTTTCGCTGTCTGTCATATTGCTTATGATGTCTAGTTACCCGAAGCAGAGAGTTCAAAACTCCACCCTATTTTGGATATGGGGAGGGGAACACCAGCTCATTTGCATTTAAAGACACACACACACACACACACACACACACACACACACACACACACACACACACACACACACACACACACATGTTGTGTTTCCATGTTTTATGGGGACTTTCCATAGACATAATGGTTTTTATACTGTACAAACTTTATATTCTATCCTCTAAACCTAACCCTACCCCTAAACCTAACCCTCACAGAAAACTTTCTGCATTTTTACATTTTCAAAAAACATAATTTAGTATGATTTATAAGCTGTTTTCCTCATGGGGACCGACAAAATGTCCCCACAAGATCAAAAATTTCGGGTTTTACTATCCTTATGGGGACATTTGGTCCCCACAAAGTGATAAATACACGCTCACACACACACACACACACACACACACACACACACACACACACACACACACACACACACACACACAAAAACAGCTTGTTTTTATTCTCACCCAAAAATTGCCATTTTCAACATGGTACAATAAATTATCTGTAGGGTATTTTGAGCTGAAACTTCACAGACACATACTGGGGACAACAAATATTTAAATGACATCTTCGGAAATGGGGCATATAGGTGCCCTTTAATAATGTTGTTTACTAGGCGAACTATGACCCCTTCACAGGTGGTACAATCACACAGCACAGTGCCATAACCCATCTGCCTACACACAACTGTTTAATCCTTGCCAAAACAATATCAGTACAGGCACTAAAATAAAAATCATCTAAGCACAGTTCAAAGTACCTACTTCTACCCAGATCTTAATATTACAATTTTCTCTTCTCCAAGACTGCCTTTGAAGGTGCTATGAATTGAAACATCAAATTTCTGAATCTGACTGCAATGGTTTAGTATTCGCTTAAACAAATTGTTTTATTTGCACTCTTCAAGTGGCTATTTGCAGAAAATAACTTCTAACAGCACTGACATTTGCTTTCCCCTTTTTATTCTTTTTTTTTTCTGCAGCAGTGATTGACATGGGCCACGACGAGACCCAGCTTTAAATCACTCAAATATTCATAAAGCTTTCTCTGCTCTGCTATGGAAATATGCACCATACGCCATGCAATCCATTGAAATCCACCATCCCTTCAAAATGTTGTGAGGTTTATGCTTCAAACAAAAGAGAAAATTAATAATAATAAAAAAACATTGAGCCTCATTCACTAAACGTGCATACAGACGTATTTGTGTGTAAATTCTGTGTATTAACAAATCATGATTCATCAATAAGTTGGCACATAAATTTATTCAAAATTTCCAAAAATAATTTAGGAACAACAGAAACCACATGTACATTTTATTAACATAACATTATTGAAATTATACACACAGATACAGCCTCAAGTATATAAAAAATACAATATATATACACACATATACATATATATATATATATATATTTTTTTTTATTATTATTGTATTTTTATTCTGGCTCTCTGGAATACTCTATTCTAATTGGTCAATGGTGACAAACAGTGGTCAGATATTGCTCTGTAACAACAATTCATCCAGGAATTAAGATGTATCAGGCCGTTTATCAGGGTACTGCAGCCCGTCTCACCTACTTGTTGGATCACTGTGCGTTCTCTACAAGCTATTAAAATAATTTAGGCTCAAATCAATATTTCATGTGCATTTATTTATTTGCCACGTAGTCTTGTAATAGGCTGAATATTGGGGAGTCTTTACATTTTCACAAAATAAACACCAACAGAACTCCGATGCAAACCGGAGGTTGATTCCAGCTCTTTAACAATTTATTTTTTCGCAAATGATATAATTTCAATGCAAATCAATATTTTAGGTCTATGTATTTACTTATTTTGTTAGTAGCCGTGTAATAAGCAGGACAATGCACATTCAGCCGGTTGTTAAAGCAAAATAAACCCCTTCAGGGGTTTACAACTGACTGCGTGTGCATTATCCGTTACATATCATTTCAAAGTAACACAAATGATGTGCGTATGTGCACCATAGCTGGAGCTGGGAGTGGCAGTGTTCGAAGTGCTCAATTCGTTTCAGAGAACTGGCAGTGATTCTAACTCTTATAAGGTGCTGGTACAGTGTCCTGTTCACAAAACAATCAGGCGAAGGGGGAGAACTGTCACGAAGTTCTTTCCACATTGAGCAATTTGGACCACACATACAGACGGAACATGTGAATGATGAGGCACAGATAAATGATCCTGCACAAACAGCACTCAAAGCACGCCTTCAGTTCATCCAACATCTACAGTGGTAATACTAAACAAATAATGTTTTAATTGTAATGCTGTTCTGCGCTGTTTTATATTGTGATGTTTTTTTGGCCTTTTGCTTCGTCTGCATCTTTAGCTACACACTTGCAACTGTGGTGTTGAAAGCCCTTACATGGAGATGTTTTTTATGCAAATTACTTATTTTGTGCATGCACACCTTCATTTAGAATAATCCAGATTCATTAACATCAGAACGAGGGTAAGAACAAATTCATGTATGCACGAACCTGTTGCAAATTTGGTGGTTTGGGGGTAAAGGTAATAAAATATGCAGTCCTGTTGACGGTTTTACATAATTTACATCTAAAAATGCAATTTGCTTTTGGTGCTACTCTGTGGACATTTCACTTGACAACTGGAGCTTGCACATGCCCATTCGTTCAACAACACTTCCTGCATTGGCCATTGGGGGGTGTATTTCATATTTAGATAAGCACAGACCGATTTCAGGGGCAAAACTTTCAATCTACTGTTGCAAATTCACAGTGTGATTAGTCAGAATTAATATGATGAAATACACTTGTGTGAATTTGAGTGGAGCTGACTTCATACATACACTAAATGTCCTTGGGACCAGTTGGCTAAAAGTAATTGCAACAATGGCTCAGCTATTATAAAGTTAGCTCTGAGAAAAGGTCTAAAATAATTTGTTGGTAGATGCAATTTGGTGTGATATTTTACAATATATTACAATGACATATATACATTTTTTACTGCTAGAATCTTTTCTCTCTTTTATTGAGTTCTGGGCCATTATTTATTGGGTTCAAGTCATCAGTCAGGTTTATTAGTCACTTTTCTTTTACCACCAAATCCACAATGTTTTTTTTTTCTCAACCTCTAAGGCAAAATTACATGAAAGTGGACAAAGACACGTAGCATTTATGAAAAATGGTCCTTGACACAGGTGTGAAAGCCTATGCTTAATGTGTTATATTGTTTAATTTGAAACCACTTCCACTGAATTAGGAACAGTTGTTTGTATTGATTCCCCACCACCATGCATACTCATTTGATAGCTAATTTAAAACCCAGTGCACACTGTGCAATTTTTGTTTTCATTCTATAAGAATGTTGCTTGTCACGTAGTACTATTTGACCCCACTGAGATCCTACTTAATAGTCTGTGTAGAATGTGCAACATTGACTACCTCTCATGACAGACTGTACTATATAGACCATTTGAAGGACTGTATGTCGGATTAAGGAAGTGACGTTCCAGTGACGACATTTCCGGCTAGATGTCAAACTCCTTCAAAACAATGGAGAATGGCATTTAATTCATAGTGACTTTAAGATGATTAACATCACTAACCTTAACACGATTGTCATAAAACTGCATTATTACAATTTGGACCACGTTGGTAGTGGCTGGATGTTCCCTAGATACATGGATCTAAAGAAAATTAATCTGTTTAGATCTACGAAAATGCAACCGAAAATGAATGCATGAATCGCAGCAGTGAGGTGAGATGGCTGGATATGTGCAATACTAACAACTGTAGCAGAAATCTTATCTCTGGTAGGTGAAAAGGTTTTGCCAACTAATTGTAAGTTTGATAGGTAGAGTTAAGCTGCCTCTACACTAGCTGATTTTTCCAATGATTTTCAGGTGTTAGCATTAACATAATCACTGGCCAGGCAGAGGAAACAGAGCACCCATTAGCACCTCTCAGCGGGGGAGTCACATGACTGTCTGGACTCCCAGCTGATTAACCTTGAAACACTGAAAATACACATCCGGCTTGCTTAAAAATATTACTGGCTGTGGGTGGGGTGGGAACATGCCACCAAGGCAGTCACCAATGAGTGAAGTTCATGTATTTTTTTGCCGGAGGATGGCATTGATTTGTTTTCTACAGAAAAAGCATGGTATCTGGAAAAAGCTCGTGGACTGTGCATTAGGAGGAGAAGTTTATTGCTTTTTGGAGTCAGCACGTCTGTTTGTACGATATATGTCATATGTCATATCATGACAGACCATTAAAAGAAAAAAGTGGTTGAAGATCACTGCCGAACTCAATGTATATGGTAAGGAACTGTTTAATAATGATTGAGAGTAGCCAGGTTGTAATTAAAATGTATAATATTAGTGCAGTGATAAGGCACAGGACATTGTGTATGTTTACCGATCTGTTTAATTTTATTGTTTAGGGGAGCAAACTACTTCCCCTTTCAGATAAAGACACCTTTTCTGTCGCCAAATTGTGTCTACAGTCTACATGTTCCTCATTAAGCTTAAACACTTTACAGACATTTTGAATTCAACAAAAAACATCTGTAAATACAGCAAAAAATTCAACTGAAATCCATGGCATATTTTTTATAATTTGTAATATCATAATATTTATAGCATACTTTGTGGTAACATCTACTGGCATTTATTTGGATCAAAAGTGCTTTTAATGAATATCAGTTCATATCAGTGACTAAAGTAATGTATATGTTTAGATCAAATTCAGGTTTATTGGCTGTGAAAATGGGGCATGACAGTGAAGCGTTGAGAAAAGTCAAAGGCAGTTGTTAAGTTTGACACTTTCCCTCCGTTTTTAATTAATAAACATGACAGGCTCACTGACTAGGAGGGCAAGATTAGCAAAAACAGTCATTAAGTGTGACACCCCCATCCAAATCGAGTTGTTCTGAGTTTACTAGTGTAGAGCCAGCTTTAGCTACTTTGTTAATCAGAGTATCTCTTTAAGGGTTCAAAAAGTGACTATAGATTTCCCCCATTATAATGAATTAAGCTGCACAAGTCATTTACATTTAAATTTTACGGTTTGATTGTACAATCATAACTTGAATGGAATGCTTAATATCGATACATTTATCATGATTTTCAACTGAATGCTTCTCTCATTCTCTCTCTCCTCTCTCTCTCACACACACACACACACACACACACACACACACACACACACACACATCAATTGCTCTGCCTCTATTGGTTCATCATTAGATGACTGTTGAAGCAGCAGCCACATTGCACAACAATTACCCAACTTCGTCGGGAGCTTAGATTCAACGTGAAGGCAATTAGTCGGCTATCAGTGAGCATATCACATGTACAGTAGAGTGTCCATCAGGCTTTACTCTAAAAAAAAAAATCAGTACTGGCAAGTACCTTATTTATCAGTACACCATGGGACCTTCTCCATACTGATGGAGGTCAGCGAGTAATATGAGAGGTTGATGGCTGAGAGCAATTTTCCTTCTTCTGACTGAAGGCTTTGATGTATTTACTCAATTTGTCACAGTTGCTTGTGAGAAGTCTGGTCATCTGAGTGTTGGGCAAACATACAACAACATCATTAAAATAAGAGTCTATTAGGATTATTTGGACAGTCACGGTGAACCAAAACAATGCCACAACATCACTTAAGGAATGACTATTACAAAAATAAAAATCAACCTGGTCTCATAAAATCACATTACCATACCTATTTTACAAAATTATTTTTAGGTTTATCCTGCCACGATACTTGCAATGAACTATGTAATATAGTTTGGTAAAAATGTTTTCACAGTCAAAGTGGTACTTGAAACTGAGCAAGGCCAGAACTTTGTTGTGGTTTCCTAGCAACCATGGAAACTCTCAAATGAGCAAGCTTAAACCACACGTGAGGGTCTGTGTGAAAGCAGCTTAATGAAGGTTCACCATCATCATCATAGCAAACTTCAGAATTCAAACGCCTACCTCATTAGTAACGCCAATATTCTCTACCTCTGCCATTTCTACCTCCAGATGATTATGAATCTCGTTTCCAACAGGTCATTGTTTTCCTTATATTCACTGAGTAAACCTTTAACCCTTCTTGCTGTGGATTCACATTCTAATGCTGTTCTCTTTCTTTATGTACTTGACCCTTCTCCAAATATCTCACCTCCACCACCGTGTAGGAGGATGTAGAAGGTCTTCAGTCTGTTTCACACTGCATGTATAAGTGTTGCATAGTTATATGCATACTGTATGCAGTTCAGTACCCAAAATAACAGGTTACAATATAAATACTGTCTGCAGATGTGCCGCAGTGCTTTGTAGCAGATGTATTGGTGAACAACATGCACACACAACTTTCTATTCAGTAAATAAGACTAGATCCAAATAGTTAAGCAGTTCATAGCTACACTCGGGGACTGTGTGTCACGTATTCCCTGTTTTGTGCCTAGTATTAATTTCGACAATCTTGTTTAGTTCCCCGTTCCTGTTAGTTTTGTTGTCCTTTGTAGTTCTTTCATGATTGTTTTTCCCCTGATTGTTTTCCCCACGTGTTCCTCGTTCCCTTGTTTGCGCATGTGTATTTAAGCCCTTGTTTCCCCTGGTTTCTTTGTCAGTCTTCGCATGTATGATGCCCTGTGCTTGTTTCACTATGTTTTTGTTTCCTTATATTCTTAGTTACTATGTTTATATTTGTATTTTTAAAGCTGCGTTTAGATCCTCATTCCTCGCCTGCCACAGAAAGACTGACCAAAAATGGATCTAGCGGCTGTCAGAATTTTGCTTCTGAAGCAAAGGGACCGTCCAGTTGAGGATCACATCCGTGAGTTTTTAGAGCTAGCAAATTTAGTGCACTATCCAGAGGTTTTCTTCCGGACCGGTCTGAATAGTGCTCTGAAGGAACTGATGCCCGCTGCTGATCCTCACTCCTAGCTGTCCGCCTGATCTGCTCTGGTCTCTTTGGTCTTCAGCTCCACATTGGTCCTCACTCCCACCGGCTTTACCTCAGTCTTCTGAGCCCCCAGCTCCACCTCAGCCCTCTGAAACTCTGGCTCCAGCTTGGTCCTCTGAGCCTGCAGCGTCACCCTGGATCTCCATCCTTCCGGCTCCGCTTTGGTCTCAAGCCTCCCTGACTTTGCCTTGTTCCTCGGGGGATGGGGGGGCTCTGTCACATTCCCTGTTTTTTGCCTTGACTTTTATGTTCAAATTCTTGTTTAGTTCCCCATTCCTGTTTCCGGTTAGTTTTGTTGTCCTTTGTAGTTTTCTTTCATAATTGGTTAACCCCTGATTGTTTAACTAGGTGTTGATCCCTTGTTTCCCCTGGTTTATTTTTCGGTCTTTGCATGCATTGTTTGATAGCTGGTAATCATAGTTTTAAAAATGCCTCAGTATTTTTAAGTTTACCATGACTGTGGGAACCCTGTACTTACTATTTGGATGGACAATAAATGTGATTTCCATCTAATGTAATTCACCCACTCCTGGTAAACAATTTATATTTTATGGCCATTTAGTAAAGGAAATACTCAATGTAGTAATCCAGAAATATTTTTTTCTCTATACTGACAGCTTAGTTTAATTCTAAAAGTGGCAGTGTGTTATGCAGTGGCACCACTTATACATTTATGTATGTACTGGCCTAAAGGTACGTTCAGACTCGTTTAATGTCCACCCACACCTTCTTCACCTGTGGAATTTCACAGTGCAATGTCAAATGTGCTATTCTGCTCCATTTCTACACCATACAGCTTAGCCGCTCTTTGCATAAATCAACAGATGTTCATTGAAATCTTTTTGCTGGTTTAAAGGTGCTTGACAAGATAGTAACCCTTGTGCTGCTTTCGCAGGATTCACCCAAGTATTCATTTAGTGCATTTATTAACATAAGCAAAACCAAATACCCCTGAAACATGAGCAAAGATACTTTTAGTACCTATTTATAGTGCTTGAAATTGACTGAAAACTTCTGCTAGCCACAGAAGCATGTGGCGAGTATCCTTGACTAACAGCCCATTTACATTTATTTCTTCCTAAAAAATGTACTTGTTAGGTAAAACAATAGATACCAATAGCTAGTAAGGTGCAAAATTCCTCCTTTATAGGTTCTCATTACACTTGGTGAATGTGCAACTTATAAGTATAAAATAAATATAGATATATGCTTAGTGTAAATAGCAACAAAAAGCTTCCTCTATGCACTAAGGGCAAACAGTGTTAGATGATCTTTACACCCCTAATAAATACTACCATAAAGTAGAGGGGAATCACTGCAGCATGTTTGTTGTGTTTATTTAGAGTCCCACTAACACTCTACACCAACCCCTAGCCCTAAACATAACCCTAACCATCCCTGCTTTGTCGAAATACTATATGCATTCTAGTGTTGTCACGGTACCAAAATGTCAGTAGTCGGTACCAATACCAGTGAAATTTCACGGTACTTGATACCATTTTCAGTAACAAAGCAAAACACAAAAACAGGTTACTGAACAACACTTTTTTTTTAGCAATGTTAACAAATTAACAGCTGAACTAAGAACAAAAATATACCATTGAGTAACACTTCAAGTTAAATATATTATTTTTGAATTATAACACAACTGTACAATGTATGCTTAAAGTATTTTTGAACACTTATATAAGATTTGCTTCAACTTTTACTTTAAGTTTTTACCAAGTACTAAAAAAAAATAAAAAATAAACAAGCATACAATAGAATGAATAAAAAAACTATTTCCAAACTAATGCGCAAAGTGCTCTCATATTAAAAAAGCTGCATATTGCCAATTTTCAATCAAGCTGCCTTAAGCGTCCGTGCTCGAGGGAGGAGCGACTGAGGCAGAGTCTCTCTCAGCCAGGTGCAGTTTCAATCTCTCCCCCTTAGATCGGGACATTCTCGCAACTCATTGAAGAGGCACCGACCACAAAGAGAAAAGCCAGTTTCTGAGTTTATAGTTATTAACATGACCTGCTTCTGTATTATTTGAACTTTAATAAAGCTATAACACATTAAAATAACTGCATTTAAGATACAATGCATGTTTCCTTTAAAGAGCTCCAGCTCCGCTTATTCCACAACGAGAGTCCTTCTGAATTTTCTTTTTTTTTGTTATAATTCCCTAATACTTTGGGCTCTACATAAGATGAAGCTGTAATTCTTCTCCTCCATCAGGCGTGAATTGCAGTGCTGCTCTCATTCTTCATCATTACAGTTTAATGTGATTTCATGTTATGCTAAATGAGATCAAACAACTATTAGACAACTAAAAATTATCTCGAAAAGGTTTTATTTTCGACGTTGTCGATAATGTCGACTAAACGTTTCAGCCCCAATGCAAATGATAATATGCTTTATTTTAGTTTCATCTGCTTTATTTGTTTGAATCAATCCGGGTGTCTGTCTTTCAGGTGCTTATTAAGTTTGATGCGTTTCCTCCTTTTGTCAGAAAATTGTGAAAGCAGCGTTTACAAATAGGTTTTTGCTGATCTATGACGTTTCCCTTTTCATCCAACACATTCTCACCCCGACTCGTCACGTACGGACGCTTCGGGCAGTTTCGTCGCATATTGACGCGCCGGGTACACCTTTGGCGTCATTTTTCGACGCGCAGGGCAGTCCCATAGACTTCCATGTATCTCCGCGAACCGGAGCGTGCAGCGTTCAAATGTCACGTCTCGGGTAAGCTCACGCCGCGAACGGGTGGACGGTCGAGACCGCGATCAATAACAATCAAAAGGAATAGGCTGCAATGGCCCTCCAACTGTTTTGTGACGTTTAAAACCCCAGACACGTCACGTTCTACATATCTCCGAACCAGAGCGCGCAGCGTTGAAATGTCACGTCTCGGGTAAGCTCACGCCGCGAACGGGTCGAAAGTCGACACCGCGATCAATAAAAATCAAAAGGAATACGCCACAATGGCCCTCCAACCGTTTTTTAATGTTTCCAAACCGGACGCGTCGTAAAACGACGCCAAAGGTACACCCGGCGCGTCAATAAGCGACGCCAAGGGGTCCTGCCCGAGCGTCCGTATGTGACGAGTTGGGGTGTGAGAATGTGTTGTTTCATCAGCCTCAAATCCAAAGAATTTCCAAACCTGGCTTTTTCCACTTTTCTTTTTGACAAGATTAAATTGAGACTCCGCAGCAGCAGCTACTTTGCTTGTTGAGTATTTGTTTGAGTACCAACTTGGTACCGGAGTACCGGTATTTGACAACACTAATGCATTCTACTTGTATTTCATACTTAGAAGCCACACATTCGCACAGAGTAATGAGAACATATAAAGGATGTATTTTGCATCATACTACCTATTGATATGTTTTGTTTTTAGCTAAGAAATTCATTATGACAAAAGCAAATATAAAGGGTCTAAAAAACAAGAATAAGAAATCAGCCAATAAAAGCTTATTAAATGTATTATAATGCCAAACAAGTCCATAACTAGTCACTTGCAAGTGTAATTATTAGTCATGAATTACTGTCTAATTTCTGATCCCTAAACTAAAGTGTTACCGATTCTAGGCCTTTATAAGTCTGTTTGTTCCCTGCCTTTGTGTTCAGTCTTGAGCCTATGTACCCTGTGCCTCCAGTGACCAGTTCTCTAGCTAAGTGTTTTCCTTATTATACCCTTTTTGACCCTTGTGTCTATTTTTGTTGAAACACAAGTTCAACTATCAGGGAGTTAGCTCAGTGGTTAACTCTTTCCCCGCTAGCGTTTTTTAAAAAAAGTTGCCAGCCACCGCCAGGGTTTTTGACGATTTTCGCTAAACTTTAATGGCCCGCAGAATATTTTCTTCCATGAATATATGCTATATATCACAATAAAGATCTGAGCCTCTGCTTTTAGGCAAAAAAAACGATTTTATTTTATCTTCATTTGTTCTTTTTTTATTGTGACTTGAACAGAGGTCGGTTTTGTCAAAAAACAACATTTCAATCTGAAGAAATCTTGTGCACGCTGCTGAATCATTTGTGCATGCACTCACTTGACAATACCATACCATACCAACTTTATTTGTTAAGCACTTTACAACAACCAAAGTTGACCAAAGTGCTGTACAGAAAAATATACATAAACATGTGTACAATTAATAACCATACAATAAAAACAAAGTAACAAATAACAATAAGCTCAAGGAGTATTTTATAACACGGAAAATAAAGATAATGCTGGTTACAGTGTATCTACAATCAATGGAAATGAAATCTGAAAATGCATCCTATCCTTTGCCAGTGATGAATAAGGTCTTTATAAAGTTCAACATGTTTGCAGCGTGTAAACGACTTCTGCAGGTAAATACATTTTCCAACCAAAAGACTATCAAAACATGTTTTAGCCTACATGAAAACATAAAAATGTTCCATGGCATTACCAGGATTTTTGGACATGTCCCATTACCTGGAAGCAATATGTGGCTATATGAATATGGTAATCATATAGCAAAGTATCATGGTATATTTTTTAATTACCTTGAAGCGCTGTGTAAATAAAATAGTAAATGAATATGTGTGACAGGGCGGAGGGCTAATCAAGCCTCCAAGAGGGATAAATGCCGACTGCGGATGGTGGTGCGACAGAGAGAGTCCTTTGTGTTTGTGTGTGTCTTTTGGTTTATTTCTTCATTAAACAATTATTTATATTGTCAAGCCTAATCTCGCTTCCTTCTTTCCATTGAACTACTTTATACTGGTGCCGAAAACCCGGGAAGGAGGAGGGGTACGCCATAGTGGAGTTCTCGCCGCTACCATCCACCCCAACAGAGCAGCCGCGGCCGCCTGGATGCGGAGGAATGCCTGCCGACCACGAGCAGAGCAGGGTCTCCTAAACAACTGCCTGGAGAGGTCAGGGCCGCTGCCAGGGGCGGGGTCTGAGACCGCCGACCGCAAGCGGGGAGGGGCTCAATGCCGAATGCCTGGAGCTGGAGAACCGCTGCCAGGTGTGGGAGAGACCCCTTCTGTTCCCCGAGAACACGGCGGGGCGTTCAGTCTGCAGTTTTTCAGTTTTTTTTCTTTCTCTCTCTCTCTCCTCTCTCTGTCTCAGTGAGGCTATCCTTATGAGGACTCTCCTTAGACATAATGATTTTTATACTATACGGACTATAGATTCTATCCCCTAACCCTACCCCTAAACCTAACTCTCACAAAAAACGATATGAATTTTAACATTAAAAAAAAAATTGTATAGTATGTTTTTTAATGATTTGAATTATGCGGAATCTAGAAATGTCCTCATAAATTACATTTATAGCATAATACCCTTTTAATTACCAGTTTGTAACATAGAAAAATGTCCTCATAAACAACCCAAACCCACCCACACACACAAAAGAAATTTGGCCTCCGATTTATATCCTGTTATTCTGTGTCTATCTGCTGTATTTCTGTATTATACAGATGAATAGTATGCTGTATGTATGCAGAGTTTGTACAGGAATGTTTGTACAGAGTGAACTATACTGTAATACTGTACCATGGCTTTGATAAATATCATGTGAATAAGTCTTTTATATGCTTTGTCTATTACGGTATGCTCTGTGCATCTGCGGTTGAAAAAATATATGAAGTAGCCTCTTTTGGCATGTACTTGATACTATCTCTTTTAGCTTAGCTTAACTATTTTTAGTTTGTAGCTTAACTTGCTAAATTTTTTGGAGTAGCTTGCCCAAAACTGTCTAGCTATTCAGTTTGAAAATGTAAGGTGACTTCAGGTTGAATTAAATATTGTCAAAGCCAATGTTCTTTCATCAGTGTGAGAGCATCCATATGTGTTTCATCACTTAACGAAAACTGATGCAGGCAGCCGCTACACGATGACTGTGCAATATTGTGGCTGACAAAATCATGAGCCAAAAGTTAAAGCAACCATTGATTTTTGTGGATTTTGGAAATGCCTCAGGTCTTTGCAGCACAAAGCTATTCAAATGTTGATGAGCAAAAGCGACAAGGCTTGTTGGGCCAGAAACAATCAGAAGATTTTTTGCAGAAAAATGTAGTTTTGTTTTTAAAAGGGATGGGAAATAAATAGTATATGATTTGAACACAGTCCAGCTGGGCAAGGTTAAGCTCTAGGTGGATTTAATTAAATAAAACCAATACAAGGTCAATGTCTTCCCCAACACATGGACACAGAGGACCTGAAAAGTAAAAGTTCTCTAAAGGATCAAATTCAGAGAGACCACATTAATAAATCACAGCAGCTCATAATGTTTCTTTTGGACATGGGTGTTTTCTACACTTACTGAGTAGCTTTAAAGGATGCATGAGAATTTATCAAGCATAATGCAACAGCAGCTGCAAATACTTCATGGTGTCCGTGTCTGACCATCAGATGTGCCTGACTGTGCAACATTTATTATTTATTTTTTTGAAAATACGTGAATGAGAAACAAACTAACACAGCAGTAACTTTACTTAATCAAATGTATAAAGATTAGATAAAGGTTAGATAAATCTTGCACTGGGATCCACATTGTGTTCTATAACGAAAAAAATAAAAAATCAATTAAATTCAAATAAATCAACATGCATAGGCACAGGATATGCACGGGCATACCCTTTAAATAATCAGCTTAATCTACATGCTGCAAATCACTGTGCATGATATGTGAACGTTCTCAGCAATTGTCAAGGTCCCTCATGGTTATGGAAAGATCTCACAAGCTAAGCCCACTACTATTTAGACTTAACAAACCAAGGCTCATCTGACACTCACCATTGCCCTATTGTGTAATGTGAGGAAGAGTGAATTTCTGTCCATGTCTAAGAAAAACCTGCCTCACTAACCGGGCCTGTCAATCAAGCTCCTCTAGCCTACACCCAAAACCAGCGTTTAGCTTCCCTGATAGCACACATACATTATATGTTTATATGCACTTTCACTTGAATGATTTATTTATGTATTTACTTATTTAAAACTATTTGTTGTTAAGGAGCAGCTTGGCAAGTGTCCTTGGGCAAGACACTGTAACCCAAGTTGCTCCCAATGGCAGGCTAGTGCCTTGCATGGCAGCTCTGCCATCGTTGGTGTGTGAATGGGTGAATGAGACACAGTGTAAAGCGCTTTGAATACCACTAAGGTTAAAAAGGCGCTATATAAGTGCAGACCATTTACCATTTGTGCCATACATAGGAAGAAACCATTCCGGTCAGATATTAGAAAATCGTTTTCGTAATGTACTATATGATTTTGAATGGAAGTGACATCTTTTTGTAATGTTTTTTTTTTGTGCAAATATATACTGTATAAGTAAGCCATCCGCATATTGATGTAGTCTGACTGTAAACACTGTGGCTCTGTAGTCCAACATGTTGAATTCTAATTAAATAAATGGTGTGACCCATGTGTTTGGGGAAGGACTGTTTGGTCAAACAATTGGGGAGGGTTTAGATTAAACCTACCCCCATTGGTTGGCCAAAAGAGTTGGAAAGAGTTTGAAAAAAACAAAAATGAAACTAAAAAGCAATTCCACTCCAATTCCAAATAGGATTTCTGATCTGTTAGAATGACACACCAAGCTAAGAGTCCTCCATGATTCCATCAGCACTGCAGGAGTAATTTATTTGTATCGTCTGTTAATCAGTACATTGATTGCTTATCTTACAATTAAATTTTTGCACACAGGGTGGTTATTTGGGCGTGGCAGGTTTATTTACTGTTTTGAGCACATGGGAAGAGGATATGAAGAGCTGTTTGACTTGTGAAGCACACCAATTTTTGGTAGAATTTAATATGACTGTGACTATTGTGACATGTATTTGAAATGTAAGTTTGACCTTGAGTTAGGATGTACTTTCTTAAACCATAAATCTGGATTTAATTATTAAATATCTGCTTATCACATTGAGTCAAGTTGTAAAACACTGAAATGGAACTTATTTGGAGTCACATGTCATGAAGGTCCCAGTGAGCAGCCCATTTGTGGCTTAATGGTCAGCCTTCACATACAATCCCATAAAACTCTTCCCACTGTTCCACTTCGAACTATCATTTCAATCACAGCACACCCAACCTCAACCCTCCAAAAGCTCCTCCAGTGTCTCCTTTGAGTCCTTCACAGTTGGCTGACCCTTCCATTACCATCACTGACCATTCTCCACTTCTATCAGCTCCTCACTTGCCTCCATCTTTCTTGTACCTGTTCATTTACTCACTACCCCTCACTTTCTCTTGGCCAACAATTCTGCTCAGCCAGGCTGTGAGCTGTCATGCAGACCCAGAAATATCAGTGTGTTATCAATCACCACTACCCTCTCCATCTCCAACCACAACCTTGTGTTCTTCATCTCCTTGCACCATCCTACCATCATCCCCCAGTAAGTGACTGCCCTGCCAGCATCAGAATGATAGACAGAACTTAACTTTACCTTGACAACTCCTGTCTAATGTCTGAATATTGAGCTTGGGTCTTTATAACTGTTTTCCACACTGACCGTAGGCCAGTATTTGCACACTTAAGTCACATTTAAAAATGTAGGCCCATGAATTTCATTGAGTTACATAGATTAAGTTAACATTTACAAACAAATGCTAAGCTCTCACTGACACTTTTTGGTTCTTTTAGCACAAGAGAAAGGAACTGCTTTCAATGGGTGCTTCACTCAATTTGAGTTATATATATATACAGTGAGGAAAATAAGTATTTGAACACCCTGCTATTTTGCAAGTTCTCCCACTTGGAAATCATGGAGGGGTCTGAAATTGTCATTGTAGGTGCATGTCCACTGTGAGAGACATAATCTAAAAAAAAAAATCCAGCAATCACAATGTATGATTTTTTAACTATTTATTTGTATGATACAGCTGCAAATAAGTATTTGAACACCTGTCTATCAGCTAGAATTCTGACCCTCAAAGACCTGTTAGTCTGCCTTTAAAATGTCCACCTCCACTCCATTTATTATCCTAAATTAGATACACCTGTTTGAGGTCGTTAGCTGCATAAAGACACCTGTCCACCCCATACAATCAGTAAGAATCCAACTACTAACATGGCCAAGACCAAAGAGCTGTCCTAAGACACTAGAGACAAAATTGTACAACTCCACAAGGCTGGAAAGGGCTACGGGGAAATTGCCAAGCAGCTTGGTGAAAAAAGGTCCACTGTTGGAGCAATCATTAGAAAATGGAAGAAGCTAAACATGACTGTCAATCTCCCTCGGACTGGGGCTCCATGCAAGATCTCACCTCGTGGGGTCTCAGTGATCCTAAGAAAGGTGAGAAATCAGCCCAGAACTACACGGGAGGAGCTGATCAATGACCTGAAAAGAGCTGGGACCACCGTTTCCAAGGTTACTGTTGGTAATACACTAAGACGTCATGGTTTGAAATCATGCATGGCACGGAAGGTTCCCCTGCTTAAACCAGCACATGTCAAGGCCCGTCTTAAGTTTGCCAATGACCATTTGGATGATCCAGAGGAGTCATGGGAGAAAGTCATGTGGTCAGATGAGACCAAAATAGAACTTTTTGGTCATAATTCCACTAACCGTGTTTGGAGGAAGAAGAATGATGAGTACCATCCCAAGAACACCATCCCTACTGTGAAGCATGGGGGTGGTAGCATCATGCTTTGGGGGTGTTTTTCTGCACATGGGACAGGGCGACTGCACTGTATTAAGGAGAGGATGACTGGGGCCATGTATTGCGAGATTTTGGGGAACAACCTCCTTCCCTCAGTTAGAGCATTGAAGATGGGTCAAGGCTGGGTCTTCCAACATGACAATGACCCGAAGCACAAAGCCAGGATAACCAAGGAGTGGCTCTATAAGAAGCATATCAAGGTTCTGGCGTGGCCTAGCCAGTCTCCAGACCTAAACCCAATAGAGAATCTTTGGAGGGAGCTCAAACTCCGTGTTTCTCAGCGACAGCCCAGAAACCTGACTGATCTAGAGAAGATGGGCCAAAATCCCTCCTGCAGTGTGTGCAAACCTGGTGAAAAACTACAGGAAAGGTTTGACCTCTGTAATTGCAAACAAAGGCTACTGTACCAAATATTAACATTGATTTTCTCAGGTGTTCAAATACTTATTTGCAGCTGTATCGTACAAATAAATAGTTAAAAAATCATACATTGTGATTTCTGGATTTTTTTTTTTGATTATGTCTCTCACAGTGGACATGCACCTACGATGACAATTTCAGACCCCTCCATGATTTCCAAGTGGGAGAACTTGCAAAATAGCAGGGTGTTCAAATACTTATTTTCCTCACTGTATATATATATATATATATATATATATATATATATATATATATATATATATATAAAATTGCTCATATAATTTTTTTTATGAAGCCAAAGACTTCATTTTCAGACTTGCTTGAATTCCTATTGCTTGACAAAAATGAGGCTTCTCTCTTTGTAGTAGAACATAAGTATGCACTTTGATTATGAAGCACGCTGCTAGTTAAAAAACAAAAAATAAATGGAAAAATAAATAAACAAATAAACAGTTCAACCGGCAAAAGGCGTTGTTTTGATCAAACACACCTATGCAGTGTGTGCATGCATGCAGGAGAGTGTGATTTAGAATAGTAAATGACTTTGGGTGGTCAAATAAATATCTGAAATATTTTTGGGGATATATTTAAAATTACGAATACATTTATTGAAAAGGAGTTTTACATACAGTAGGCTACTCTATACTATGCTTGTTCTGATTTCTGTCCTATACATTTCTCCACATGGAAAAAATAAATGGATTGCTTATAATAGCTTATTTTCTGTATGGCAAGTGGCTAATTTTGAAAATGTTTTTTTTCCAGAACAGGTGCCTTGTTTCTCTTGTGAGATCTGAAAACACTGCAACTGGTATTTCACCCACCCTTAGCACAGAGTACTGTCATAAATATAAAATAAAACTTATAGTCTAATATCACCATATATATAAGTATAATACAAAGAGACACTTGTTTGAGGTAAAACATTTTCCCAAAAGCATTTTGATTTTGCAATTTGCAACATTGGCTAAAGTGTTCTTGTTTTAAGTTTTCAGGATTTAGACCACTTTAAATATTCAAAACTCTGTGTAATGAGTTCAAAATCACTATTCTTATTTGAAAATATACTGTACTTTGGTGAGCTGTAATGTGGTGTGTTTATCCCTAATTAGAATGCAATTATATTTTTTGTGCAAACTATAAAAAGCTTTGTCTTATTGCCTGTCAGAAGTTATTCAGTGATTGCCAAAGCAAATGCTGCACAGGTGTCAGCGCAGTTAAACAAACAGCAATTGCATTCAATGAATTCAATTGAATTGCTGTTCTGCTCATTAAAATAAATAGACAAAAATAGAAATAAAGAACAACACAGGAAACAGGCTAAAGTAAAAGATTTTAAGGAACATGGTTTTCTAAAAGAAAAGTTACAATACAGCAAAAAACTAACAAAAAATACAAGGAAATAAATGTATGCTATAACATACATAATTAACTCTGAAAACACAAAAAAATTGTTTTTGTCTGCAAAACCTGTGGATTATTAAAAAATAAAATAAAATCTGAAACATCAGTGAAACTTTGTTTGGTCTGATACTCCTATTACACGTGCAGTTTGGTTTGAACCCATTTCCACCTGTGTTTTGGGTGATCGGTGCTAATTACAGGTGTAAACAGGGTCCGGGGATCACAAAAACCACATACGAAGTGAGACAAAAGCGCATGTGATCACATTGCATTTGAAGTGTACACACGAATCCGTCTTGAATGCATCCCAAACATCAGTGAAGCACCACCCCTCACCTGTCAGTCAACCGCTGCGACAAAACAAGCATTTAAACTTTGCTGATTATGAGCAGCTTTAAAAGGATATAACCATCCGATCTGAAAATTTGAAAAAGCAGATACATACACAAGCACGCAACACATTCTCACTCCCAAGGCGTCAAAAAACTGACACTTGTGCAAGAGCCCAGAGTGTTGATCTATAGGTGGCAAATGCGAGCTCTGGTGTCAGTTTCCGACGCATCCGGCAAGTTCCTTCTCTTCAACGAGAAACATTTGACGTCAACTGACCGTTGTGAAGAGCATCAAAATTTTCGCTTCATTTAATTATACGTTGGGGTACAATTTTGTCATCATGACATTTGTTTGGGGTATGATTTTAATTTCATTTCAAATCAGCAACAAGTATTTATAGTCCTTCATATTTAATCTGTTGTTTATCTGAGCTAGGGGGCCATTGGCCACCCCACTCCCAGTTGTTGTTTTAGTAATTCTTGTAATTTTTTGGATTTCACCTCTTTAGAGGTCAAATCATCTCTGTACAAATGTACAAACTTAACATGTGTGCAAACCCATCCGTCCCGGGTGTCATTGTATCCACTCACATTGTTATATTGTTGAAAGCAATAGGGTTTCTCACTGCGTCAAGGAGAGGACGCCAGGGGGCACCTTTCAGACGCGGAGAGCTTCTGCACAAGTGTTAAAATTGCACGCCTAGGGAATGAAAATGGGTTGAATCACGAGAACATGTGAAGCTCAGCCAACACAGGCTCTCCACTAAAACAATGAAGAAATCTGCTTGAAATGTAGCGTTTGTGCTTAAATTACATTTCAACTGCTTCTGGGAGAAACAGAGCACTGCACTTTCCTTGTCTTTCATGACATGTTTGCGGTTTATTAACATGCCGTAACACACTGACAGAGTGATTGATGTATGTCATCATGAAATCAGAGACCCTAACATCAAAATCCAAACACAGATGTTCACAGGTGGTGCATTTAAGCAACAAGGTGTAAACAGCGATGTGTTTCGTCTGACCACATGTGATCAGATCACCTGAGATGCAACTTAATACCATGTGTAAACAGGGTTTTTGAAACTCATGTCAAACTTGCTTTTGTTTGACTTATGATATCTAATTAATAATAAATAAACATAATCAGAACGTATCATGGTTGCAGTTCAACCCCAGTGACTGCTTTAGCAATAAACCATTATTATTAAATGTAAAAAAAATAAATAAAAAAAAAATGAAATTATCTGGCATACACTCTGAATAATGGCTTTGATGTTGCAGGTGTTCTTTACCTCTTCTCTGTCTGGATAACGCTTTTGTACTAAAGCCATTAAACTAAATGTAGTGTGACACTGACCCTGGCACCAGAAAGCTGGCTGGTGTCAGACACATTCTGGAAGAGCTACACTCTCAGCCTCCCTATTCTGTTAATTGCTGTATGCCTCCATAAACCTGTATAACTACTTTCATAAGCACATAAGTTGACCATGTGTTAAAGCGGGGGTGGGTTGTTGCAATTTTCAAAGAACAGAATGTAAAGAAAAAGAAATAATAATACAAATAATACAAAACTCTATTGCTTTACAGAAAGCTTTCCCAAAGTTTGACCTCTACAAGAATCTTAAGGGCAGTGTTTAATATGGGGGGGAAGGCAATGACATAGTTTGACGTATGGGTTCTTCTTGACTACTCAAACTTGAAGACCTAATGAAAAATCTTGACACATTTTTTTCCCCTGTGTTTTTTCACATTTCCTATTGAAACAGGAAGTTTAGGCAGAACTCAAAAGGCTCGTCCCTTTTTTTTTTAATAGCCTTTATGTTACATCAAAGCCACGAACCATGATTTCCTACCTGGTATTGCTAAAGTGAAGTAAGAGCTTCAGCGTTACCAACATTGCTCTTGTCAAGTGCTGTAAAGCAGCAAAGTTCAAAATTTTACACCAATCAGACTTTAGTAAACTAGTATTATGGGAGTTATGAATGCAATATTGTATAAAAGTTTGTGATGAGGAGGAGGGTTGGGTCAGACCATGAGGACACATGCCGACCCTGAATCGGGATAATCAGCCAGGAGGGGGATAAATACGAGTTGGAGGCTCCATTTTCGAGAGCGAGAGAGAGAGCCATATGTGGCCGCTGTGTTTGTGTTTAAGTTGATTTGAGTTCATTTATGTTATTAAATCTTACGTTGATCGTTCAGCCGGTTCCCACCTCCTTCCCGGGTTTCGTTACCAACGTAACTGGTAAGGATGGACAAGGAGGTGGCGGGAACCGGCAGAACAGTCAACATAATTTTAATGACCGAAATGAACTTCATACAACATAAAACACATAGACACACACAGCGGCCGCACGTGTCTCTCATCACAGTTTATTAATTATTTTGTTCTGTTGAGTCTCTATGGTATCCTCTAAAGGCTAGTTTATAATTACTGGGCAAACAGGCTTTGCTTAGTTTGCCTGCAAATGATAATAAAATGCAGTGATATTTTTGTTCGTTTGATGAGATTTCTTCTGTTCGCGTACATCTCTGAAATTCTTCACCCAAGAGAACTTGACTGGTCAAAGAGCACTGATGATTGGTTAAATCTATTTGTGGGTGTGGCTTGGACGTTACAATTTTTATTATCAATCGAGGGTGCCAGCTGAGTTGTTGTTACCTAGGTTACTAAAATGGATAACTTTTGAAGCCAGTCTCTCAGAGATTGTGTATAAGTATACTTTTTTGTATGATTCGCAGCACAAATAACACGTGCGTGGAGAGAGATTGGAGTTTTTATGAACTCAGATCAATTAACTGCCAAAAATGGAAGGGGCATTGTGACAAGTTTAACAAAGCAAAGAAAAGAAGTGATGCTGCGCTAAAAATACTGATCCACATAGAAAAAAAAAAAAACTTATATTATTAGGATTACTTCCATGGCTGGAACAGTACGTGAAACACAGTGACATCACCTTCAACTAACTAATTTTAAATCGACAGCGCACTTAAGTATTAATGTCAGCTTTGTTCGCCAAGTGAGCGTTTGTTTGCATAAGAGAAAAAAGTTTGGCTTCTTCTGAAGTATAAACCAGGCTTAAAAGACCACTCTGGCCATAAGAAATAAATGAAGAAATTGGGAAACTGGAGTTATTGCTGCACAGCATAAGAGCGTGATATGTGAGACCCTGGTTCTATAGACAGCTATAGGTGAATGTATCAGTGCTTAGGTTGTATGTACAAGAAATCTGCTGGATTGAGTGCATGGAGATAGAATGCTGTCAACCTCTCGTTTGGACTGAGTTGTAAGTACTCTGGGTACTTGAGTGTAGGTGTCTGGGACACTGAGAAAAGGATTCAAGTCAGATTTAAACCTTCTATCACAACAACATTGCCACTAACCTTTCAAAGCATCAGCCTGGGTGGACAATTCAGATGACATATAATTTTTTGAGGTGATGCCAACATTCAAAGCAGATACTCACATACTGTATATTCCACAAGACAAAATGGTAACTGAATTTAAACAAAGTGCCGCTTGATGCTGGCATTGAGCAGACCGTTGACGCCCCGACACAAGTCATGTGGAAACCATTTTATTGGGAAGCACATTATTTTTCTAGCATTTCATTGGACAAATATTTTCATACACCCCTGGTGATCAATATGTAATCAAGATGAGTCATCATTATTTTTGGCCAATTGTTCTGGAAGAGAAAGCAAATTTGCAATGTGTATAATTGCTAAAAATGAGTTTTGATAACTTTTAGGAGTGCACTAGCATATAGACTGCCTAACAATCTAGAAGACAACTAGAAGGGGTTTGCCATTGGGTCTTTAAAATTCAATAAGGGTGTGTTTTTAACTTGGGTTCTAACAGCAACAAACACATTCAGTTGAAGTAAGCTAATGACATCCCATTTATTTAACGGTTCAACCATCAAAGTCCAATCTAACAAAATAAAAGCATTCCGAAAATTTCAGTTACAAACAGTATAGCATGTTTGACCTACAGTAGCTTAACTGCTCTTAACATCCTAAAGCACAATCATAGGTTCTTTGATAACAACAAAACCATATCATTAAAAGACATATAGGGAGTTTGATCGCTTCAGTCTTTCTTAAGATGATTTATATTGCACACATCAAATATATTTTGGTCTCTGGTTCTCTGTAATGGGCCCCAGTAATTAATTAAGTTTAGAGCATTCAATTGTGGCTAATAGAGAGCATGACTAACAACAGAGATTTCATTAAAGAGAAAACTCATAGCAAAGGATTACATACTGCGAATTTTGCGAGCCTGTCAAAATTTAGCAGACGTCTCCAACAAAGAGCCTAGTGGGTCAGAGAGGTAAAATGACACAGCTCCAATACAGTTGAACCACTGGTCTAAATGGTTATCAAAGCCTCCTTTGAACTATGTGTTATGTCATTGTAAGTCTAAAATCTAACTTGCTTTGTATACCATAACACCTTCTATAATTAATGAATGTCTTAATATTACGAGCTTTTATTCATTAATGCTAATGAGGCCGAATACTGCTATAATGTTCACAGCTAGCCAACTTCAGCAGAGTAAAATAAAGGACACCCATTTTATTGGACACTAACATTTCTCTAAAGAGATTTTGGTAGCATTTAATTTTTGTTTAAAGGTCCAATGAGCAATGTTTCCCTCATTACAAAAATTTTATATCTGAAGAAAAACACTATTAAAATTATGGACACTCACATGAGATGAAGTCTCCAGTTATATCAGTATTTTAATAACTGCTGTTTTATTTTACAAGGAAAGGGTCACCTCAAGGGGCCAGATGTGTTGAGTTCGTTTTTTCTGCCTTATCTTGACAATCCCTACTGTTATTGGAGTCTTTCATGCTCTGAATAAATATCAGAAAAAAAGAAATAGTAATAAATGCATGATGCTGCATTTACACTGCTAGGTGTCTGTGCAGCATAAACAAAGAAAACGTCTCGGGTTACATGTGTAACCCTTGTTCCCTGAAAAAAGCGGAATGAGATGCTGCGCTGCTAAGCGCTATGGGGAACAACCCTAGTTGTGACCGAGCTGAATACTGTGTGCAACACGTCAATGAACATTGACCGGAATTTATACCTCGGCTGATGTAATCATTAGATGCACCTGCGGCCAGGCTATAAATAGATACGTCACCAGGTGTCATCAGATACTTCTTTTTGAAGAGCAGTCCTGGGACGTCCCAGTGCGGCAAAGCAGCGCAGCATCTTGTTCTGCTTTTTTCAGGGAACAAGGGTTACACATGTAACCCGAGACGTTCCCTTTACAAAAAGCTTCACTATGATGCTGCGCTGCTAAGCGCTACGGGGAACGCAATACCCGCTGCACTTGGGGCTGTCCGGACCCCTACGGTTGTGCAGTGTACTCACAAAAAATGCGAGAGGTCTCAGACATGAGCTTGAGATGTCGACTCAAGGGCATAAGTGCCTGGAGTAGCATAAATATCTAAACCGTTACATTTTGATGAATGTGTGCGGAGAGGACCAGCCTGCCGCATCACAAACTTGTTTAGGCATGGGCTGAGATGTCGACTCAAGGGCATAAGAGCCCGGAGTAGCAAAGCATCTAACCCATAAAGTTCGATGAATGTGTGCGAAGAGAACCCTATCGCAACACAAACTTGTCATAAAAACTGATGAATGTGAGCGTAGAGGACCAGCCTGCCTCATCACAAACTTGTTTAGGCATGGGCTGAGATGTTGACTCAAGGACATAAGAGTCCAGAGTAGTAGAGCATCTAACCCATAAAGTTTGATGAATGTGTGCGAAGAGAATCCTATCGCAACACAAACTTGTCATAAAAACTGATGAATGTGAGCGGAGAGGACCAGCCTGCCGCATCACAAACTTGTTCAGGCATGAGCTGAAATGTCGACTCAAGGGCATAAGAGCCCGGAGTGCAGAACATCCAAACTAGAAAAGTCCAATGAATGTGTGCGGAGAGGACAACCTGCCGCATCACAAACTTGTTTAGGCATGGGCTGAGATGTCGCTTCAAGGACATAAGAGTCCGGAGTAGCAAAGCATCTAGCCCATAAAGTTCGATGAATGTGTGCAAAGAGAACCCTATTGCAACACAAACTTGTCATAAAAACTGATGAATATGAGCGGAGAGGACCAGCCTGCCGCATCACAAACTTGTCCAGACATGAGTTTGAGATGTCGACTCAAAGGCATAACAGCCCGGAGTTGCAGAACATCCAAACTATAAAAATATAATGAATGTGTGCGGAGAGGACAACCTGCCGCATCACAAACTTGTTTAGGCATGGGCTGAGATGTCGCTTCAAGGACATAAGAGTCCGGAGTAGCAAAGCATCTAGCCCATAAAGTTCGATGAATGTGTGCAAAGAGAACCCTATTGCAACACAAACTTGTCATAAAAACTGATGAATATGAGCGGAGAGGACCAGCCTGCCGCATCACAAACTTGTCCAGACATGAGTTTGAGATGTCGACTCAAGGGCATAACAGCCCGGAGTTGCAGAACATCCAAACTATAAAAATATAATGAATTTGTGCGGAGAGGACAACCTGCCGCATCACAAACTTGCTACAGAGGGAGACCTCTAGCCAAGGTTTTAGAGGAGGAGAGCCCTCTGGTAGAGTGTGCCCTAAAACCTACTGGCGAAGCTTGACCGCGCACCTCGTAGGCCTGGGCAATAATGAGGATGCCTCTTTGAGGGCACCCCGCCCACCAAGCCGTGGCAAAATTCAGTGGCCACATAGAACATGGCAGTGGCGAGGCAAGTGCCCGCTGACAGTTCTTTCTACAGAAAATCCAGAACTGAAGCAAACTGGCAGTTAGCTGGTTCTGTAATAAGAACTTTAGTAGAAGGAAACGCATGCAGGTGCATTTGTGCTATGAATACGATCAGCCCCTCCCAAGGGGTGGGGGGGGTTGCTGGGTGACTCGGGGAGAAGTAGAGGAGACATTGCGCTATCAACAGAGGCGAAGAGGTCCTCTTCTGCCCTGTAAAATCTACCCAGATCAGTTCCAAGTGGAGGGAGCCCTAGCACTTGAAATGGTCTCGATAACTTCAAGAGAAAACCCTGTGAACCTCATTTGGTACCCTTAGGGGCCAGACATGAAATGTTTCACAATTCGGGCCAAGGATGAGAAGGTCCTCCCTGTTTGGAAACGCCCAAGGCGAGCCGTCGAGGAGAGGAATTAACTCCGAGAAACATATCCTGTACGGCCAGTGCAGCGCCATTAATAGGAGGCAAGACCCTTGCTGGTGAACATTGCCAAGACTCCCGGGAGCAGAGAAACCAGGGAAAAAAATGCATACAGAAGCATTCTGGGTCATGTATGTGTCTTAATGTTCAGACCCAAGGGGGCTGGGTGATTTCAGGGAGAAGTAGAGGAGACATTGCGCTATTCATAGAGGCGAAGAGGTCCTCTTCTGCACTAAGATCTCACCCAAACTTGTTCCAAGTGGAAAAAGCCTGGCATTTAAAAAAGGTCTCGATAACCTCAGGAGAGAGCCCTGTGTCCCTCAGTTGGTACCCTTAGGGGCCAAACATGAAAGATTCCACAATTTGGGGCAGGGATGAAATATTGCCCTGTGTCTGAGATAGAAGATCCTTTCTGTTCGGAATCGCCCAAGGCGACCCGTCGAGGGAAGAGATAAGCTCCTAGAACCAAGCCCTGTCCGGCCAGTGCGGTGCTATCAGTAAGAGGCAAAAACCCTTGCTGGCGAACTCTGGGCAACTACTACCTTAGGGTGGAGTTCTTAACTCCCCCGTTGGTATTTTCTGTCTGGACCGTAAATCTGCTCCCATAAACGGGCATCCAGGGATATAACTGACCAGAGTGACAGGAGCTTTCCCTGGGCCCTAAGGAGAACCTGACGTGTTAGAAATACAGCTGACAAGAACGTGGGTCTCCTTGATGATTTATGTAAGAGGCTACCGCTGTATTGTCCACCCGCACCAAGACATGGCAGCCTCAGGAGGAGGTATTTCAGGGCCAGAAATACAGCCATCAACCCGAGACAGTGACTGTGACAACCGAGCTGACGACCCTCCTATCCCCTTAAGCTGGATGACCACTTAAGGCCGCTACCCCACCCGTCAGGGAGGCGTCTGTCGTTAGCAGCCTGCGACAACAAGACGCACCTAGAGTGGGACCCAAGGCAGAAAACCGGGGTCTGAACCACATAGAAAGGGAACGAAGCCTGAGGTGCATAACCCTTTTTAGCCTAGGGGTTTTGGCCCTTGGAAGAAATCCCCTGGCTTTTGGCCACAACAAAAATGGTCTCATGAGCAGAAGGTCCAGAGGGATCACCGTGGACGCGGTCGCCCTGAGACCTGGAAATCGTTGATACTGATAACAGTGCAACCTTGACCTAGCCTGACTTTGCTCAGGGTGATCTGAATGGACTCAATCCTAGCAGGAGTCAGTTGTGCCCGCATTGTGATTGAACTCCATACGATGCCCTGATAGACAGTGTTCTGAGTGGGAGAGAGGACGCTTTTCTTGGCGTTGAGTTTCAACCCCAGAGAAACAGATGAGCTAAGACGATGTCCCTGTGCTGAACTGCCAGTTCCTGGAACTGCACTAGGATCAGCCAGTCGTCTACATAATTCAGAATGCAGATGCCCCGGAGTCGCAAGGAGCCAGCGCTACATCATGCATTGTGAATGTGCGGGTAAAAAGGGCTAGGCTGAGTGAAAGAACCTGACCCTGGAAGACTTCGCCCCCGGAAGCGAACCTCAGGAACTTTCCATGTTGTGGCAGAACTTCTAAATGAAGTATAGAAGTGCGTCATAAGATCGATGGTGACTAGCCAAATGAGTTGTAGGGCTTGAGACACGACCGTCTTGACAGGCATCATCTTGGACTTGAAAACCCAGGGGTAGTTCAAGCTTTAAGATCTAAGCCAGACGCCACCCCTCACCCTCCATGGGAAACGGGAAGTATTTAGTGTAATAACCTAACTCTCTCTCTGGAAGGGGAACACATACCATGGCCCCTTTAACCAGGAGATTGAGTTTTTTGTTTTTACATAAAAAGAACTGCGGTTTACGGTAGTGAGAACACGCCGTTGAAACACGGAAAAGCGGCGAGTGAATTAAATCCTGACGCCCTTATAAGAACCACAGAAAAGAATATATCTGGCAGAAGTTTCCACGCTGCCAGGATCTCTGAGATGGGTATTATATTTTAACACTCCCTGTTGAGGGGTTGTCGAGTGTTTCGCATCCTGAATAAAATGCAGGAACAGCGAAAACACCCAATTTTGACGGAAGCCTCTGCATCCCAAAACACCAAAAGGTGGCGGGAATGGAGGGGCTTCGAGGGGGTACCAGGAGGGGTGAGTGATCGTCAAGCGCAGAACCCACACTCAGGTCGTCCAGGAGGTCAGCCTGGTACGCCTGTAAAACAGCATAGTGTGCAGAGAAGCACCAGCCTGACCTGCTGCTTGATAAGCCCTTCCCACTAAAGTTGGTTAGTCCTACAAGGCTTTGAGGGGAAAGAGGGCTTCTTAAGTGACGATGCCGAGCCCGGCGAGAGATAGCCCGCAAGCATCTCTTCGACCGGTGGCATCACTGAATACCCCCGTGCCTCAGCACCCATGATAGTCGAATATAATGACGTCGAGGGTATGTGAACACGGGAAGAAAATATATATATATATATATATATATATATATATATATATATATATATATATATTATTTTTTATTTTTTAGGGGTTCTCCATGAGCGAAAAAGCTCTTCATGGAGGTTATCAAAGAAGGGAAGGGACCCATGAGGCGTTCCCTTTCTTAGACTGGAAGATAAAATCTATCCCCTAATTTGGATCGTTTGGGGGTCTCTTTTTCGCGTGGCCAGTCCAATCTGGCAACCGCACAAGTAACAACATCGAGCACCTCCATAGATTTTTTTATCGCGGCTCGGAGGCGGGAAGAGAATCGCGATCCTCCTCATGATCCGAAGAAGTGTCGGAATGCGCTTCGAGATCTTCTGAAGGACCAGCTGGGTTTGGGGAGAGAGTGAGAGAAAGGGATCAACCCGTCTCTTGCTCCTCAGCCAAATCCATGCAAGAGCCCCACGAACGATCTTTTTTTTTTTCGCGAGTGCTGACTCCCGGAAGCAAGCGAGGCGAGCACGAAGCACTTTGCCTGTTAAAGCAAATCGCAGTGCTCGCACCCGCCCTGTTGCAACGCGAGAGCAGCATGCTCTTACCCCCAAACAAACAGCAAAAACTTATGCAGTGTTTGCGGCTTTCAGTCATTCCCTCTTTTTTTCTTTTCTTTTTTTTTAAATATATATATATATATATATATATATATATATATATATATATATATATATATATTTTCTAAACAGAAGAGAAAGGAGGAAAATATTCACTGCGCACTGTCTAACCAATTCTAACTCCTAACAGAGGAAAGAAAGTTTTGACAGGGTTTGTAAAACACACAGAAACAGAATCGCTCTGAAAAAAAGAGTTTTCCCCGTAGCGCTTAGCAGCACAGCATCATAGTGAAGCTTTTTGTAAAGGGAACGTCTCGGGTTACATGTGTAACACTTGTTCCCTGAAAAAAAGCAGAACGAGATGCTGCGCTGCTTTGCCGCACTGGGACGTCCCAGGACTGCTCTTCAAAAAGAAGTATCTGACGACACCTGGTGACGTATCCATTTATAGCCTGGCCGCAGGTGCATCTAATGATTACATCAGCCGAGGCTATAAATTCCGGTCAATGTTCATTGACGTGTTGCACACATTATTCAGCTCGGTCACAACTAGGGTTGTTCCCCGTAGCACTTAGCAGCGCAGCATCATAGTGAAGCTTTTTGTAAAGGGAACACATTATAGGGTGCACTTTATACCAATCAGGCAAGTTTGGCCACTTGGCAGTCATATTGGAAATGCCCCGACCAGATATGTCCCAACTAAATTATGCTCCTATTCTGAAAGGGGAAAGACTGATATCTTAAAAACTTTTAGCCAAGGTTGCATTCCAATAACTTGTCAAGTTAGATGTAGTTTGAAACTTAGAAAAACACATCTCGAGACCCCTACTTTAGGAACCGCTCTCCACCAAGCTGTATTTGAAGTTAAACGCAAGAACGCACCCTCATTTTGTGCTGTCTGCTCTTCAGTGAGTTTGTTTGTTGCCTGAACAGCTGCACACTACCTGCGCAGCTGGAGTTGTACTTAATGCAACCTGATGATTGGGACTAGCAAAAGCATGGATTTGGCACTTCAAGCTTCAGTTACCTCAATGGTAGTAATAGTCCTTTGTGATTGTGAAACCATTGTGATTTCACTAGGCTAAGCTCTGATGCCTACGGTCAAACCAGTGTGATCTGCATTCATGCTGCACTTTACCAGTAGAGGGACTGAAGCAGTTGTCATAATGAATCAGCTGAAAATAATCAAATAATTTAATCATCTTTACAACCTTGCTATATCTTTATTTTTTATGTTACAAACATTCAAATAATCATGAAAGTATGCAGCTGACAGTTTTGATGTTATATACATCTATACATTATAAACATCTAAAAAAACACTATATATATTTGATAATATATAATCTGACCTCCAGTGCACATGCTTTGAAGTGTATGGTGACATTTTTTATTTTTTTCTATTAAAGAACTCATGCTGGGGGATCCGTCAGTACAAGAGAAACTCACGTGTGGAAGAGTTAAGGGTTGCTAGATGGCTTTTGTTTTCTTAACACAAAGATTGATGAAAAAATATTGTGCTCAGTGATGTCACACAATGGCACTTTATGGAGACCACTTCTTCAAGCTTTAAAAGGACACAGAAGTATAATTTAGAAGTCTAACAAATTGTATGCAACTCATGTCTTGTTGTGAAGGAATATGATAAGTTTTTGGTGAGAAACAAACCAAAATCTGATGTATTACTAGGTGACACTTTTCACTGACAATTGATCTCCTGTGCAAGTTCATGAGACAGACTGTATGTGAGATTTAGGGCTCCTGGCACTAGAGAAAACCTGTGTTGCTTTCTCGATGATTAATGACTGTTTGTTTAATAATTGTTCATAAGTCCCTGCTTTGTCCTGAGCAGTAAATCTGCCCACTTTTCCTAAGAAAAATACTGTACATGATTTGGATTCCCAGCATCTTTTGCATATTTGATTTCTTTCCAACAGTGGCTAAATGATATGGACAATTGATGGACACACAATGAGTACAAATGTTGCAAACATTCATTTGATGCTCAAGAAGGCAACACAAGAACCAAGGGGATGAAAACTTTTGAACAGGATGATTTGTGTAAATTACAATACATTTTATGTAATGTAGCTTTTTAAGGGCAGTACTACATAACTACATAATCTTTTATCTCTTATATTTGCATAAATTCTGAAAGGGGTGTGAAAATGTATAGACCTAAAACAAAAGGGGTATGCAAACTTCAGCAATATATAGTTTGTGAAAATCTATATTTTGTTTTATATTTTGTTTTTCACTATTTAACCAAATGTTTTATTATATGTTTTTTTTACAAATTCCACGTAGCCTATTATATCCATATAATTTCATATTGCATGTGTAATTAGACTTGTTGACTCATCTCTCCTTTTCTTTAAAAAAAAGGAAAAGTCAAGGTTACAGTGAGACACTTACAAAGGAAGTGAATGAGCTTTAACAAGAATTTATGAAAGTGCATTTATAAAATGATAAGATTCACATTTCTGCCTTTAAACCCTCCAAAAACTGGCCACATTCTCTTTCATTTTACCCATTCACTTCCTTTGAAAGAGTCTCACTGTAACCTTGATTTTTCCTTTTTTCAAATTTTCCTTTTTCAAGAAAATTTTCAAATCAAGCATATATGTTTTATAACAGTATTTACAGTATGTGTGTCAGGGTATAATAAATAAATTCATAAAGTATTGCTAGGCCTAAACACCATTAGGGTTTGTTAAATAAAACTGTGTGTGTGCGAACACACTAAGAGGAGTATCGCTTAGGCAGACCACTAGTTCTTGTTCACACTGCCCTGAGCCACTTACATGGGCTGTAAAACAATATTGTTTCATAATCTTTGTATTTTGCAATTACAATGGCATTTATATATCCGTGAGAAAATGACCAAGCCCCTAGTCTCAGCTTTAATTAGGATCTAAGCGACTTCACATGCTTTTACAAGATATTAAATAAAAAGCTGACAGTCATAGCTGACCCTGGTTATTAATATTCAGACAGAACCAGATAGGTGTCATTTGCATAAGCCATGGCTGATATATGCAGGGGCGGACTTTACCATTAGGCAAAGGTCGGCAATTGCCTTGGGTCCCGAGCTACCTAGGGGCCCCCAAAATGGCCAATTAATTTATGCTTAAGGTTTTTTTTTTTTTACTTTTCGCAAATTATATCTTTCTTAAAAACTCCATTTGCGAAAAATGGCATCAAATCATTAGTGTCGCAGTCGCAGACAGGAGGGGGCCCCCCCGCCTCACTCACAACATTGGACTATTCCATTATCTCACCTACTGCGCATCTGCGAAAGTGACAAGGAGGCTGTATGCGCCAAAAAACTGAGTGACAGACAGACAGAGTGACAAACACAGTAAAAATGAAGCAATGCTACCCAAGCGGTGCTGAAAAAAGGAGGAAGCGGGAGGAAACCAAAAAGTTTTGATCAAAACTACCAAAGGTTACAAACTTTTTTGTGATGCCCGGCCCCGCTCACGGCGCTGGCGCTGACAATGACAACAACGATACAACCACCATCGCGACCGTTAGCACTGATGCTGCTAGCGAGGAGGAGCTACCCATTGCTGCCGACAGTGCTGCCAGCCCAGGGCCAGGGTGCTCAAGCGATATTGCTGCTAATGTTGTGACATGCAAGGCAACTTTACAGGATGAGGAGGATCCTTCAACTGCAGGTAACAAAACTTCCGCTTTCACTTTCAGTAAGTGATAATAATGATGACGACGTCTATGATGAACAACTAATGATTACTAGCAGTCATTCTGACCAATGTGTTGTTACACTTGAACTTGAAGATGACCCAGCACTCTGGCCAAAACATCTCACTGACAAAGAGCGCTGCTCAATAGTGCAGAGAGGCCCAGTTCAGAGCAATGACAGAAACAGAATTTATCCTAAAAATCAAGAGGGGCGAAGATTTACAAGCAGCAATTATTACCTGCAAATGAAGAATGGAGAAAAAACAAAGAGGTCCTGGCTCATGCACAGTGAAAAAAATGACTGTGTTATGTGCTTTTGTTGCCGCTTGTTTGGTAACCGAGAAAAGGCAACTCAGCTAAGTGCGGATGGGTTCAATTGCTGGAAAAATCTTTCTGCCCACTTGAGACAGCATGAGAGGTCTGCAGAACACATCACAAACATGGATGCTTGGCGCAATCTTTCACAGAAACTACAAACAAACACAGCTATAGATCAGGTAAACCAAGATCTAATTGCTCTTGAAGTAAACCGCTGGAAAGAGATTTTAGGACGCAATTGTAAGCTATCTGGCAGAGCACAATCTTGCATTTCGTGGCCACTCAGACAAATTGTTTGAGTCTGGTAATGGAAATTTCCTTGGTCAAGTACAATTAATGGCTCAGTTTGACCCAGTGATGCGAGAGCATCTGAGGAGAATTCAAGCAAAACAGCTAAGTGACACCTATTTAAGCAAGCATATCCAAAATGAACTTATTTCCCTGGTGGCAAAATGTACAACTGATGCAATTGTTGAGAGAGTGAAAACAGCCAAATGCTATGGAGTAATTATGGACTGCACTCCAGACCTCAGTCACAATGAGCAGCTCTCAGTGGTGCTACGAATTGTTAATTGTGAGTTATCAAAGGGTGTCTCCATCCATGAGCACTTTGTTGGATTTCTTCAGGCACTTGACACAACAGGAAAAGGCTTATGTGAGACATTTTTAGGCCAACTAGAAACACTAGGATTGGATCTTTGCAACTGTCGAGGCCAGTCTTACGATAACGGGAGCAACATGCAGGGTAAAAAGCAGGGAGTCCAAAAGAGAGTGCTGGAAATAAACGACAAAGCGTTATGTGTTCCTTGTGGAAGTCACACTCTAAATCTTGTTGTTGGTGATGCAGCCAAGTCCTCTGTGACGTCCATCAGCTTCTTTGGGTTGTTACAGCGACTTTACACTCTTTTCAGCTCCTCAGTTCAACGTTGGACCATTCTCAAAGAACACGTCATGAATTTTACAGTTAAAGCATTGTCAACAACCAGGTGGGAGTGCAGAGTTGAAGCTGTGAAAGCTGTCCGCTACCAGCTGCCTGAAATTGTGAAGGCATTAACTGCTCTAAAGGAGTACACCGCAGAGAAACGGGATGCAGATGTTGTCTCAACAGCTGAAAGCATCTGCAAGGAGCTGCAGAGATGGCCTTTTGTGGTAAGTACCATAGTGTGGTACAATGTGTTGTTCCAAATAAACAAAGTGAGTAAGATCCTTCAGAGCCCCAAAGTTTCAATCGAGACAGTGAGGGAAGAAATCAGGGCGGTGAAAGAATTCCTTCAGGAATTTCGCAGTCATGGATTTCATTCTGCGAAAACAGATGCCAGGGAGATAGCATAGAAGCTTGAGGTGGACATGAGCTGGCCTGAGGTCCGTCAGAGAAGAAAAACCAAACAGTTTGATTATGAGGGAACAGAGCACATTCAGTCAACTGCAGAAGAGCTCTTCAAAGGAGAGTTTTTTCTACCTCTAATAGATACAGCTCTTGTCACAGTAGAGAACAGATTTTCCAACATGGAAATCTTCTATGAGCTTTATGGATTTCTCTACTCAATCGACATAATGAGAAGCACTGAGAAGGAAGGGAAGCTGGATGAATGCTGCCACAGATTAGAGCAGAGGATGGATGACATTGATGCAGAAGATCTGAAGCTTGAGGTAAAGGGTGCAGTTAGGTCATTCCGCCACATGTCTCATCACCATTTGAGATGCTGGACAATATATATAAAGAGAATTTACTTGACATATATCCAAATTTGAGTATAGCTTTCAGACTCCTCCTCACTCTCCCTGTTACAGTAGCTTCAGGTGAGAGAAGTTTCTCCTCACTGAAACTAATCAAAACGTACCTCAGATCAACTATGTCACAGGACAGGCTGTCTGCTCTAGCTGTTCTCTCCATCGAGCAGGAAGTCAGGAAGTCACTGGATATGGAATCAGTGATAGCAAGATTTGCAGAGGCCAAAGCTCGCAAGGTCAGATTATAGCTCACTCACTCACTCACACACACACACACACACACACACACACACACACACACACACACACACACACACAGTTATTTAGTAAGAGAAAGCCAAAGAAACTCAATGTACATAAATACATTCAAGAGAGAGGAAGAGAATACAAAGACATAAAAGAAAGGTGAGATGAAGAGAAAGACGGACAAATACAAATAGAAAATGAGAAGGAGAAAGACAAAGACCAAAGGGAGAAGACCAAAAAGACAGGCAAAGACCAAAAAGACAGGCAAAGACCAAAGGGAGAAGACGAGAAAGACAGATGCAAAAACAGAGACAAGGGAAATGAAGAAATGGTCAGAAAAAAGGGAGAGCAGGAGAAAGTCAGTGAAAGAAAAAAAGGTAAACATTTTAAAAGGTAAGTTATTTTTATTAAAATGATGTCTCCATAATTGATCACTTATTGTCTTGTGTGTTTCTTCTCACTTTAGTAACACGAGAGAAGTCCACAAACAACATGTAGCAGCAAGCAGATCTATATAGGAGATACTATCAGAGAGCCAACCAAGGTAAATGACAACCAATTGCAGCTCTTCCCTGTAAATAGACAATACATATTATTGTACAGAGAACATTTTATGTAAATACAATTTTACAGTTGATGCATCTGTTAAACAGAATTTTGTTCTGTGTTTTTTTTTTCTTCTTTTTTTCTTACAGATGCAACTCCAGATGTCTAGACATCATTGCTGTGTGAAGACTGCTGAAGAGAAGTTACAAGTAGGACTTTCTTAGAAAAATAAGGATTGACAAAAGGGGGGAAACAAGAGATGTAGAGGGCCCCATGTCTGTGTTTGCCTTGGGCCCCAAAATGACTAAATCCGCCACTGGATATATGTCCCCACCACTTTTTTTGCAGATTTGCCAAAAATGTGTCCTTGCCACTTTATGAAATAGCTTATTGCAGGCTTATTGCAGGGATGTTTCTAATACAGAGTAAGATTAAATAGGGATGTGCCAAAACTGAATACTTTATTCGGAATGGCATGAATAATTACTTGAAAACAAATAATGAAATCTACCAAAAAAAAATAAATAAACAAAATATTTGTTTAACTGAATATACAACACAAGAATAAAGTGTTTTTTATCCACACCAAAGGTACGATAAAACATCTCGGTTATGAAGGTAACCTTGGTTCCCTGAGAGGGAAGGAGACGTTGCAACAATTGGGACTACGTCAGTGGTCATGTGGTCTAAAGCCTGTATACAATTACACCAATTTATTGGCTGAGGGTGCTTAAGCCTTGCCCATAGGGTGCCGTCTCGCCAGATTTTCTGCAACAGGCACAATGCAGCAACTAGAGAGTATGGCCAGCTATACAACATCTCGTTTCCTCTCAGGGAACCAAGGTTATGTACGTAACAAAGATGTTCCCTTTCAAGGAAACATCGACATTGCATAACGAAAAAATTGTGATGATATGTGACCGATCACGGAAAGTAGGGACACAAGTCGGTTTTGGGGCATTTTGAGTTATTCACAGATTCTGAAAATGTAGTCTCCAAGCTTTCCAACGATTTGTAACACATGGAAATCTGACAATATTTGGAGAAGTTGTGGCCATTTGAAGGTAGGCACTCAAAAAAGCTAAAAGGGGAGAAAACGGCCTCAAAAGATTGTGCAGTTCTCACCTCTCTCTGCTGCTGGGAGTGACAATAGGGCTCATTTACATCTCATTTAGATAAGCCATACCCCCTGTAAAGCTCCCCCCTGTAAACATGGAGAAACATGAGATAACGTGTACGTGTTCTTAGAATGAACAAAAAACGACAAACTTTGATGTTTATGGAAACTCACCCCATAAGAAACAGAAAAGTATTCTTGCAGATCTCGTTGCCTCCAATGAAATAAGTCGTTCGGGCACACTTTCTCTTTGTCGGGGTCTTCTTTGTGGATGTAACCATCTCCGAAGTTTGCACTGTGCGTCTGTTTGCCTCTAAATGTCCAATAATTCGCATGACGCCAGTCCGATACATTCTTCCTCGTCTTCATCTTCGGCTCAGTTGTAGATTAGGGATATTATTCAGTCTTATCATGCCACTTTCATCGTCGCTCAGATCGTCTTCAGAATCAGTGAACGCTTGTTCATAAGCATCCGGCTTGTCGAAGAAGTACTTCAAAACATTTTCGTTGTAACGGCCACGGTTCAGCTCGTCTGCGACATTCTTTGCGGCGTCCATCTTCATTGAATTTTGATATCAGATAGAGCCGGCTAGAGCTGCATAATAAGTAGCCACGCTGTTAGGGGCGGGGGCAAAAGCGCCGGCGGCTATTCAGTACGGAAATACACACAGACAATGACACGCCCCTACTGCATGCTAGAATCTCCGAAAAACAAGCCGATTTCAACCTCAAAATGTACGCTTTTAAATATACCAATACTGTTATCTCAAACATGGAGAGGCTTCTTCATGATCTCAACTAACAGATTCTGCAAAAAAGCGGAAATCACCAATTTTGGAAAAAAACACTTGTTTCTCATTTTGCTCACAAGTTGTGCTGCCGACTTGTGTCACTGGTTTCCGTGACGGGTCACATATACCTTAACGCAATGCGAACAGTAGCTGCTAACTATCTAAGCCTGTGTGGCAAACATACAGCAGCGCACAAGCGAGCTAAAGAAATAGAAATCTCAAAAACGTACTCCTGATCCAACAGAGAGAATTTGGGAAGAAGGAGACAAACTCTCGTCCAAATTATAAAATTTAACAAAAGAATGCGGAGAGGACCATCCTGCCACCATACAAATGTCTTCCAAGGACACACCTCTAGCCAATGCCCATGAGTATGAAATGCTCCTTGTAGAATGGGCTCGAATATCCAGAGGCGAAGGCAAACCACGCACCTTATAAGCACTCGAGATTGCATTATCCAATGAGACAGTCTGTGCTTGGATACCAAAACACCCCTGAACCACCAAAGCACACAAACAACTGTGCTGACTTACAGAGCCTGCAACATACATAGCCTTTTATGCTCTTCCAACTCAAACTTAAAAATTAACCATCTGTGAGCAAAAGGACATAGAGATGATTTTAGGCATATAGGCAATAACCAAACGAGGTATCAGTACAAACTTAGATAACCCTGGCGGAAATCAGAAACACAAAGGATTCATCGACTGGGCATGCAAATCACCAACCCTCTTTTACGATACTAATGCTAATAACAGGACCATTTTAAGAGTCATAAATATATCAGATACTGATGTTAAAGGCTCCAACAGAGCAACCGAGAGCAACTCTAACACAACAGATAAATCCCAAAAAGGGACGCAGGTGGGAGCGAATAGTTCTAAGCCTCCATGCTCCACACATAAAACGAGAGACAAGAGAATGTCTTTTAATAGAAACTCCATTAACCAGCGAATGATCAACTGCAGTAGTGGCCATGTAAACTTTAAGCACTGCTGGGATAAACCCGGCCCCAAAACACTCCTGCAAAAAAGAATAGCACTTGACAAACTGGGAACTGGACTGGATCCTCACTCCGTGCCATGTACCATCCTCATGTGTTGTCGCTCATAAGGGAGAACATAGTCTTCGCTTTGGTGGGAGTCACTAGTAACCAACATGGCCTTAAACAAAATCTGGCAAGAGGGCGCCAAGTGTTCACCTACATGGAGCCTGTGATGTAGCTCCTTATGGGCATCGCTTAAGCACCAATAAATTGGCGTGATTGTATACAGGCTTCGGACTACGTGACCACTGACGTAGTCCCAATTGCGTCATTACACAATGTCAATGTTTCCTTGAAAGGGAACCAGTGTGATTACACTATGAGTACTTCTCATTCCTAAAATGGTGCATCCTCGTTTCATTTCCTTGCTTCCTTTCCTCATGTCCTGCTCACTAAAGCGTAACTTCAAAGCATGTTTTTGCGCCGCTGTAGTATCTTGGCGCACTTGACGAACTGCACATTTCCAAACACATCCTCATGTGTTGTCACTCAAAGGGGAGAACACAGTCCTTGCTTTGGCGTGAGTCGTTAGTAACCAACACGGACTTAGATACATTTGTGCACTGAAGTAAAGAAAATTTGGCGAGATTTTAGCGGGCATCAGGTGCTTCGACCAAAAAGTATTCTGCATAGGAAGCTAGCTCAAGCATCCTCGGGAAGCTTCCTCTGTCCTTGGTCCTTGCATTTAGATTTTAGATAATTATAACATCCTTAATGATGGCAGACTTTGCCCGATTTCTGGGTCACAAGCTTGAGGACAGAGGAGCGAAGACACGAGGATGCACATTTTCAGAAAAAATCTGCATTTGCACTAAAGATTACCAGCAAAGAGGGAATCCATCGCGGTGGCTAGCCAGGACCATCCGACTCGGCTACGCAATTCAGTTTGGCAGACGCCTGCACCGGTTCAGCAGCGTCCACTTCACTTCAGTGCAGGCCGAGAACGTCACCTCCCTGCGTTCGGAGATCTCGGCCCTTCTTCGCAAGAGTGCGATAGAGCCTGTCCCTCCAGCCGAGATGAGGGAAGGGTTCTACAGACCATACTTCGTCATGCCAAAGGAAGGCGGTGGGTTGCAGCCAATCTTGGACCTACGAGTTCTGAACCGAGCATTACACAGACTCCCGTTCAAGATGCTGACGCAGAAACACATTTTGATGTGCATCCGGCATCAAGATTGGTTCGCGGCTGTAGACATAAAGGATGTGTAATTTCACGTATCGGTTTTACCTCAACATAGACCCTTCTTATTGTTTGCTTTCGATGGCCGGGTGTATCAGTACAAGGTCCTCCCCTTTGGCCTGTCCCTGTCCCCTCACGTCTTCATTAAAGTTGCAGAGCAGTCACTCTTGCCCCGTTAAGGGAATTGGGCATCCGCATACTCAACTACCTCGATGACTAGCTGATTCTACCACAATCTCAAGAGTGGCTGTGTGCACACAAGGATCTGGTTCTCACACACCTCAGCCGTCTAGGGCTTCGGGTCAACTTGAAAAAGAGGAAGCTCTCCCCGATTCAGAGCATTTCTTTTCTTAGTTAGACTCCGTGTCGATGATTGTGCACCTCACAAGCGAGTGTGCACCGTCAGTGCTGAACGGAAACTCATTCAGGCGGAGGACAGCGGTTCCACTGAAACACTTTCAGAGTCAGTCAAGTTAAATGCCGTCTCATTAAAGACCACCCTCCTGACCGATTTTTAAAAGACAGTGATATATATTAATCCAGAGGTGGTCATCTGTCAGGGTTTAAGGGAATATATGACAATTGTAATTATTTGCAGTCCTTTGAACACAGGACACTCTAGTAATCCAACAGATCTCTGTTAATGTCATTATCACGTTTCAGATTTGGTTTAAAGATATTAGAGCATTGGGACAACTACCTTAGGCATGATTTTTCTTTCATGCCTAAAACCTGACAGATACAAGTCATAGATTTTTCAATGTCATTTGTGTTGGGTTGGAGGCCAATAGGAGAAAGACACCCTACGCCTTATAATAATAACTATGAAGCTTGGAGTAGGCATATGCATAATCCTTTGCACAGATTGGGAAGCTGAGGGTTATTGGATTTGTTTAGCGTGCAAAACTGCTTATGGCAGCTTGACCTTATGTGTCAGTTATTCAATAATACATTTCAACCTCAGCACTGGGCCTGTTACAATCCATGAATGCAAAGAAGCTCTTGATATGGCTAAAAGGAGATTGCACTGTAAAAACCAAATTGAGCACAAGTGTTACCAAAAGCAACACATTTTGGTTTTACTTCAGATACATTCAAGGAAGATGAATATGACTGCAGTAGTAGGGTAAAAGTCTCAAATTTAATTTGCACTCATATTCAATTCAAATATGGCACATTAAAACACATTGTACCAAGTTTGACATCAAAGACGGCAACATAATTGGTTCTTATGTGTCTAGTCGTCACTGACATAAACCTTGTGTTTTGAAATGCCATTTTTTAATTGAATGAGATTTGAGAGCTAAGACAAAAGAAAGGTACGTTTCTCAGAAAAAAAAAAACTAAATTCCTTCTTTTCCTCACACAAAACAATTGTATGGCTGTAGGAGGCTTGGGATGAAGTGAATTGCAACCATTTATGTAGAGAAAAGAAAATCATATGGGTGAGTAAATTAAGAAGGAATTGTCATTTTTAAATGGAACTGTCCCTTTTAAAGCTCTGTGAACATGTGAGAGAGAATGGGGCATTTTATCAGAGACTATTAATGTATTTTTCTATAAGCCTTTATACTCCCCTGCAATGTTCTAATGAAAACAGCAGATGCCAGATGTGGTACTAAAATGGCAATGATGAGCTGATTTTGCCAAACATCTCCATCAACAGTATTATGGTGCAGCCTAGTTGGGTCTAATCTTGTTGACAGCAGTAAAACAGGTGTTTCAATAGAACCCAAGCTCTCCGACATAGTAGGGCTTACAACAACAGGCATCATCTCCGACAGATAGAGCAAGCCAGAAATCCATGTGTGAGGCAGCACCTTTCTGTGATATCTTAAGTCACACTGCACCCAATAAAGTTAATCTTGGCCAGTGCCCATGTGAGCAGACAGATCTGTTTTTTCTGCTCCGTCAGACAGAATGAAAGCTGGCCTTGTTGTGAGCTGCCTCGCGGAGTACATTGATTTATGCCTGCAGATATAGAGCAAAATACTGAAAAAATATTCCATCTGAATTCTCTAAAATCACTCTTAAAAAGGAAACAGGAAAATATGAAAGGTTGCAAAACATCAATTACTTGCACGGGTAATACTGTAGTAAATATGTATCTTACCCAGCATGCATCAGGAGGAGTATTGTGCAACTGATGTAACTGATGTAGGAGCTTAAACAGAAGCACATACTGTAGGTACCTCTTTCAGTATTGATAAAATGCTTATGTTGATATATTAATGCAAGACTAATGCTTTTGGCAAAAAAAGGAAGAATCAAATTTCTAAAATCATCTTCCAATTTACGATAATATGATAGATGACTCATTTACATAATTACAACAACAGGACTTTAATCATTTTCCCCCTACACACATTTAACGTTTTTAGCAGTCTAACACACATTCAATAGACTCAATCAGATAACTGCATGAATAACAACAAGTGCACAGGTCTGTGTGTGTGTGTGTGTGTGTGTGTGTGTGTGTGTGTGTGTGCGTGTGTGCGTGCGTGCGTGTGTATTTATATGTATGGAGTGGTGGTGGCGTAGTGGACTAAAGCACATAACTGGTAATCAGAAGGTCGCTGGTTCGATCCCCACAGCCACCACCATTGTGTCCTTGAGCAAGACACTTATTCCAGGTCGCTCTGGAGGGATTGTCCCTGTAATAAGTGCACTGTAAGTCGCTTTGGATAAAAGCATCTGCCAAATGCATAAATGTAAATGTAAATATATATATATATATATATATATATATATATATATATATATATATATATATATATATATATTTTATTTTTTATTTTATTTTTATGTTTTTATTTTTGTATTATTATTTAACAATGATTATCTAAGTTAAAAGGAACACAAAATTATTATATTGGCCATAATATAATTTTATAATAAATAAAATACTGCTAATTTAACACAAAACAGCAAAGAACAGAGCTGTTAAATAATTTAAGAATTAAGTTTTAGCCCACATGGTCATTCCAACTAAGCATGTTGGGCAGACAGGACCTCAGTTGATTTTTTTTTTTTTTTTCTGAAGCTGATGAGTGTATTTTTTTATATATATAAAATGATTTCTTGAATCCCAGCTGTCACACATACTGAACTTTTGTGAGACCCTCCCTCTTATTTTGAAGTTTTGTATCTTTCTCTGTTATGTCTTTCTTCATGCCCATTGCCCTATATGTATCCCAGGTTTTCCAGGTCTTCTTATTAAGCCCTTTTGTATATATACCCTTTTGTTCTTTGTTCCTGTGATGGTTCTTGTACGTATGTAGTGCGTGATTAGACAGCAAATACACTGTAGAGTTTTGTTACCTTCTTTGAATATTTTCCTTCATCGTTGTATCTTCTTTTGTTGACAACTGAAGTTCTACATTTCGATCCTCACTCTCTCGCCTCTTCTCTTTAAAAAACCATGACACCAGCATAATATCCATAGTCAACTATGTGTAAGCCATTTGTACACAGATTTGCCTGAAAAGTGTAACATTGTGATGCCATCAAACAAGCCCGACACAGCAACATTGGGTCAACCAGTGGCATGAGCTAGGGGTGGGACTATATGTTTGTACAATGGTATATGGTGGAGTTTTCTAAAATTTGTTTTTAAACAAAGATTAGTTCTCCAATTCAGCTAATTAATTGATATATATATGCATATATATATATATATATATATATATATATATATATATATATATACACACACACACACACATTCATCAGAACAGCATATTTTGCTAATTTATGATTAATCATTTTCAGTGTATTTCAGTAAATTTACAAACAAGATAATCCTGACCCCCTAACTCTCATTCCTGAGTCAACATTACCTTAACACTTACCTAGCTCCATCCTTTGCCAGTTCTCTTGCAATAATGTCTCCCGTAACATTTGTTTCAAACACCCTGCCTTATCCCCTCTCTGCACACAAAAAGCACTGTATGTTCTTATCAAAATATATATATTTTTTTCAATGTATTCCTACACCCTTTTATTCATAAATGTGTTATGTTTTGTTTCAAAGGACCTCATATGATTCTTCTTATGTGGTGCAGCAGGCCAACAAGAGATAAACTTACAGTTACACAAAAGATGCTGCTGGGGGTCAAGGGAATGGGCTTATAGACAACCTGTAATAGAACACATTTGACAGGTGACATGTTCAGTATTTGAGCACTACATCTTTACAGAATAAATCAAAGGGAAGAACACTTTTTTTAATGCTCCACATTCTTTTGACAAAAGTTTAAACATGAATGTATCTTTATTTCACACATTCCCTTATATCAATTCCCCACACATAAGGCGAAGGAGGGTGTGTAAACACGACACAGGTGGTGTGAGGTTTATGTAATAAGTGTTTGTAGTGGAGACACATTATTCTCCACCTCCAAAACCCTCCAATATATCAAAGCAGCCCTCTGAGTAGCAGCTGCCTTGTTCACTGATGTCTTAATGACTGAGCCTTAAAGTTGAAATGTGTAGTTACTGGGTTGTGCACCAGCAAAAGGTTTGAGGTAGCAAAAGGGAAGTACAATTTATAAATAAGATATACAATTTAAATGGAATTAAATTCAAATAAATCTATGTTCAACTGCTGTAAGTTTAGTTGGTAGTAACAGCATGCATTTAATTTGTCAGTGTCTTTGAAATGCTACAAGTTGTATTTAATACATATTATATTTTATAAATTAACTTTTATTTTATGGTTGACAAACACTTATTTTCTCGGAATACTGCTCTAATTTATCTGGAAAGATTCATGAATGATCACAGTGACAAAACCAGTGTTAAGTGTAATCTGATTACAAGTATTTAGTCACTGGAATCAGCCAATAATTTAAGTAATACAATAATGTAATCTCATTACTTTTTAGTAAATATAAGTGTAATACATTACATTTGAAATTCTTGTAATCAGATTACAGTTACTGACTTCCGCATACTCAAGTTACTTTAAGGTACATCACTTACACATATTTCTAAAATAATTTTATTCATGAAGCACATATTTGAAAATGAATTATTTCATATGTTTGTCGTTTATTTTATTTTTTCTGTGACAGCTGAAGGGTGTTAGCCCCATAACAAGTCATTTTAAGAGATATAGGTGTGTGGTGCTTGGTGTATGACTGGTCCGTGACAATTAAAAAAAGAGGAGATATAGAAATTATTTAGATTTTGTTGTGAATAAAAATGATTTAGAAACTAACTTTAAAGTAAAGTAATTAGTTTCTTGATTACTTTATCAATGAAATAGTCAGTAAAGTAATCTTCTTACAATTGTAGAAAATAATTTGTAGTGGATTACTTTTTTTAGTTGCTTACCCAATGCTGGTATACACAAGATATTTGAGGTCCAACCCAAACCCGCTACTGTTTAATCAGGTTTCCTGAACACTACCCTCGTCTGACTTTGGTTAAACAGAAAAGTTCAAGATTGAGTATGTGTTTATCTCCGCAGAACAAGTAAACAACAGTTGATGAGCATGATAAGGAGTTCTGGGTTATTGATTTGTGTGTCCTCCATAGTTTAAGGACCATTTGTCTCGAATAAGCCAGATAATCAGCTTGTCTTGAAGGGGTATCCATTTCGCTTTGAAATATTTAGCAAGATACATCTGCTCTTTTATAATGTCCATGTGCTATTGATCGGGGAGCTAAAATTACAGACCTGCAAAGCCTTACATTAATAAATTCTCTTTTTTCGTTTATCTTAATGTCTAACTTTGGCTGACAACTCTTGTCTACATCCTCCCAACCTCCATTTTATTTATCCCCATTCCTCACCTCTCCATCTTAACAAACGAAATATCTGTTATGATCCACTACACTGCAAATATTTGAGCAGTGGAGACATCAAAGAAGTTGGAATTGTTGTATGTCATCCAATTGCATCAGGACTGCAGACTGCAAGACCACTCAATAGCCATCATGTTTCCCAGCAGCCTGGGAGTTAAAAAACAGCATTGATACCCCCAAGCACAGACTTTTTTTTAGGTCAACCAGGTGTGGTAGACTATCTGCATTAAGTCTGGTCCACTTTGCAGCTTGGTTTGGTTCTATGTGCTACTAAGGGGAGGGTATATCTTAAAATTGTCATACCAAATAATTCCACAATAATAGATCAGCATGAACAAAAACAAACAAACAAATGAAAAATAATGGCTTTATATCCAGGCAGACTTGTAAAAGAAGTTGCGTAATGCCAGCCAATGTTTAGCATGTGTGTGCAATATACATCAGACGGTCAGTGAATAGACTGAGCCTAAGACTAGGACAGCCATTACTTTGTATCCATGTCAGACTTATTCTATCATGTGGTAAAAAGAGTAAGGCAGAAGATGGAAAAAGCACAAAAAAGCAAATCTAGATAATAATGAGAGGAACAAGTGATATTGCTTATGTAAAGCAAAGAGAAACAGATTGAAACTCCTTGAGAGTTCATTACATCTCCAAAATGAGTCAGAGACTACAGCAAAAGTCAAGGGAAATAATAAGATCTGTATTCAAAAATTCACAAATGGAAAATCATCAATGACAGTAAGTAATTACCATAAACTTGACAAATCTCTTGCATATGGTCTCATCAAGTGTTTGATTTATGATGTGATCATTTTGTTTATTGAACACAATGTTTCATAGGAGGAATTAGAAATATGTTTATGATATTTGACGCTGTGGCCCTAACAAGCACTGCAGTAGTTAATAATAATAAAGCAACAATATGCAGAATGCTAGTCTATGCCTGGGGTTGCAAGACTCTTTTTTGAGATGCAATGAATCATGGTCAGGCTAATTTAAATATGGATGAGTTCCTATTAGGTATTCTAGGTGAAGGAACATCACACCCTCTAAGGTTGTTGTTGAAGACTTAAGTCTTCCTGAAAAGCCATGATTAAAAAAGATCTATATTAATTACCACTTCCAATTAAATTCAAGAGTACATATTATATCCATAAGGATTATTTATTTCAAATTAAATTTTAGTCTGTGTTTTGGATGCATGAATCTAAATAATTAACTAATAATTGACGAGTCATTTGTTATCTGAACGTTGGTGGGTTGTTCTTATATTGCGTTCACACAGGAATTTGCGTGAACATTTTTCAAAAAGTGTGGTCTCTTAATTTATCCACTTTAAAACACTGCCAACAATTTTAAAGCTAAAAAAATATAAATCTATATACATTTCTCAACCTCACAAACTGACTTGTGGATGTCTATTCAGGCTCACATTAATGCATGGGCTCATGGCTGCAGGAGACCCCCCAACTCTGCAGGAAGAGCGTAAACGAAAGCAAACAACCATACAAATTTTAAGCTTTAATGTAATTTGACTTCAGGCTTGTGGACCTGAATGCAGAAAATGAGGGGAGGAATACACAACTAGAGCAGGCAGAGATACAGATACACACATCAAAGGACCGGGGGTCACTCAAGGGTCTTATCGATCCAAACAGAACAAAGGCTACCCTCTAATGGAAAGCTGGGAAGTTCATTAACACAATGAAACAGCACTGCTTCTATCCTTTTTGATGGTTCGGGCTCAACAGCCGCAGGGAACAAGGCCAAAAACACCACGTTTTAACAACTTTTATCTGTACAAAATGTTAGATGAACAGACAGGTAAATAAGTACTTAATAATAGTTAGAGAATCAGAGGCTTGTGGATAGTAAACATTGGGTAAACAGCTATGAAAATCCAATATAAGAACAAAAGATCATACAAAGCAATGAATGGCATCAGATAGAAATAGAAAGAACTAAATTACATTTTAAATATGGAAAGATGGCAGAGAGATGTATACTAACATGGCAATGTGATATAACCTTCAATAATATTGCATGGTATATTTAAATTGTATTTGAAGAAGAATTAATCATTTCAAATGAGATTTTTATGAATTACTACTATTTCCATTTCTGGAAATTCAATTCTACCATAACAATTCTTGTGTTATGAAGTCTAGTGGAACTTACATCTCAGGTTACTGGACAAAGTTGAACACTGTGAATATGTTCGGTTAGGCGATGTTTATGGTGATGCAGTAACACTGTGTCCCAACCAGGTGAAATGCAACAAGATTTCAGAGACATGATGTCCAACAAACAGCCAATCAGAACATGTTTGAGGTTTAAAGTTCAGGATTTTGGACCATTAAAATGACATAGTGGATGGGGCAATGCCCCAGAAATAAAAAAGCTTAAAGAGTGGTCGATAACACCCACATATTCTCAACAAGATCTATGAAGTTCATGTAATTTAGTTGGAATTTCAGAAGGAGACAAGAGGAGGATTGCATTTTTAGCTACAAATGAGAATGACTATGACTACCCATTGATGGTACACAGTTTGCTGACTCACCAGATGTATTACAAGCTTCTGGCAACAAGATTTTCTGAGACATGATAAACAGACTTGTCAGAATGTAGACTCAGACATGAATCATGTGTGCATGGTCAATACAAAATTCCAGGATTTATCTCAATTACAACCTCTCCCTTCTTAGCTTAAGTACTGTAATCAAAACTGAAATGCCCAGAAGCTGCATCTAGGATTTACTGCAAAGAAAGAGGCCCCTGAGTCAACTTTTGAAAGAATTTAATCTCAATATTAAGGAGATCCAGTTTACACCCTGTATTGTTTTTTATATTTTATTTGTATTTTTAATTGAAGAAAGCTAACTCCCACCTGACAGAACTGTGAACTGAAAGTGATGAATGCTGTCTTAAGTCTATAAAGGTTAATGCATTTTCAACTGGGAGGGCTACAATCCTCAAGAGAACTCCTACACTGATCAATGAGTTCCAAAGGGATCATCTTAGTTGGCCTGGCACATGACCCTGATTGAAGACAATGGTTTTGAGGCAGCATCTACAATAGCTTGCAGGTGGGGGGCATGTAATGTCCACACCTGACCATCCCTGATCTAACCACCAAAGACCAACCCTTACAAATGAGGAAATTCTATTTTCTATTTGTATTATGAAATATTGTACACAGCCTACATGTGATTTATTTCTGCAGTTCATGACCTGATTCTTGTTGGATTACTTTTTGATTTGTAACTTGGGCCTGCTATTACACATTATAGGTGTTGCATTACACATCGGATTGGACTAAACACAATGCTAATCGAACTAATCAATCTATCAATTCGTCATTGTCACACTGAGCTGTTGGCCTGTATTTCTTTCTTAACCCTTAAAAAATGTGATACTCTAACTCAGAATACATACTGACACATAGCTGCCTCCAGGCACATATTTATTCTCAGCCATAGAAGTCTTGCCATGTAAAATGGAATTTAATCCAATATTTCTTCATGCAAACTAGTCCAATGTGTATTGCTATGCTTGTGTAAAATCTCCTTACAGAAGATACACTGCTTTGTGTTAACCAATTTGCCAACAAAACCCATATAAGGAACACTGCTCCTCAGTGATGCATTAAAATAATGAGGATGATTTTGGTGTTTTGAAGGAAGCTATTGCAGTTATATAAAAACAATCTCAAAATACAATAATGAGTATATGCCAAGAGCATCTTTAAAGCTATCTATTGGGAGTATCATGCTCAAATATATCTCCAAATGTATTAGACATATTTTTCAAGAAGAATGTTTTAGGTAACATATAATTTCTAACAGTGTGCCATTAGTATTGTAATTTAAAGAGGAATAGAAACAGAGAGACTGAGAATGATATCAGGCACACATGGGAAACCCGGCATGGCTTATTTTAACTTTAAACAAGAAGTTGAACTTATAAAGCTGCACTTTAAATCAAATATAATTATTCAGCTAACAGCTATGTAAGCATTCATAAGTACTTGCGTAATTTGTCTGCACATGGTCTTCAGGCATAATTATTTGACATGTTAAATACGTTTACATTTTAAATTAAGTAGCTAAGAGTTAATCAAATATTGGTTTTAGTCTAAGAAAAGTTCACTTTAATGAAACGAATGGACAGAATGGCTTTTCAAAAATAATTAAACACTGAAGTCAGGGAATATTTATTATTTGGAAAAATAATTTTCTATAAATTTCTCTGTTCAAATAATAACTAAAGTGCAACAGTCTCTGAAAAACTTGGAACACTTGTTTGCGCTTCAGTTAAATTCAAAGCAATTTTACTAAAGACAAAATGCAAATGAAGCATTCAAATGTACTGACTAATTCAATTTCATTAGCCATGCTTAATTGACAGGGTTGAGCTGGAATTTTGCCCATCTGATATTAATTTATAGTCAGCTCCCATGAAACTCATAACACAGAACGGGTTCCCACGAGGGGACTTCACACAAGCTCCCTAAATCTCAAAGCTACAAAGCTACTTTACCATTCCACTGTTTAATTTGCCTTTTCAGTATGCCTGTCAGTGGGTGGCTGAACTTTAGAAAGAAGTGCAAATTCACTGCTTCCTGTGAAGTTTCCCAATAGCCATTATAAATTCTGATTCATGCTTGCTAATTAACTGTTTTGGAGTTCACATGATCATATAATCTATAAGAGGGATGTGGAATAATGCAAGCAGTCAAGCATGGAGCTCGACTCGAGCACATATCTCCCCCCATGGACCAAACGGTACATACTGTAGAAATTAGGAAGTTGGAGGTGTCAGGTGGATACTAGGAAAATTATCAGAAGATGTAGGTACCCCTGACCTCTATAAGCAGCCCAGCAGGTGTACCTTTGCCACGTTTTTCTCCCTCACCATAATTGATTGGCACCAACATAGAGGTCAACCAATAGCTCAATGACAGTCCATCCGCTTTCATGACACTTTGATCGTAAAGATAAGACAGAGGGAGCTGTGCTTAATCGAACCCCTTGAGTTCTTCAAAGACATCTAGGGAGTTTTCATGTTCAATTTAGAATACAAGTCCATATAGGAAGGACAGAAGTATACAAAGATTGCGCCATGGTGCAATAAAATTGACAAAGCGATAGCACTATTTCAAAGAGGATGCAACAAGAATCTCTGGACCATGTGCCAACAAAGTGATCAATATTTGGCCGCTTAATGGATGGAGCATCTGAGAAAAACTACGTTACCATATCTAACTGAAACGCCACAATTTCTCCATAAGAAAACAAAACCCTCCTATTGACCTAGCTGTATTATTTATTGCTAGTAATTAATTCGTAAGAGCCAGTTCACTTATGAACTTGCTTTATGGACTCTTTTCACAGATTGTGAAGACACGTTTTCACCATATTAAGCAGTGTAACTTCAGTTACCTAGCTGTTTCCTCAATCTATCAATCAATTATTCAATTATTGACCCTAGGATCGGCCACATTATACCGACTCACTGACAAGTGGCATCTCCTGTCAGACATTGTTGCCTTGGCTCTAGCATGTTTACCTTCCCTTGTAGAATGACCGGACACGGGTTGCCTTAACAGTGTGGGAGACACAGTGTAGGAGACACCGCATTAAAACCAGGAAATAATTGTGTTTGCATAATCTGTGACAAGAGCTGATTCAGAGGTTGCAGTTCTTCCTATAACATATAAATTTGACTCCACTGACAGAAAGGTTTAGGTCTGGAGTTTGGGTTGGGGAGGACAGTTTATAAATTTGTATTCCTCTTCACTGTATTTCAGCCTGTACAGCTGAAATCAACCTGCTTCACAACTTGCTCAGAAAATGGAGCTCACACGTGCCCAAACTCCCAGAAACAACTCATCGTTTTGACAACTGGGGGGCAGTGTTTCGAATTTCGGTAAGCACAGAATGATTTTAGTTCAAAAGTATTCAACCTGTTCCCGATTTCAATGTTAGGTCAGTCTGTTCTAAAACAGCTGCTAATATAGTGACAGAATATTTAGCAACTTTCTTTCTTTTGACTGCCGTAATCCTCCGCTCTGTATATTTATGCTCTTCCTTGTTCCATTTTTCCTTAAAAAAAAATTATTATAGTGAGGAACTTACAATGGAAGTGAATGGGGCCAATTGTTTTGGAGGGTTTAAAGGTAGAAATATGAAGCTTATAAATTTATAAAAAACTTACATGAATTGTTATGTTCTAATTTATTATTTGAGCTGCAAAGTTGTTTTAATGGACATTTCTGCAGTCTTTTAATTACATTACAACAATTTTGTACAAATGGCTATTACTTTACACAGAAAAAGTTAGTAAGCAATAGTATCACAATAAAAATCATGTTTACACGCATATGACTCTTGTGGCTATACTTTTAACAAACTGAGCATTTTAAAATTCAATTCCATTGTAAGTGCCTTACTGTAAAACAGATTTTTGATTTTTTTTTTTTTTTTTTTAAGAAAAGGAGGGGCAAGGCATTTTTTTTTTTTTTTGTGGTAGTCAATATTATGCCAAAAATGCTGTCGACTGAGGTTAACTTGTATTGAACCCTGAATATTTATTTAATCTATTTCAATAATTCTAAGGCTAAAAAGAAAGGCTCTATTGTGTTTTGGTTTCTGTAAAAATCTAATAACAGTTTTTTTCAGAATTAAAAGCTCAAAATGTGCTACATTTGTAAATGTTTCCTCCCAATAAGTGCCTCTTGAGCTAAGCAATCAAAAGCAACAAATGGTTCTGGTATTGCTGGTTGCTCATATCAAGAATGATTGGACAAATGTGCTCTGAGAAACTGCAAGCACTTGTACCCACTCCTAAATGTATCGTCATTGTCATCAGAGTTTTAAATTTATCAGCTAGCAGCCACTGCCTGTTAAGTTTCCTGAGCACGTTCTCTATCTCACTCTCTTACTCATGTTTGTAATCTTCAACCTAAAACCCAAGTGCAAATGTGGAACAAATTAGCTCAAAGCATGTGAACAGTGCTTTTTCATCCAGCTTGTGCTGTCACTGGCTGCTAGTCCCAAAGGAAGGGACAATGACATGAAGAAAACAATGTTTAATTATATTTTAAACATTTAAAATGTAAAAAATTGGAGAGAGTACTTAACATTTGAGGTGGCTGACTGAGGGTAATGGCTTATGACATGCTTCGACAGCTGTCTCACTCTTATCTGTAGCTGACGGCACTGCAAGCAAATTAGTTTTAATGCAATCTGCACTCTTTGGCCCGCTTTTTTTCTGCTCCATTTTATTTTACTCTTTTTAACTTCAGATAGCAGATCATAATAACCTCATAGGGGTTTCCTTTCATCAGTGCTATGGAGTTGTAAATGCCTTGCAATAAGTCACTTTGCCTCTTTGACATATAATAGACCTTTTCACTGTTTCTCACACTTTCTTTCCCCCTCATATCATGTAGTAAGGTTAACTTTTGTATTTTTTTATTATTTCTGTTCACACACACACAAAAAAATTATATATATATATATATGGCCGGTCCACCCGGCCAGACGCCACTTGTGGATAATCCCACAATCAGTGGCGTCTACTTCAACGACGAAAGGAAGATTGGGTCCTTGCTGAAACCAGTCCACCTGGTGTCTGGCCCTAGAATCACAAATCCAGAGCCTCCGCCGCCATTGGAAGTTGATGGAGCACCAGCGTAGTGTATATGGTCAGAGAGATCATGGACCCAAGGCGACGAGGGAGCCAGATGAAATACTTGGTGACCTGGGAAGGCTACGGACTGGAGAAGAGATTGTTTTCCTGGTTGGACTGTCTATTTGGTTTGTTGGATTTATTTGCCTGCTTTACAACTACGTCTCTCTGCCTGCTTTTTTGAATTGTTTGCTTGTGTCTCTTTTGATAAACTTCCTGCTCATGGATCCTAACACTGTCTCCATGGCTAGTTTGTTACAGTAATCTATTCCAAACAAATTCATCCAACATTCTCAGGAGTAACACCCCTTACATTCTTCAAAACACTAAAATGGTGGTGGTGGCATAGTGGGCTAAAGCACATAACTGTTAGGTTGCTGGTTCGATCCCCACAGCCACCACCATTGTGTCCTTGAGCAAGGCACTTAACTTCAGGTTGCTCCGGGGGGATTGTCCCTGTAATAAGGGCTCTGAAAATCGCTTTGGATAAAAGCTTCTGCCAAATGCATTAATGTAAATGTCTAGGAAATACAATCATTATTCCACACTCTATCTTTTTTACACATTACACTGCATACTGTATACACTGAATAAAACCTTTGCATTAAAAACATCCAGTATATCACTGCTGCAAACATTTTGCTCATTCACATTAAAAAATCCACTATGTCACGGACATCCATTACACAGAGGATTTAATCCGCTACAGTGAGGACAGTAGCGTGAGATGTGCAACTGCTATGAGTACTACTGAACTGTCTCTGGCTCTGCTTATACACTGGCTGCAGGTTTGTGGTCCATAACGGCCCTACTAATAAGTAACATAAGTGGCTGCATAGGGCCCCCACGACCACCAGGGGCCTGCTACAACAACTTCAGTGTGGCCAAATAATTGTTTGTTTAACATTTAAGTGTTCTGGGTGATCAGGTTCCCCATTTAAATTTGCCATATGTTCCTTTATGTTTCTGGATCAGATTTCTTTCTATACCTGGATCACTAGAGCTTTCAGGCTTGAACACAATTTCCTGATCCAAAAGATTTGTCATGATCCTGAAACAAAAAATATCACTCAAAAGCTTCAGTCAAGTTTTATTATTTGCCCAGAGGAACCACTTTTGTGTGAAAATTGTAAGTATTAGATTCAATATAAAATTCTTTGTTAACTGATGGTTTAGCCATAATATTCAAGCTGGTATAATCATATACAGTATCATTTTTGCAACAGACAACCCATTATAAACTAACATAATCATGTCTGATGGACACCTGGAACAACCAACCGTACTTTGAGTTGGTTTTGTTTTGTTGATACTGTAACATGTAACAATAAGTTTCCATCTGTTGACATAAGTTAATGCATTAGGTATCATGAACAAACAATGAACAATATATGTTCTCTTATGAGAGGTTCTCTCGTATTGCGTAAGCTAGCTTACGCTACGGGAAAGATTCATCTTTTCTGATATATTGAAGCCAAAAAATTATCCTTAATTTTGTATCCATTGTCAACGCAGTGCAGCAGCTGCAGACCTTGAGCGGGCTAGCTAGCGAGCTCATTGGTTGCTCTGCGGCAACTGCTGCAGCCTATAGATGAGCTTGGGCGAACTCGCATCCAATGAGAGGCGTCCGCGCTCACTGCATCAAAGCCCGCCAAAAAGGGCGTGACTAGAGTGCATACAAGTGTCGTTCATAGGCTGGAACCCTGATTTTCATCTCTTCAGCGAAGCTCTTCGCATCACTGGACCGGAAGCCGCGTCGCCGTTCGAGGGGCATCAAGCAAGCGTGGACAGCGCTCGAAGAAGCCGGCCGTCTTCGCCACCTTCAGCCGTCCTGCGAGCTACGCCATCCGGCGACGTATCCTTTTTAAAAGCAAGCTAGTTCTTAAAGAACTACACAAAAGAGTACGAGCGTCTTTTTTAAGATGCCTCGCTCCACTTGCACCTCATGCCGTGCTCCTCTCAGCACCGGAGGCCGCCACATCATCTGCGCTCTCTGCCTAGGACTGGGGCATGCAGAGCTCGCCCTCGCCGAAGGCGGATGCGATCTCTGCGAGGAGCTGCCGATGTCGACCCTGCGGGCTCGACTCGAGCGCTCAGGACCCGAAGCCGCCGCGCGCCTTCCGTTCAGCCGCGCAGAAAAAAGTGCCGCTCTCAAAGGCTGCCGGAAACAGTGGTAGAAGCGATTGCCTCGCCGGAGCCCATCCCTCGAGCATCACCTTCACCCTCCCCGCCCACCCGGGACGAGCAGTTGCTGCCGAGCGGCTGCTCTGCTGCCATCTTGGACGAAGAAGTGGAGGATAAGGGCTGTTCCATCATGGCTTCGGACAGCGAGGAGTGGTCAGGCTCACACGCCTCCTCCTCGGCCCAGGAATCCACGAGTGGTCACCGCCCCTTGAGCAGGCACCCAACAGACTTGACGGCTGCTTTCTACAGAGCCGCCGCCGTGCAGCACCCGCTACCCGGGCCGCTCCCTTCCTGCCGGAACTCCACGCCGAGCTTTCCAAATCATGGAACGCGCCTTTCTCGGCCAGGGTCCGATCCCACGTCTCCATCGGTGGACGGCGCCACTGAGAAGGGCTACGCTTCCATCCCTCCAGTCGAGGATGCGGTAGCAGCACACTTTTGCCCGCCCTCCGCGAGATGGCGGTCTAAACCAGTGCTCCCGTCTAAGGCCTGCAGAACAACTTCCGCCTGTGTTGGCCGCGCCTATTCCGCCGCCGGCCAAGCTGCATCTGCTCTACACTCTATGGCCGTCCTACAGATCCTCCAAGCGGACCTTCTGCGGGAGTGGGATGAGGAAAGCAGGCATCCAGAGGCGGTTGCAGACATACGGAGTGCTACAGACCTCGCCCTCCGCGCTACCAAAGCTGCAGCCCAAGCTATAGGGAAGTGCATGGCGCGCTGACTGTGACCGAGAGACATCTGTGGCTAGCGCTAGCCGACATGGGAGAAGCAGAGCACTCTACGTTCCTCAACGCACCGCTCTCCATCCGGTCTCTTCGGCTCCGCGGTGAGTGGTATCATTGACCGGTTTTCAGAGGTCCAAAAGCCACACAAGCCATGAATCTCTTTCTGCCTCGTCGCGCTAGCTCCTCTGCAGGCCGCCCACATGAGCCTCCTGCACGAGCCTCTTCACAGCGCCCACTCAACAAAGCCAGACTTCTCAGCGTCGACAGGGCGGCCGCCCTCGATCAGCGCTCAGACAGCCGCCGCAGACCACCGCCCCCGTGGGCCTCGGACTAGAATTGCGCTGAAACCTGAACAACCGAAGTCCTCCTAGCTTTGTTGACAAAGCGACGGATCAGTCCGCTGCGGCGGACCACCGTCAAAGCTTAGCCCCTGTCAGTCCCCTTCCTTCAGGCTACTACAGTGGTAGATTCAGCAGCCAACAAGCGGTGTTAGCGCCCACTTGCCTGCGCTCAAACGCCGTTTTCACGGCGACCCAAATAAATCTGGTAAAGAGCAAGCATGCCATATGTGTAGAAAATGTGCCCACAACCCAGTGTTCACCTCTACACACAAGCATTACACATCCGTGTCCATACCAGAGAGCAAACATGTCTTATGTGTAGAAAATGTGCCCACAATCCAGTGTTCACCCCTACACACAAGCATTACACATCCCGTGGCCCTATCACGGCACACTCACATAAAGCGATTACTGAACCGCTCGAGTGTTAGGGTTAATAAGCGCACCCACGAATCCGTCGCGGCGCCCATTCTCTGGCAGCTCTGTCACACGACCAGCCTTATGTGTAGAAAATGTGCCCACAATCCAGTGTTCACCTCTACACACAAGCATTACACGTTCCGTGTCCCCATCAGAGCACACTCAAAAGCGGTTACTGAACCACTTTCGAGTGTTAGAGTCAATAAATGCGCTCACGAATACGTGGCGCGCCCATCTCTGCCTGCTCTGTCACACGGCCAGCAAACACTTCTCTGTATGTAAGTCCCGTGCCCGTGACTATGCTTGCGTATCACTTAACAGGCGTGACTCTTTCCCCATTCACCTCAATCGGAAGTCACTCACAGAACAGCCTGTCCATGCTGTCTGCGAGCAGTCCAGCATAAGCACAGTAAGCGCGCTCACACATTCTGTTCAGCGCGCTGTGTAATTTGGCCACTCACCCTCTAACATTACGCTTCAAAGCGTGGGAAGATATTCCAGGGATATCCGAATGGGTGTTAAGCACAATAAAACAGGGCTATTTGCTACAGTTCGATCGCCGTCCTCCTCGCTTCAGAGCGCGGCTCGAAACTACTGTGAACACGGAAGCAGCGTGCATGCTTCGTTCAGAAATAGCAAACCTTCTGTGCAAAAGGGCCATAGATCTGAGGCCGCCGTCCCCAAGAAAGACGGCGGCCTCAGACCAATATTAGATCTCAGGGTTTTGAACAAAGCGCTTGCAAAAAGACCGTTCAAAATTCTTACAACCAGCAAACTCCTCGCGCATGTGCGCCAGGGGGACTGGTTTATTTCTCTCGATCTGAAAGATGCCTATTTTCAGATTCAGATAAATCCCCGTCACAGGCCATTCTTGAGATTCACCTTCGACGGCCAGGTTTATCAATACACCGTCCTTCCGTTCGGCCTGTCCTTAGCACCCCGTACTTTCACGAAGTGCATGGACGCGGCGCTCGCACCCCTGCGGAGTCAGGGTTTGCGAATTCTGAACTATTTGGACGATTGGCTGATTTTGGCACAATCATATACGGAGCTTCTGTCTCACAGGACAGTTCTCCTCAGTCATCTGAACAGTTTGGGCCTTGTAGTCAATTGGACCAAGAGCTCACTACAGCCCAGCCAGACAATTTCCTTCCTTGGAATAGAACTAGACTCAGTGGCAATGACGGCTCGCTTATCTACACAGCGCGCACGCCGTGTGCAGCGACTAGCCGCGTCATTTCAGATGAACAGCCTCACACCTCTGAAGAAGTTTCAGAGAGTGCTAGGCTACATGGCCTCAGCCGCAGCAGTACTTCAACTGGGTTTACTGCGCATGCGCCCGCTTCAGCATTGGCTAAACACCCGCGCGTCTCGCCGGGCTTGGGCCACAGGCCGCCAGCCAATCAGAGTGACTCAGACCTGTATTTCAGCTCTGCAGCCCTGGACAGTGGCCAAGTGGTATCAGCGGGAAGTGATGATGAGAGCTTTATCTCGCCGAAAAGTCATCTCGACAGACGCTTCCAACACGGGTTGGGGCGCGGTCTGTGAGGGCTCTCCGGTTTTTGGCCTATGGTCAGTTCAGCAAAAGCTCCTTCACATAAATTGTCTGGAAATGATAGCGGTCGAGTACGCGCTCGTGCGCTTCCTCCCGATCATTCAGGGTCACCACGTCCTGGTCCGCTCGGACAACAGGTCTGTGGTATCCTATCTAAACCGTCAGAGCGGTGTCAGATCCAGGAACCTCTTCCATCTGATGAAACGCATACTGAGTTGGTCCCAGCGCCACCTGCGCTCGCTGAGGGCGACGCACGTGCCAGGCCACCTGAACGACAGCCCAGACAGACTGTCCAGAGACAATATTCCCCCAGGGGAATGGTCCCTGCACGCTCAAACAGTCCAGACGTTATGGCGCATATTCGGCAGAGCAGAGATAGACCTCTTTGCATCAGAAGAGAACTCTCACTGCCCAATATTTTTCTCAGCGAGGGCAGCTGGCCCAGGACTGGCCCAACCGCCTGCTTTACGCCTTCCCTCCCGTCTCACTATTGCCACAGGTAATGCAGAGGATCAGGGAAACGCGCCACTCGGTGCTCCTCATAGCCCCGCACTGGGAGAATTAAACATGGTTCCCGGAACTTACGCGGCTGTCACTGACAGCGCCGTGGCCCATCCCAGTGAGAGCAGATCTCCTCTCACAAGCTCGCGGAACGATCTGGCATCCCCACCCAGAGCTGGGCTACACGCGTGGGTGATCAACGACTACCCGTCGCTTTGCCAGAAGGAGTAATAAACACCATCATACACGCTAGAGCCCCTCCACGAGAAGACTCTGCGTCAAAATGGTCTGTGTTTTCAAAATGGTGCACCGACAGAGACCTGGACCCACGGACATGTGGGGTGTCGCCGCTGCTCGTGTTTTTACAAGAGCTGCTGGATAAGGGCAGATCCCCATCCACGCTCAAAGTGTACGTGGCGGCCGTCGCGGCGTTCGCTGAACCCCTGCACGGCCAGTCACAGGGTAAAAACGAGCTGGTCATCTGCTTCCTCAGGAGAGCTAGAAGGATGAACCCTCCGTGCCACCCATCGGTTCCTATCTGGGACCTTTCTATAGTTCTCGAAGCTATGAAAGCCCCCCCCTTTCGAACCGCTTCAATCCGTGGATGTGAAACACCTCTCACTTAAAACCGTTTTTCTAACTGCCCTATCATCAGTTAAACGGGTGGGAGACCTTCACGCGCTGTCTGTCAGCGCTGCGTGTCTTGAGTTTGGACCAAGTGACTCCAAGGTCATTTTAAAGCCTAGACACGGCTACATCCTCAAGGTGGTCGGTACTCCTTTCACAGCACAGATCATTTCCTTGTCGGCGCTACCAGCATCTGATAGCGAACGCGACGCCAATCTCCTTTGCCCAGTCAGAGCACTGAGATTGTATACTGCGCACTCCGCATCTTTCAGAAGCTCCGAGCAGCTTTTCGTTTCGTTCGGATGGCGCATCAAAGGTCTCGCCGCCTCGAAACAGACACTGTCCAGATGGATAGTGGACGCTATTGCTGCCGCGTACGCATCAAAAGACCTACCATGCCCGCTAGGCATTAAGGCTCACTCCACTAGAGGCATGGCCTCCTCGTGGGCATGGTCCAGCGGGATTTCCATTCACGACATATGTGTGGCAGCGGGCTGGGCTTCCCCCTCCACCTTTGTCAGATTTTACAATCTGGAACTACCCGCTCTGCAGGCTAAACTGCTAGCGGTTTAATACGCTACAGCTCCCCTGGTGAGCTGCATTAATGGGACACATTCCACACAGACCGGCACCGCCGCTCTGTCTATGTGCTTATGTACTACACACACACTGGCCCGCACTCTTGCCGGCCAAATATTAATTCCCCACTCACAAGGGCTCCCCGGGTCCCCTTAATTCCCTGGGGCTCATGCAGTGGATGCTTGGCGCACGCGGCGTTGACAAAGGGTTCCCGTGAGCGTAAGCTAGCTTACGCAATACGAGAGAACCTCTCGTGAAGAGAACGAATCGGTTACTAACGTAACCTCGGTTCTCTCTAGATGAGGGAACGAGTATTGCGTAACCGCCGTGCTCACGCCACGGGCGATTTTTCGCTTCATTCAATGAAAACCAGGGTTCCAGCCTACGAACTACGCTTATATGCACTCTAGTCACGCCCTTTTGGCGGGCTTTGATGTAGTGAGCCGCGGACACCTCTCATTGGATGCTGAGTTCAGCTCAAGCTCGTCTATAGGCTGCAGCAGTTGCCGCAGAGCAACCAATGAGCTCGCTAGCTAGCCCGCTCAAGGTCTGCAGCTGCCGCACAGCGTTGACAATGGATACAAAATTAAGGATAATTTTTTGGCTTCAATATCTCAGAAAAGATGAATCTTTCCCAAGAATCAATACTCGTTCCCTCATCTAGAGAGAACCGAGGTTACGGTAGTATCCGATTAGTTTTACAGCTTCTATAACTCTTTGTTAATGATAGTTTAAAAATACAATTGTTCATTGTTATTTCAGCTTAGATCATACTGCATAAACTAATATAAACATATACAACTTTTGAACAATTTTATTAGTATATGGTGAAATTAACATTAATGAAGACCAATAAATGGTGTAAAAGTATTGTTCATTGTCAGATTATTATTAATGTCAACTAATGTTGCAAAAATTTTCAATTGCTAAGACACTTTTCCTGAAACCTATTACATACTTCTCAAAACTATAACTACAAAATGTATTGTTGAAACCTCAAACTTTTAGGACAAAAATCAAACACTCTATTTACAATTGCATTGTCTTCGATCTAATTCAAACTTACCCCTCTCAAATACACATATACATTGAACATGCATTAAACACTAAAACAATAAAATTAAAACATATTACTTCAGTAAATTAAATAATTTATTAAAGTAATTCATTTCGAGCGAAACATATAGTGTCTAAGCCATTGAGAAAAGTTGTAACTAATGTGAACAAATGGAACCTTTTGGTAATTGTTTTGTTTGCGATCCATGGTCCATATCTTCGCTTGACAAACCCTGAGACAAAACATTGGTTAACAATTTCAAACATAAAAATAACCTACCAAAAAAGAAAAATTAGTATAAAGGAGAAAAATACTATCTAAACGCCTCTTCTATAATCCTCTCTGGTGGACTTACAATGAAACTCACATGAATGCACAAATCATGCTACACTGAAAAAGACACATGCACAAATTAGTAATTCCTCCACAAATGAGGGCTCCATACATCAAAGTATTAAAATACCATCTAATTTCAGTCAATTCATGGTACCGGAACACTGAAAAAGGCAGGAAAAAAATAATAAGCTTCATTGGCGGACATATTTATTAAAAGCCCCAGAGAGAATCATAGCATATTATCATTAGCCATTTTGCAGCAATTTAATTACAGTAATCTCTGACTCTGAACCAAACCCAATATGTAGGCCAACTATTGTTTTTCAAGAGGCAACAAATCCAAAAGTTCCAAGGAAAACAGTGTTTGCAAGTAGAACTAGGGAATACTTGTGTAGCCCATACAACTGCTAAGACACATCATTAGTGTGTTTTGTTTGTACTGTTTTTGTTAAACCAGAGGTGCTGTGTTTTTATATGCAATACAAACTACGTTCAGCATGACTGAGTCAAGTCCCTACATCAGAATAGTGGATTAAAGAGATCATACCAGTCTCATCATTGGCTGTGGGGTGTAAATATATCAGATCACTTCACTTTTACTTATTCTCCCCTAGAGCTTAAAGTTTTCACCAGAGGTGATGGGCTTACCTTGCTGCTGCAAAAACTAAAAATGTATAACTATTTTACACTGTCTTTTTTCAACTCTGTTTCAGTGGGCAAATGCAGCAGGGAAGATGTTTTACATGTTTGAAAAAAGCAATTAGAGATGCTGGAGATCAGGGAAGTGGGAAAATACAAGTCAGGCTTTATGTAAGACTCTGACAGAGTGAAGAAAATACTTAAGTCTGTGTCTAACATCCGAATGTTCTGTGGTGCACTCATCTATTGTAATGCATCTGAGGTTGGAGCGGTAGCGCATGAATAAATCAAATACATATTTTCATGATTACATGGAACTAGCATAAAATAAGTCTCAAGTAGGACTCCTCAGCAAACATATGGCTACATTTGAGGTCTGTTCAACGGTCTCTTGACAAGATGAGAGTAGAAATGTGGAAGAAAATGTAAAAAAAAAGTAGTAATGTCTGTCATGGTCTCGGTGAGTCCGTCTGACCTTTCCATACTGTCTGTTTGTTTTTGTTTCCTGCTTGTGTTTTCCTCTGCCTCGTGGATTAGCGCTCAGTGTGGCCAAATCATTATTTGTTTAGCATTTAAGTGTTCTGGGTGATCAGGTTCCCCGTTTAAATTTGGCACATGTTCCTTTACGTATCTGGATCAGATTTCTTTCTTAAGCTGGATCACTAGAGCTTTCAGTCTTGAGCACAATTTCCTATCAAAGCGAGAAGCACAGTCCCACCTAATTTCAGTAATGATAAAAACGCTGCTTATCTGTCATGATCCTGGAACAAAAATATCACTGAAAAGCTTCAGTCAAGTAGTATTATCTGCCCAGAGGAAACACTTTGTGTGGGATGGGAACGCTTGCTCTTGAGGTAATTACCCTCACCTGTTCCCTATTACTCTTTATATATTTTCCCTCGAGTCACATGTTCATATCCAGATTGTTCAGCAGCTGGTTCTCTAACATCCTTCAAAAAGTATCTAAAGACACAGCTATTCCGTGAGCACTTGAACATATCCCTTTAGTGCACTGTCTTCTTATATATATATATATATATTTTTTTATAATAATAATTTATTAAATCATTAAAAAGTCTCTCCTCCTCCTTGCTTGGAGTACTTCTCTAGATAATTTTTAAACTTGTATTACATCACTTGTGTTACTACTGCCTCCCTAGGATGATTCGCTTCTGTTGTTCTCATTTGTAATTTGCTTTAGATAGAAGCATCTGCTAAATGAATTAATGTAAATGTGTATGTAAAGTAAAAGTGTTTTGATATCATAAAATAGCGATGGTTGAGTATTAGAGTGAAAAAATAAGCTTTTATAAGATATAAATTAGCAATTGCACTCGTGATTTGTGTGATAGTGATCAAACCACACAGTTGTTGTAGCGCCTCTAGTGTTCATTTCACCAGGAAACTGCAGCGAAATGTAGAAAGTGGCACATACAAGTCAGTTTGCAAAAATGTATATAGAGTAACGTTCATTCAATGAGACCAGGCTGGAACATCTGTGTTTTATGACATCCGTGCTACTGTTCTAGACATTGCCATACCAGGGCTAACATTGTTGATGAGGTTCTTTAGCCCGAACCAGCCCAGTAGCAAGATGCTCAGGAACAGTTAATGTTACTTTCAGTATACTGTACCAACTGTCCCCCCCATCATCATTCAAAATTACAGTAATTTCACTGTACTGTTATGGTACAATCTGTCTTTACATTCTGTAATCATGAATGTTTTTAAGTTTGCAGTGCTTATGTTCTGCTCAACATTTTTTTATAAACATTATTTATTTTACTGTCGTTAGACATTGTTATTGTATTGTTCTTAAAACATATCAGAGTGTGTAATGAAAATTCAGTATATCTGTGTATGTGATACTGTAGTTTTTTGAGCCATTTAAAGGGAAGTTTAAATTAGATCAAAGATAATACAGTTTTGAATAGTATGCTAGATTTTGAATGGAAAGTTTGAGGTTTCAACAATAAAGTTTGTAGTTTTGATCTTGTGATTATAGTTTTGAGAAATGTGTTATAGGTTTCAGGAATCGTGTCTTAGCAATTGAGAAAAAAAAAAACATACCACTTACATTTATATAATGTACTGTAACAAGTTGGTTTATTTCTATTTTTGTTTTGTTTTGGCTAGTAGATGATCTGAATGGCTAGTAACTTTAAGTAGGCAAATTGGTAAGAGAACTTCAGCATATACAATGAACAGGCATTTTAGTGTAATTATTTATTTCAAAATCTTTGACTTCAAGTTTTTGTATTTTTTATTTATTTTTATTATTATTATTATTATTATTATTATTACTATTTCTGTAGTTAAATGGACCGACATTAAAATCATTTTAAAATGTAATCACATCTGTTTATGCAGAATCAGCTTCACCTGGATGAAATCATTATGCAAGGACAACAGAACAAACACTATGCTCAAAACCTTTTGTCACAGATTGCTGCTTGGTCATACAGATCTGTAACTGTGTCTATATTGATGTGCATGTAAGAAGTAATTTGTGCATTTGAGATGGGGAGGTTGTGTAACGTTGTGTTTAAAGATCTGGACTGTTAGCCATAAGCTTGTATGTTCAATTCCCACAAGATTTGATTCTGAACCATGACCTACCTGTTGTGTAGTGTGTAGTAATCAATATTTTAATTGTCTTAAACTTTAAGTGATGCTTGTGCAAAGTGACTGAATGAAAGAATAAATGAGTGACCATGTTTATATGCAAAATAATATTTTTTATTCTTTATTCTTTTATTTAAATTGTTCTATGTATTTGTCATGTACATGCCTTATTTGGAATTTACACTGTATTTACAGTATTCTTGAAGTGTGAATTGATTAAAAGAAAGAACAAAAATCATAATAGCACAATATTCTGTGATTAGTAATGTTACATGATACATTAATACATTAAAATATTATCATACATATATTTACTTCATACTTTGTTTTAAATTAATTTTTACTAAATTACTTGAAATTGGTTAGTCGTCATTTGTAAATTACATTTAATTAGGTATTTATTTTAAACATAATTATTATTAATTATCATTAATTATTCTTTTATTTATTTTATTGTATTTTAAAAACAGTGAAGTTTCAGGAAGTTAAAAAATGAAGACTGCATTAATTGCATTATTATATTTTATGTGTTCAATAGTCAATTATTCAATGAAAGGTAAAGCTGGAGTGGTGGTGGCGTAGTGGGCTAAATCACATAACTGGTAATCAGAAGGTTGCTGGTTTGATCCCCACGGCCACCACCATTGTGTCCTTGAGCAAGGCACTTAACTCCAGGTTGCTCCAGGGGGATTGTCTCTGTAAAAAGTGTAAGCACTGTAAGTCGCTTTGGATAAAAGCGTCTGCCAAATGCATAAATGTAAATGTAAATTATTATTCTAATTAATGAGTTAAATTTCCCAGCCCTCTTTTTTTCATAATGTTTCAGCATAATGTCTGTGATATTTATTTATATCTGTGTTTAAGCTCCTTTTGAGACCTTCAAGATGACAGGCAGTTATAACATGTCAAGTACACATTTTGGAATAATATGATATCGTGAAATTACTACAAATTAAGCAAAAATAATTAGAAAGAGCGCGCAAAACAGCAGTAACTCAACATGCGTGCCTTAGTTTACTCTGAATATGCTGATAAACTTAAATGCATGGATATCCCAATAGCTGTACACAATAAAGGCTTCCTTAAGCATACAAGGTGTACATATAATGACTTTAAGACTGAATATGGAAATTTGATTGGAATTGAAAAATCAATCACTGAATAAGTTGAGTTTAATATAGGCATAAACTGTGGAAAAAAAAAATAAGAAACAAATCTACTCTTGCTGTATAAAGGACATCACCAACATTAAATAACTTTGTCTTACAAGACAGTGTTTGCATAACTTTTGCATACACTTCATATTACATGCTGTCTCACCATACACATATTTGTTGGTGTTCTCAAGGTGGAGTCCATGTGCCTGTTCATATGAAATGTTGTGATTAATCAACTGGGATAAATTTAGGAAAAATTGTGTGTATGTGACAATAGTCTGTAAGAACATTTAGGATAATTATATGCAGGACTTAATTATTGAGACCCTTGGTCTGGGGGCCGTAAGGTTGTAGGTTCAAATCCTTAATGTGTTGATCCATTAACAATCAGTGTTTAGGCCTTGAGCAAGACACTTAATCCAGGTTTCCCCAAGGGGACTTTCCTTGTAATAAGTGTACTTAAGTACTGTAAAGTGTAATATTAAATTGTAATAAGTCCCTCTGGATAAAAAAGTAAGCATACAGTATATGGTCAGTATGTGTTCATCGCAAAGAGCTTCTACGGTATGAATAATAAAATGGTACCAGAGGTATGAATGTCAGCTGCCATAGAAACATTTTCTTAGGAGTAAGAGAGGATAGAACAATTATAATCTCCCTCCATCATCCTGCCCCTTGGGCAATGCACGTATCACCAAGTCACAACAACTTTATTCACTGTTATAGTCATTTCTCTGCATGTAATGTTTGTTGCTGTTTAACCTAAACGTGCTGTTTTTTGTTGAGTATCATATATCACACTGCCTGGGGTTTGTATTTTATTGTAATAGAGTGCTACATAATTTGCATGTATTTTGTATCCTGTTTTATACCACAGGACTGTTAAATGCTTGATTCTGCTTCTAAGGTGCGCAATTATTTTCCAGTAAACGGATGGCTATGAAGAAGTTCCAGGTCTTGACCGCATAACTGTTCCATATCACTTTATTCATGCCAAATGATTTCAATTATTTCAAAGAACCCTACCCTACTGCAATAAAATAACCAATTAAAACAAAGACATTGGTTCATGTAAATCAGATAAGGATGTCAAACAAAGTCTAAAATATCCTACATATATACATTTTCGTTGAAATGAGCCCTCACGCTCCATCGTCCCACCTGCACTTGCACATGCTCACACACATACATATCTGTACGCGCGCACAAACACACACACACACACATACATAGAGACTCCAGTCATGAAGAACAACAGAGTCGCACCCCCAAAACAGTTTTTATTATCCAAAATAACTTTTAATGTGTTCATCTTTTATGTATTTCGCCCTAATCAGCCTCACATAGCTATAGTGGAAAGCACTGTCGGCTCCCCCTCTGTTTCGCTCTCACACAAACTCTCTCGGGAGCAAAATTAGCACACCCCATACAAGTGGGATTGTAAACAATTGTTTAGCAACAGAAAAGCTGTACAAGAATGGCGACATTGCCAGACTTAATCTTACACTTTGTCAATTTGAAGCGATGTTATTCCTGATGAGAGCCACTTTAAACACAGGTAGTTCCAAATGTGATCTCAATCAGTTTCTCTCTTTATCTTTCTCTCGCTCACACTCTCACACACACACACACACACAGACACACACACATGTTGTGTTTCCATGTTTTATGGGGACTTTCCATAGACATAATGGTTTTTATACTGTACAAACTTTATATTCTATCCCCTAAACCCAACCCAACCCCTAAACCTAACCCTCACAGAAAACTTTCTGCATTTTTACATTTTCAAAAAACATAATTTAGTATGATTTATAAGCTGTTTTCCTCATGGGGACCAACAAAATGTCCCCACAAGGTCAAAAATTTCGGGCTTTACTATCCTTATGGGGACATTTGGTCCCCACAAAGTGATAAATACACGCTCACACATACACACACACACACACACACACACACACACACATGTTGTGTTTCCATGTTTTATGGGGACTTTCCATGGACATAATGGTATTTATACTGTACAAACTATGTATTCTATCCCCTAACCCTAACCCTTCCCCTAAACTTAACCCTCACAGAAATCTTTCTGCATTTTTACATTTTCTAAAAACATAATTTAGTATAATAAGTTTTCTTCATGGGGACCAACAAAATGTCCACACAAGGTAAAACATTACAGGATTTACTATCCTTATGTGGACATTTGGTCCCCACAAAGTGATGAATACATGCTCACATACACACACACACACACACACACACACACACACACACACACGCACTACCTTGATACGCCAATGCAGGAAAGCAGCGCATCCATCGTTGCTAGTTCTAAAGTGGCGTTTTCAAACTAGCAAGGCTTGAGCTGTATCAAACTTGATCAATGCAACAGTTTCATAATTTTCTGAAATATCTTTGGGAAGCAGCCTTGCAACAACACCCCCCATTATATGTATTATGCATTATGCACACACTTACTCTCGAGTGAAAAACAGAGCCGTCATGTCAGCGCACACCTGCATCTCAGTGGGGTTGAAAACAGTTGTTAAGGTTTAGATCAGGAATATGGTGACGCTCGCTGCTGCTGAGAAGTGTGCTTAAACTTACATCGTGGCAGTTTTAAAGCAATGTTACTTCTGACAAGAGTTGTGACAAAAAAGGTCCCAGAAGCGATCTCTCTCATTTTCAGAGTTTCTCTCTTTTGATCCCTCAAAAACAAACTCTCTCACACACACACACACACGCACTACCTTGATACGCCAATGCAGGAAAGCAGCGCATCCATCGTTGCTAGTTCTAAAGTGGCGTTTTCAAACTAGCAAGGCTTGAGCTGTATCAAACTTGATCAATGCAACAGTTTCATAATTTTCTGAAATATCTTTGGGAAGCAGCCTCGCAACAACACCCCCCCCCCATTACATGTATTATGCATTATGCACACACTTACTCTCGAGTGAAAAACAAAGCCGTCATGTCAGCGCACACCTGCATCTCAGTGGGGTTGAAAACAGTTGTTAAGGTTTAGATCAGGAATATGGTGACGCTCGCTGCTGCTGAGAAGTGTGCTTAAACTTGCATCGTGGCAGTTTTGAAGCAATGTTACTTCTGACAAAAGTTGTGACAAAAAAGGTCCCAGAAGCGATCTCTCTCATTTTCGGAGTTTCTCTCTTTTGATCCCTCAAAAACAAACTCTCTCACACACACACACACACACACACACACACACACACACACACACACACACACACACACACACACACACACACACACACACAACCTCATTACTCCAGTAAGTGCTCCAGTAAAGCAGCGCAAGGCATTGAATAATTGAAAAATAATGCACACCCGAGGTGTAACAGTCACCTCGGGTGTACATTATTTTTCAATAATGCAATGATCCTTCATCAATTATTACTTAAATGATGCATTGTCTAAACAACCTGTGGTGCTGATTTTGTCTTTGTGTTCTGATGATCCACACTGACTACAATAATACACACTAACTCTGTGCTTCATGAGCTGTTTTTAACAGCTGTTCATATGCTTAAATACATAAAATGAGCATTTGTATGTGTGCATGTAATGATGTTTGTGTATGATTGGGTATAATATCACCACGATTGTTCAAAATGATGCTAGAAGGTTCTAGCTACGAAGTATACATCACCTCTAAAGAATCATGAGTGTTTGACCAAACACACACAATACAAACCAATCAGTGTTTTCTCTTTGGTGTTAGGTCTAACTTATCCTTCACTGCTTAAGCTAATTGCCAAGATGAAATGCATAAATTTCCAGCAGGATTTGAAAAAGCAGCATTAAGTCTTTTCAGGCATTCTCCAATCCCGCCTCCTGCTAAAAGCTTCTAGATTCTCTGTATTTTTTGGGAATATTTATCATATATTTTGGTTTAATACAAAAGTCCAAGGCTTTGTAGAGTTTAATTTCTTTGAGACTTGATGCAAATCTTTATCTCTTTTTTAACTTCCCAACTAATATCCCCCAAAACAGGTCAAATTATGAAAAAAAGGAAAATAACGTTTATGTGTGGTTTTTGAAAAAACAACAATGTTAAGTCACTGAAATAAGGCCATATAACACATACTCAACATTTGTCCACAAGCCTTTTGAGAACTGGATCTTGTAGCTTAGATTTTTTGCTACAAAATGATGTGAAAATCATCCTGATCACTCATTCATACAAAACAATATAGTAATTTAACTTTTGTAAGACACTTTTAGTGTTGAAAGGTAATATGCGAGGAGGCGTGAATGATCATGAATATTCATTGTAATTCACACATCAATGAGGGATAGAGAATGAATGTGAGGACACTTAATGATCCAAATCAAGTTTTAAGTTAAAAGAAGTAATTTGACTATATATATTCTTTACATAAAGACTTTACTTAATTTTAGACCTACACTACCGTTAAAAGAAGTCTCTTCTGCTCACCATGACTGGATTTATTTGATCCAAAATACAGAAACAACATTGATATTCTGAACTCATTTTACAATTTAAAAGAACAGTTTTCTATTTAAATATATCGTAAAATGCAATTTGTGATCAAAGCTGAATTTTCTGCATCATTACTGCAGTCTTCAGTGTCACATGATCCTTCAGAAATCATTATAATATGCTGATTTTCTAATATGGGCATATTTAACTCATGTATTTTACTCATTTACACCTGAACAAATATTTGCAAGCACAAGCTTTGTTGATGATAATGAGGCAGCATAAACGCTATTTAAAATATAATCTAAACATTCATATAATTATATCATATTACATATCATATTTATATTATACAGCATACAATTTAAATGCCTGCTTTAAACGTTCATCGGAGTCCCGCTCTTTTTCTGAGGAAAATTTTAACTCTTCCATAATATCCTGCCGCTTTCTCATCTGTGTATCGTTACAAACATGCAGAAAAGTTGAGTTGTGTTGTGTTTACATTAAACTTCAGAGTTGGGGCGTGTACATTTGCATTGATCGTCTCAGCACATTAGTGTATGAATGGCGCGCTCTGATGGTGGGTGGGATCACATTACAGATAATGAGATGGACCGGTAAAAAGTGTAAATCGCTTTGTTTCAAACAGATTGCATTGCAGGAGAATATTTGTTTTAAATTGGAATAGTTTTATTTAAAAGTAGACATTTTAAGCTTTCTTTAGACATATGTTTCATGTTTGTGTGATAAGTATTCACGGAGTTTCATTTTAGTGACATGTTTCTGAAATATGCTCGTGAACACAGAGACTGCTGAAAGCTCACCCTTTTTATTTTCTTTATTTTACAAAAGCACAACATTTTGTTGTTATTGTGAGTGTACACAAATAAAAGTAGACCCTTTATAGTCTCTAATGGGATCTTACACTTATCTGTATACCCAAATATTATGGAGTATTTTAAGTTGTTTCTGCTGTAATGACAAAAATATCCAGTAGGACGCGCCGGCACGTCCGTCGACCCCAGAGGGTTAAATAGCAGATGCTATTTGCACCTGGTGCAAATAATGGTAGATACTATTTGCACCCATATTTAAATACTAACACACAGTATATGGGCATCACTGCAGTGTTTATTTAGAGTCCCATAGACACATTACATTAACCTCTACCCCTAAACCAAACCTAAGCTTACATTAGAAAAATAACCTTAGTTTAACTAGAGTAACCATGGTTTCACCATGGTAGTTTGTTGTACATTTGCAGTAACCACAAAATTAACCATGATTATTAAATTACCACCATAGTACTGTAGTAACTCCATGGTTAACTGCATTAAACCTATGGTTTCTGACAAACATGGCTACTGTATATTATTATAGTAATAAAGTGATGCACTCTACACACAAACAATGCTGAGCGACATTCAGACCCCGCCTCCCGATCAAACCTTTCTCAGCACTCCTCTACATTCACTGTGATTAAATCACTGCGATGAAATCAACTTTTATGTTATATTTTATCAATTCATTTAAGTAGTATAAAAGAAAATATTAAGAGTGGAAACAGGAAATCAAATGGGAAAAAGAGTGGGACAAAACAGAATCAAACCGATGTCACAAGGATAACAGTACACATTCACACTCCTTCTTTACACCCCATGCCACAGCAGCAACACCTATTGTCTAGTTTGTCTTATATTCATGTGGTTTCACCAGACTATTGGGTTGCAAATAGCTGCACTGTGTAGCAGATGCTTTTTACACCGGGGTGAAATAATCACTCCGTATTCAAATAATTTTTAATTAATTTAAAAAAAAAGAAGTTTACTTTTAAAATAAACTTTTAAACGTTACCTCAAAAAGCATACTGTTTTAGGATAAATTACAAAATATTTGCAGTTTATATAATCACTGCAATTGAAATGTGTGAATTTGTGAATTGCAATGCACAAATTCTAGTATTTCACACTGTTTAGGTCAGATAGAGTGTGGATTTGTATGCATAATATATAATAATTTGTTACATGGACATGCAAAGGCTATACTGTCAGGATATCATCTTTATACTGTATGCTTTAACGTATAATGTAATCTCAAATTTCCCCTGACAGTTTAAGCACAAGTGAAAGAATAATACTGGATGGATATGAGCATTCTGCTTTAGAATTTTGGGAAGAGTTTGAAGTTCTCTTTCGTGGGAAGTACGTAATCGTAATCGCTACGTAATAGCTATGGGACATGTCTGAATGTCATACGGTCTGAAGCCCTTATACAATCACGGAAATGTACTGTCTGATGGTGCTTAAGAGATGCCCCTAGGGAGCTATGTCATTATCGTCATTTTAATCGCCATTAAAAAAACACTGTATGAGAGAATTCGTTGTTAGAAGGGAACAAATTTTGTCAGGAGATGCAAGGTATTTTAACTCGTTATTTATTTTGCATGTTCTTGGAACACAAAGGCGTTCTGGTGAGACAAGAGACACGCACTGCTATCTCTGCTTGATTTTCTATGCCGGCATGAATGTCGCTCTTTTCAGTAAACCGTTGGATATACACATGATGGTTTTGCAGTCCAACTAAGAGCATTGCATTAAGGAATGCCTTTGAGTTAATATTGGCTTGGTTTTTACGGCTTTTCCTAATTTCCTTCCCATCCCACCCCCAAGGCTCACAACTGTGGAATGGGTTAGGCGATGCTTTTGTCCGCTAGGGTGTTTCACGCTATCCCGGTACTACACGTTGTTCCCCCATTATATGCCAGGACCGGTTTAGTGTCAAACCCGTTTTTCAGTACACTAATTTAGCTCAGTTTCCCTGTAATTTACAGTGTCAAATGAGATTTGAATATTTTCAGCTTGAGTGTTGCTTCTGCCTCCATGACCAGGGTCTCAGGGCATGTGTAATGTAACTCAATGTACAATAAAAATAGGTCTACACATGAGCCTGGCAGGCTTGTTGTGTAACGAAGAATGAGCCCTCGTTCAGTGAATGAAATTGGACCATATAAACATATCCGTTTCTCTATTGTTTGCCCTTCGGTCAGTGTTGGGATGAGTTAACAGTTGTACACACCTCAAACATCCAATAACCAAAATATGGTTCAGTTATCACCCGCATCCTGCTGGGGAGCAAACATTCTCTGCAGTAAATACATTCAGAGTGACCGCTTTTTATAGTTAAAGATCAAATATGGTCTCTGTCTCAATGACCAAAGGTTTTGATACATGCATAACAAATGTATACGTTCATCAAGCACAAGTGTACATAAAACACTGTGAACATAAGCACCACACATTGTCCCCCTATAAAGATGGCAGGGGCCATCGTGTCGAAGATGGTTTATCTGATGATCTCTGCTGTAAATGCATTCAGAATGACCGCTTTTCATAAGTGCCTGATTGAATTTGGACTCATAACCAAAGGTTTCGGGACATGCATAACAGAATTTTATGTTTATCAAGCACGAGTGTACACAAAACACAGTGACCACATGGTGTCCCTGCATAAAGAATGCTGGGGCCATTGTGTTGAACCAGTTTATCCCCAATGTTCATACACGTTTCCCCATTCAAAGAATAAAAGGTTTATTCTGCCAGCATCCCTGCTGTAGATACATTTCAGGGCTCTCATCATATATGCCTAAATAAAATAAAGGCAAAACTTTATAAAATTACCTTCAACCAAAGTATTGTAGGAGTGAAGGCTTCCTTCCACTGTGCCACTGTTTCTGGGGCAGTCGCCGAAAGTAAACTATCTAGTGGTTACAGGTGGCGCTGCAGGCAAGAGCCATGCATTAATTCCTCTGTCTGCCTGTCTGTAGGCTTGGCAGCAGCCGAAGGGAATTTCGGACTGTGTACTTTGAACGATAAACATTGTTATGTCTTTCAATTCAGGCGGCTTATGTCCCATTCTGGTTTTGAGACGTTTGAATTTCACTCTATTGTCAATTCAGAAAGCTGACCTATAAGCAAATAATGTCACAAGTGCAGCTGATTGTTTATGAAAATAGATTTGAAGGATGCTTATAAAAAATAAAAATTATAAAATCCCATATTCTGATTGCACCAAATTGTTTTCTCAGATTTGCTTTCAGGGGTAAAGCATACCAATTTTGTGTCCTTCCATTAGGACTTGCACTGGCACCACACATTTAAAAAAAAATGCTTGGATGCAGGGTTGATGCCCTTGAGGCTTCAAGGCATCCACATTTTGAATTATCTCAACAATTTGTTGGCGTCAGTCCATGCAGAGTCTGGCTGCCCAGCATCGAGATGTCATTCTCAGCTATTTGGGCAATCCAGGGCTGCGTGTAAACCTTGACAAGAGTGTCTTGTGCCAGGGCAAAGACTCAGTTTATAGGTGTGAAGCTGGATTTGCACACGATGCAGGCGCATGTCTCCAGCTCACATTTCTGTCATTACGCCAGTGTCTAGCGATGTTCAGAGTGGGACATGTTCTCCCAGCAAGAACATTTCACAGGCTTTTGGGACTCATGATCGTGGCTTCTGCTGTCATTCCCCTGAGCATGTTGCATGTGTGACTTTTTCAGTGCTGGATGAAATCCACAAAGGGATTTCAACCACTGACGCATGTGTTCCATCTCTTCAAAGTGATGTGTTAGTGCTACCAAATTTACTGATACCATGGAATTGGACCCGCCTACTGATTTTGGCCATTCCGTTGGGACAGGTGTGCCGCCACAAGGTGATAATGACAGATGCCTCCTCCACGGGTTGGAGCACTGTATACGAGGGTCATCCAGCCAGTGGGGTTTGGATGGGCCAGTGGCAATATTAGCACATAAACTGTCTGGAGATGCTCACAGTGCTGCTGGCATTAAAGTTTTTCCTCCCAGAGATCAGGAAAGCCATGTCCTCATCCGGTCGGTGGTGTCCTACATCAATCGCCAGGGTGGAGTGTGCTCTCATGCCATGCTGAGGCTGGCACAGGATCTTGCAGCGGCACGGGACAATGTGCTGTCAATGTACATGTTCTGCACCGGTTGAATTTGGGAGCGAATCTCCTGTCCAGACAGGACTTGGTGCCCAGAGAGTGGACATTGCATCCACAGATTTTGGAACCATTCTGGGGAAGGTTCAATAGAGCGGAAGTGGACCTGTTCGCTTCAAGCGCGATGTCACACTGTCCCCTCTGGTTTTCCCTCTCTCCCCCGACACCACTGGGCATCAATGCGTTGGCGCATCAGTGGCCGACAGCATATATTTACGTGTTTCTACCTATCAGTCTGCTGCACAGGGCAACATCTGGTCCCTCAATGGGACACTCTTTTGAATGATGGGTTATCCCCAGCTGTCGTTGATACTATATTAAATGCTAGAGCTCCATCAACTAGGAGGCTTTATATGTTCAGCTGGTGTATTTTTTATTGTCATTTGTTTAATTTAATATTTAGTCCTTTCTGATGGAAAAATATATACATACAAATGATGCGATCCAAAGTGCATTGGAACCGCGGTGAAATACTTTCTTATAATTCATACGAGCAGACAGTGAAGTAAGTTTGAAGAAAGATTGGAGTCAGGGTTGGAGCACAAGAAATATAAATAAACCATATGTAAACTGTCAGATTTACGCTAAGTTAAAATGCTATTTCTAGCCATTTAACATGCACATGTTAACATGCACAATCATATTTTGTATTAGGAAAATTCACGTTGGATCATAATTTCATTTTTCTAGTAAGACCTTTGAAATTAGGAGAACATTTTTATTATTGATAATTTTTGTATTGTTTTCCTGTAAAAAAATATCAAAAAATCCTTAAAACAAGATACATTTGATTTATCTTGATTTATAAACAACACTGCATAAGATATTTAAGTTTTTAACCTAAAGGTATTTTTAACATGTGTATTTTGTTTTACTGTACTGGCAGAGTTTTATTGTCAAAACAAGTGAATAAATCTGCTACTGCTGAAGAAGTACCGTAATTTCCGGACTATTGAGCGCACCTGAATATAAGCCGCACCCACTGATTTTTAAATAAAATATTATTTTGAACATAAATAAGCCGCACCTGTCTATAAGCGCAGGTGCCTACCGTACATTGAAACAAATGAACTTTACTCAGGCTTGTAACAAAAATAAATAGGCTTTAACGAAACACGGTGTGGCAGCGGGGGCGTGGTCAAGTGCCCGTCCGGGAGAGAAAAGCGGTAAGGGCGCTTACACCTGAGATAAATTATGTCTAACACCGGTGTCTAATTTCAGTAAGCATAGGGAGAGCGGTATAAAAAGGCAGCAGCCACAGAGCTGAGAGAGTGACACACGTCAGTCTAGTGTTGGCGCATAGAAGAATTGAGAAACTTTATAAAATTGATTGTAAACATTGCTGTGGCCATTAAAAGCCTTACCTGGAACGTCAAGTGCCCTGCTGAAAACTGTCACACTGGTGCCCGTGTGACAGTTTTCCCAAGAAGGACACGTGAAGCAGGGCACTTGAAATTAGACACCGGTGTTAGACATAATTTAAGCGCAGGTGTAAGCGCCCTTACAGCTTTTCTCTCCCGGATGGGCGCTTGACCACGCCCCCGCTGCCACACACGGCTTGTAATAAAACATTTGCAGTAAACAGTAGCCTACCAAGAAAGTCATTGGTCACTATCTTCCTCGTCCTGTGCACTGAAACCACTGAAGTCATCTCCTTCGATGTCGGAGTTGAATAACCTCAGATTTAGTTGTCTTTTTGCACTGAGTCAATTCCTCACGCTGCTGTTTCCAGCGTCTTATCATCGACTCATTAAGACCAAGCTCCCGTGCAGCAGCTCTATTTCCTTTTCCAACAGCCAGATCACTCGCCTTCAACTTGAAAGCAGCATCATATGCGTTTCTCCATGTCTTTGCCATGGTGAGGGTGACAAAATTACTACCGTAATCAGAATGATGGGAAGTTTGAGCCTTCGATTTAATCTAAACAGTAAACAAAAAAGTTGTTTTGACCTTAACCCGTTCGGCAATTTCATTGGTCTAATGAAAGCTTCACGCCGCCAAAAAACTGAGCACGTCACAGAATGTTTTTTTTTTATAAAATTTGAAAGCGGGAAAAATCCATATATTAGCCGCGTCATTGTATAAGCCGCGAGGTTCAAAGCGTGGGAAAAAAGTTGCGGCTTATAGTCCGGAAATTACGGTAATCCAAAGTATTTAGAATAAGTTACTGACCTTGAGTAATCTAACGAAATATGTTGCAAATTACATTTTACAGCATGTATTCTGTAATCGGTAGTCGAATACATTTCAAAATTAACCCTCCCAACCCTGGTCACAGGTAAGTGGTATACTCTTAAAACGGCCCTGCTAGAATGGGATCATTTAGAAGAGTTAGTGATTTGCATGCTATGTCGATCAATCCCTTATGTATGGATTTTGTGCCAGAGTGTTCAAGGGGTTAAGACCTCTTTGGGCTATTTGCCCAAGGTTATTTTGACATAATTTCGCTCACGGACTATTATTTTCAGACTTTCTATCCTCCCCCATTTGAGTCTGAAGAGCATGAAAGATTCCATATGCTTTGCCCAGTTTGGCCGCTGCAAGATTGTGCTGACCGTACTAGCCAGTGTCGTAAGTCAGAACAGTTGTTTGTGTGCTTTGGTTACTGCAACAGGGATGTTTCTCTGTCCAAGCAAAGACTGTCTCATTGGCTTATTAATGCAATTTCCCGTGCTTATGAAGCATGGTATACCTTTGCCTTTGGGTATATGAGCCCATTCTACAAAGAGCATGGCATCCTCATTGTCTTTGGCTAGAGGTGCATCTTTGGAGGACATTTGTGAGGTGGCAGGGTGGCCTTCTCCACATACATTTCTTAGCTTTTATAATCTGGACGAGGGTTTGGCTCCTGTTTCCCAGGTTTTCTCTGTTAGAACAGGAGTAACCTCATAATTTCTTCTTTTTATTTGGAAACTTTAGCTCGCTTGTGCACCGCTTTATGCTTGCCACATGTGCTTAGATAGTTGGCAGGTACTGTTCGCATGGTGTGAATGTATATCGTTTCCATAGCAATTACGCAGCTTGAGTTCCTACGAAAGGGAATGTCTCAGTTAAGTGGAATGTAACCCTGGTTCCCTGAGCAGGAACGAGACACTGTGTAGCTGGCCTTACTCTCTAGCAGCTGCATAGGCTTGTACCTTCCGGCAGAAAATCTGGCTCAATGGCGGAAAAGTAAGCACATTTTTGGAGCCCGTGACGTAGCTCTTTAGGGGTGTCGCTTAAGCGCCATGAGCCAGTAAATTGGCATGACTGTATAGGGGTTTCTGATCACGTGACACTCGATTATGCAATGATTATGCAGCATCTCGTTCCCACTCAGGGAACCAGGGTTACAAGTTACAAGTACATGCAAGGCCCAACAGCAAACCAATGTTTTTTCTTTCATCAAGGTTTGTTTCAAAACTCCATTCAACATGCCATAAAATTATGTCCTTTTGTCACTGATTGGCTATTCTAAATAAGTAAACAACATTTGAAATATCCTCACATTCTCTTTTACTGTATTTTTCCTTTCTGTTTCACTTTTTTCAAGCTCTCACTTCTGTCTCAGTTGAATCAGTCCCTTCCAATTGACAGGGAGAGCACAGCCAGGACAGAATGGGGACAAATACAGCAAAAACAAACCTGCACAGACACAATGAGCCCCTCTCTCCTCCTCAGTGACTGTAATGTTTCGACATGGACCTGACGGCACGTGTCTCTGTGAAATCCAACATCTTTTGCGTCCCTCTGTTGATGCACCTTTTAGCTGGTGCTACCCATGGCAGTGTGGATGCCGATTTGCATATGAAACGGCAGGATGCAGATGATAGCTTCTGAGAGCCCAGACCTCCCTGCCAGAGAGGAGGGTTTCTGGGGGGCTGCTGAACTGCATGCCTCGCGAGCTAGGGTATTTACACTTCAAACGGCACATCTCAAAGAGAAGTGAGAGTGAGAAAGGAAAATTGGTTGAGACATGGGTTGAAAGAGAGATAGTGAGGGGTAGGGGAATAAAGCTGTTCTCTTGATTCGTATTCAGCTTGTAGGGCCTAACAAAACACACACTATTAGCAAAACTTTCTCTTTGTTTTGCTTTGGCAGTGACAATGACTCTATTTTCCTCCCTTCTGCTCAACTCCCCCATCTCTCAGAGCATGGAGTAGTTTGTCACCACTTGTTTGACTAAATACCACCATTACGATTGTTGGGTAAGCTCTTTGAAACCAAGAAAGAGATACATAGTGGCACTGCAGCTTTTTTTGACATTGTCTTCATGACGTGTGCTTGTGTAGAGGATGAAGATATTATAGAATCAAAATTGATCCAAAACTAATATCTAGGCCACATGAAATCTAGACCAGCAAATATCTTGAACAAAAAGGTGCTGACCATGCATAACATTTCCCAACTAGCTTCAATTTTTTTATTTACTTTTTTTATGTTCAATGCATAAGAATTGTAATTTATTTGACCACACCTCATGGAATGGTGACTTAGAATTAGGGTTAGGGTTAGGGTCATGGACATGAAGTTAGAGTCAGGGACATGAAGCTTTGTGACTAAACATAATTACAATCACAGTTTTATTTTAAATTAATATACTAATTCACTAGACAAATTTCATTAAACTAAGTTTAGAACTGTTAAAGCAATATACATTAATTTATACAGAACCAAGCCATTCAGAACAATAAATAAATAAAAATACATGTAGACAATCAGGGTAAATAAAAGCATTCTTGGAAATAAAGTGTACGTCAATCATGGACCATAAATACAATTTTCTTTGTATAAAATTAAATATGTGTACACATTAAATATATGTTTTATTGGTTGTTATAGAAACATATATTATTAATATCATATAATGTTTTTGGAAATACCCAACATGTTGCAGATAACATGTATATGGTTAATTGATACTTAAAAATGTAATGTGTTATTAAAATCATAAATCAGTAGGTGTGTGTATTTCTTTGAATTTCATTCCATTTTAATTATACCTCTTTATATTATTATTATATTACCATTATTATTGTTATTACAAATCCACATCAATTTAAATGTATTTGAGGCATTCTCAATTAAATTCTGGATAATGCACAACCCCACTACCAGACAGAGAGGTTGCATTTATTTTACAGTACATGCACTTTCAGTATACTTAAAGTGTACTTACCTAGTAACTTAATAACTTAATTTGGGGTAAGGTTAGGATTTGGTTAGGTTTAGGGTTAGTTGCTAGAAATAACTGTAGTTGTTGTAATTCTATAGTATGTAAATGTAGAACTGTACTTAATGTAAAATAAAGTGCTACCCAGATCTGACGCCTGTTTCTGTTACATCCCTAGACACTATAAACAGCACAATAAGAGTCAGGAGAGTGGCCCATCTTTTTTAGACAATAAGAGAATACTTTAGTTCATTGACCGAATCTAGGTAAAAGTTACCAAATCAGCTGAAATCAATTACTGCACCTTTAATCACTTCTGGGTTTGTATTATTCTCATTTGTAAGTTACTTTAAAACATCTATTTTCTCCAAATAAACACAGAAAATCCGAAGAAAAAAAAAAACTCTGATGGGCCTCCCGATGTCCTATATAACTATTGAAAACATTAAACACACTGCTACATACACTAACATTACACAGAACATCCGTTCTATGCATGAATGGATTTTGGTGTGCATGGTATTGGCAGACCTCTGTCAGGTAGTATTTGCCTCTCATTTAGTTTCTAAGCTGTGTTGATGAATGTGAAGCTCCTGGCTCTCTTCCCAGACTGTGAATGTCAGGGTCATTTCCAGCCCATCAGAGCTGCTCATGGGTGGCTCTCCGACAGATGCTAAATGGTGAGTTGAGGAACAGAGTCACAAGGCCAGCAACAAACAAAATCCCAAGAAATATGCCAGCAGCCTGGCAATGCTGTTAGTGTTAGCTCTTTACTTAAAATGTAATAAAGCTGCATGTGTCCTTCATTGTGTGGAAGGTGTAATTTCAAGGGAAGGCAAATACACCAAATTATTTGACTTTTTTAACATTTCATACCAAACAAAGTCCATGACCAACAACAGTATAAGCAAAAGTGCCACAATGGGAGCTGATTTTTTATTTTTATTTTTTTGTGGGGGCATTTTTGGTGGTACCTTGTTGTCCGATTGGTTAAAAATCATTCCAGAATAGAAACCCATAAAAAAAGAAAGATATCAATACATATTTTAATGTTTGTAATGTACAGTATGTGTCTTAAATGAGTCAGAGCAGCTGTAAATGTTTCATTGTAATGACAACAAGTTCCATAGTGGATGACAAGCATTTATTGATTCTCATGTTTGCCACTAAAGTATTTATTTATCTTGTGTACTCCAGTTAATGTAAGCTGTCTGACACCCCCAGTCCCTGGAGACCATGATGGAGAGAGGAGGCAAGGTAGCTGTGAGGATTTTGATTCATCCCTGTGACTAAAATCTTTTGATTTTGTTCACCATAAAGATGTTTTCAGGTATGTTCACCAATATATTCTTTCTATAAGTAATAACATTACACCAATAGGAACTGACCTGCATTTTATCATTAACTCAACAAGTCTTTTAATCCTATTAAAGTTTGAATGTCTACAGATATGCATTTTCTCCACAAATGCAGAACTATAAAAAAACAGATATTTTATTTTTCTCTCCATTTTGAGTTTCAATAATATTCTTACATCATATTTTCATATTCATGAATTAGGATCATTCTTCCACACCCTTTTCTCTCATTGTTGAACAGGATTGACTCATATGCCAAACTGAATGGACAACAAACTCCCTTTCGTTTAGTAAATGCCTTTCAGCAGGTTGTCAGTTACGAATGAAATGTCACATCCATTCTGTTCATTCATGAACAAGATGCTCGGAGTCTTGTTCATGCTTAAAAAAAACTAAATAGTTCAGTAGGTCCAACCAATGATAGGCTTCTACAATGATAGAGCCGGCACTTACACGTTATTTATTTGAGCCAAAGCTGTAATGTGCTTCACAAGGAAGAGACTTAAGTGAATGAATATAAGTTGTGCATTGAAATGAAAATCACTTAAAGTATTTGAATTCATTCACTTATAATAGTTGCTCACAACCATAACCATGATATGGTAGGGTTGGAGGGGTGTGGTATATAAGCCTGGGACATTTTGACACTCATTGTGTAGTGGGTGAAGAAAGGATAGATGTTGTTAGCTGAGTTGTGAAGAAACATGAGAAACACAAAGTGGAATGAGTCACCATCAGGGTCTGTGGCTGACTTGGCTAAGAATGTTCCTAATGTAATGAGAAGTGACTTGGGAAGTAATGCATTGTGTAATTTTACAGTGCCACTGGGAGTGTATTTGGGCCCTGACTGCTTGGATAACCTCCATATAGTGCCAATGAAATATTCCTCCAAATTTAGCCCAACAAACTCTTTTTAAGAGTATAAAGGTTTCATATGGTTTGAAACTGATAGTTCTCTGGTTCAAATCCTGGTTCATGCATTGTGTCATTTTACGGTGCCACTGGGAGTGTTTTTGGGCACATTTGATTGCACATGATCCTGAAGAAATAAGTGGACATTTTCTGATTGGACATAATTCAGAAAACGTAACTGGAATATATATACAGCTCGTGAATATCTAGTTTACTTACTCATGTGTTTCAAATTACCCAAACAAAGAGTGCCTCTATGTATCTTTCAAATATTCAAACCAGTAGCAACTCATGACCACAGATAAAGGTGTAGCAGATTCCTGATGAACACTATGGGTTATGTACAACCAAAGGGAAGGATTACATAATTAAACTTGAACAAAAAATGTGCCACCTGATGGACCATATTGTTTTCTAGAATAATTCCACCACAATAAGGCATTCTAAAATTCATTGGGAAATGACTGATGATACTTAGGCAAGATTGTATAAAACAACCAGAGGACTTTAAATATAATATATATATATATATATATATATATATATATATATATATATTTAAAGTGCTATGGTTGTTTTATACAATATTTCCAAAGTATAATTTCATACACAGCAAAAACAGTGACAAGAAAATAAAAATAATTACAATAAATATAGCTGCAAGCAGCGATGGCGGGCCCAAGCCGGTGGCACCGCCACCCCCATGCCTTTAGGGTTGCTGTGCACGATGGGCAATAACGTAACCTCGCTTTGACTGTCGAGAAGATGTGTGCTGTAGAGCTCCAACGAACATTCGCAACGAAAGCTCTCGACCTAGTTAGAAGCATTTCTTGTTTGCATGACATGTGGACTTAATAAATCCTTATCTTTATAAGCCAAATAAAAAATCCTTAGCCAAATAAACAAGCTGACATTCAGTACAACCTGTGTCTTTTGTTTAGAACACATCCAAATGTTATTTATGTTTTTTAGTTTGTCAAGAGATTTAAAGCACCGTTTTTGAAGACTGCGCATGTGCGAACGTGCTCTACTATGTAAGAACGAGCCGATTATTGAATCTGGAAATGGGTGGGGCCTGTAACACCTTTAGGAACCAAACGTGCAACACTCATAAATACCGGTTGTAAATCACATTCCCTCACTCGTCTTTGAGATGGCTTCACGTGTTTGGATCGTCGGCAGTTCCATCATCCGCAGACTGCATACTCACTTCTGTGAGCAGCGCCTGGACGGAAACCTCGGTCTTCAGTGTGAGATCACCTGGGACGGCAGAGGAGGCAGACTCTGGGAGCAGCTGTTTCCAGCTCTGCGCTCTCTCAGGGCCAAAGCTACAGCTCCAGATATTCTCATTATTCACCTGAGAGGGAACAGTTTGTGTCGGGTGGGCCGCAACCGCCTCGATTTTCTTCGGGAAATAAAGAGTGACCTGACCGAAGTCTTACAAATGTTTCCCAGAACCAGGCTGGTGTTTTCTGGCATTTTACCCCGTCTAAATTGGAGAGGACAGATTGGCAGGACTGGCTATGGCATTGAACGAAGCCGGCGGTGGATCAACGGCGCCATGTCTGGCTTCTTGGCAGAGAGGCAGATGCGCTGCATTCACCACAGAAACATCGGCTTGTTCCATCTGTGCAGAGACGGAGTCCACCTGAGACCAGAGGGAGCAACCTCCGAGAAGCTCTGCAGGTGGAACTCAGAAGATGAAGCAACAAATGTCCTTTTAAGGGCAGCAACAATGGCTCTTTTAAGAGCCACGTTCACTCATTCAAATAAAAAGCATTTTCCAAGTGTGTGAAATTCGTTGTTCCTCACCTTACTTGATGTCAGGTTTCAGATGACTTGTTTTTAAATAAAAATGTTGATTCCTCTTATCCATTCCTTTGTAAGCATTTCAATATAACTTTCAAACCATTTAAGAATCGTGCGCTGTTTTCTGTGCTGACCACAATCCAAAACGTGCCATAAAGCAGCGGTTCTCAAACTTTTTTGTTTTGGTTTATTTATATAAAGACACAGAGAATATTACTTGCCTTACCTGATTAGAACAATGAAAAAAAATAAAAAATAAATAACTAGGGAATCACTAAAACGAGAGAATTATTCTTATTTGATGATACTCTCAAAACATTCCACAACAAATCCTTGAAATTGAATGATATTCAGAACAGAACACAAATAAAAAAAAACTCTCTCTTTAGAATCAAAATGTTTTTACATTTGCGATGTATTTGGATGCTAAACTATTCTTTATTATAGGCTTTGTACTTTACTCACGCTCCAATACCGACGTAGAAAATCATCCTCTTTACATGCGCAAAAATATGCTTTATTTGCTTACTGTGAATGATACGAATTGTACTACTGACTATTTAAACTAGGGCTGGGCAATATGGCAAAATATATTATCATGATATTTTTTTCCATATTGATCGATATCGATATTTGTTACGATATATAATTTAATAATGCTGCCCGTTTGAAAAGTATACTGATAATGATGCCTGAAGAAACCAGAAGGTTCAATAGTTGAACTATATAGTTTATTAACATAAATAAATAACAATGCAAACATTTAACTGTGCAAACATGGATTGGTTGAGAATATATTTTGTTATAAAAGAATATTGATAAACTTTAAATCTAAATGTTAGCATTTTACTTTTAGCAAACATGCTTTATCTGCCTTGACAAAACAATGCAAGTTAGCTTGCCTTGTAACTTATTATAAAATATAAAACTAAAAGCTGTGACTACAGTACTATCACATCAAATTTCTTTGGCAGGGCAGCAAACATATCAAAATGTTTGCAGAGGTACAACCAAGACAACAAATGTAAACAAGTGAACCACAAAGTCCCTGGCAGATTTAAGTACTTAACTGTCAGATAAATAAAATATTAATTGTGTACTGGTTTTAAATATCTCAAATGTTTTAGAGGTAGAAATCTGAGTAAAAAGTGCAAAATGTAAACATTGTAAACCAGTCACTATGCTACACCTTTTAGGTAGTGCTCATCATATGTAACCCTAATTACCATATTATAGGTTTTTGCCAGAAAGACTAGTCTGCAAAACTTTTGGACGGAGTAACATTAACATGGGCCCGCATTTTCATACTCTCGGTGTGGTGCGCTGGGATGGTACCTTTTCAGGTGACCGAAAAGGTTTTATTTGTTGTGTTTCCGTCTTGGTTATCACCGACCGACGGCATATTTCGCGAGACCGTCTTTATTTGCGCGTCGTCGCTTTTCAGATATCCAAACCACTTCCATATAATTGGCGTCTTGTTACCTTTTTTGTCAACAATTTCCTCAGCTTTGGAAGATAGTTCGAGTTCGTCGTTTCCACTAATTTTTTCTTTACATTCACTTTCTTGACTGCCGGTAGCTCAAACAGTGCTCTGCTAGCAAATGGGCGTGTACTTAGACGCACAAGCCAAAATCTGCATTCTGACTGGCTGTTGTCCGTTTATTTCTGCTTTGTAATAGGCTGTTAGGTCTATCCATATCAAGTAAACATGTCAAAAGTTTATCATCGTAGTCTAAATAAATATTATCGCGATGCCATATCGAGATCGTTTTATCGCCCAGCCCTAATTTAAACAGAGTAATTTATATATGTTAGGTTTACTATTTTATTATTATATTTTATTGCGGCTATAATGAACAGGCTGCGATGTCAAGATTGCAATGACGGAGTGTGTGTGTGTATTTGTAACCTTAAGTAATCATGGTTTATTTATTCATTTGTTCTTTTATTTATTTATTATTTAACATGCATGTGTGCATTATTAAAAGTACCATTGCAGCAACGAGAACGGGTCTGAGCCAAATTATGTTAAAGATGTGTTCTGGTGACTGGCGTGTTTTTAAACCAATCAGATAAGAGTAAATCGAGAGTTAGTGATTAGCTCATCTGATTGGCTACATGAAGAAGGTGGACCCGCCCTCCACTTCGCGCTCCCGTTGGAACAACGTCATTTCAACAACAAAAGGTAGTTTTATCAGAAAATTTATCAGAAAGAAAAACAATCGCAAAGATCGCAAAACAATAATTATAAAAGCGGCTGTTTGCTGCCATTTTTGTTGTTTTCTTAAAAATGTAAAACACAAGCATCAATGTTTTATCACAGGTTTACAATAAAAATAAGAGTGTGATTTCAAAGCATTTTGAAATTTTATCATCATTCTCGGAAGTTTTGATACGTTCGGATCGATCAGCCCATCCCTACTTTCTTTAGACATATGTTTCATGTGTTGGTTTTAATAAAGACTCGGAGTACTCCTAAAACTCACAGAACGAAATATGCGTAACACTTTACTGCGTTGTCAACAACATGTACAAGTCTTCTTCATACGTTAAAACAACGAGAATACAGAAAATATGCTTAGACCTCCACCTAGTGGTTATATTATAGAATTAAAGGAGAAATTACATATGAGACAGCTTTATAACTGAAATGGCTTTAACTGAAATAGACAAGTTTAATATAACTATTCTGATAAGTGTATATTTCCAACATCATGTTTGTGTTATCAGTTTCTGTAAGTTTTTGTTACGTGTTTCAGAAAGATAATCGCTTAGACAGAGCAATAGTTTATTTTCATCTTAACCGGACATCACAGTTGATCACTGCAATAATTCATAATTCAATATATTGATACCCGATTTCTTTATCAACTGTTTGTTCAATTGAGACATAAGGGGGTGATTTCAAAGCATTTTGAAAGTGACACACTTCCTTCTGCCAGTTGGTGGCGCTATAACTTTGACTCACAGTAGTCACATCCATGCGACCGGCCTCTTCCCGCAAACAAACTGCTGAAGTTTCATCGAGATCAGTTAATGTATGCAGAAGTCTGAAAGATTTTGACAGACTACCTTGCTTTTAAGCTCCCTTTATGTGCTTTTTGGAGCTTCAAAGTTCATTTGCAATGTGTTCCACATTCAAACCAAAATATCTGACTTTCTGTTGGTCTGTTTGTTCACTTGAGACATAAGAGGGTGATTTCAAAGCATTTTGAAAGTGACACACTTCCTTCTGCCAGTTGGTGGCGCTATAACTTTGACTCACAATAGTCACATCCATGTGACACACTGCTGAAGTTTCATCGAGATCAGTTAATGTATGCAGAAGTTATAACACACTTCCTTGCTATTTGCTCCCTTTATATGCTACCTTTATGAGGTTTTTGGAGCTTCAAAGTTTCATTTGCAATGTGTTCCACATTCAAACCAAAATATCTGACTGTCTGTTGGTCGGAGCTAATGACTGTAAATTAGAAAGTTGTTCGGCTTGACGAGAACAATATACACGCCGAGTTTTGTAACTGTAGATAGAACTAAGTTATAACACACTTTAGGTGTCCTTTTTTAGTCCTAAATCAATTTCCCGGCCACGGCCAAACCGTTCGAGATATCAAAAATCCGTCCGCAATGTAGCATCCTCAATGTCTTGACTTCATGCTGACTGAGTTTGGTGGCGATTGGATTAATTCTCTAGGAGGAATATATATAATTCCAGAGCATGTGTTTCCAAACAACCCATAATAGCCGACTTCCTGTTGGGCTGTCGTAAAACTTAGAGCACGAAAGTTGTTCGGCCCGATGAGATCTAGAAGTGTACCGAGTTTCATATTATTACATGCAAGCATGTTTGATATATGGACAAGTGTTTGAATCCCATTCCAGGTGTCGCTGTCGAGCCCCCCTGCCACGCCCGGGTACCAGCTTCAGCCCGGCCCTGATGGCCGCGGGTTCTGACATGTGTACAAAGTTTCAAGAGTTTTCGAGCACGTTAAGGGCCCCAAAAGTCCCAGAAACCTTGAAAAACAATCAAACAATCAAAAAGCAAATCTCACCCAACAGAGAACCCCCCCTCTCCCCTCCCCACACACACACACACACAAAAAAAATTGGCAGGGCCATTCTGTCTGTCAGAGAGAGAGACACAGAGAGAAAAAACACAGAACGGGAGGGGTCACTCAGAGAGAGAAAAATGGAAAGAAATCCACATTCAAACCACAATATCTGACTTTCTGTCGGTCGGAGCTAATGACTGTAAATTAGAAAGTTGTTCGGCTCGACGAGAACAATATACACGCCGAGTTTTGTAACTGTAGATAGAACTAACTAAGTTATAACACACTTCATGTGTCCTTTTTAGTCATAAATCAATTTCCTCGCCACGGCCAAACCGTTCGAGATATCAAAAATCCGTCCGGAATGTAGCATCCTCAATGTCTTGACTTCATGCCGACCGAGATTGGTGGCGATTGGATTCATTCTCTAGGAGGAATATATATAATTCCAGAGCATGTGTTTCCAAACAACCCATAATAGCCGACTTCCTGTTGGGCTGGCGTAAAACTTAGAGCACGAAAGTTGTTCGGCCTGATGAGATCTACAAGTGTACCGAGTTTCATATCATTACATGCAAGCATGTTTGATATATGGACAAGTGTTCGAATCCCATTCCAGGGGGCGCTGTCGAGCCCCCCTGCCACGCCCGGGTACCATCTTCAGCCCGGTCCTGATGGCCGCGGTTTCTGACCTGTGTGCAGAGTTTCAAGAGTTTTCGAGCACGTTAAGGGCCCCAAAACCTTGAAAAACCAAAATAAAAGCATTCTCACTCATCAGCCAAATCAGCACCCTCCCCACAGACACAGAGAGACGTAGGGTCAGTGAGAGAGGGAGAGAAAATTCTCCAAAACATCCACATTCAAACCAAAATATCTGACTTTCTGTTGGTCTGAGCTAATGACTGTAAATTAGAAAGTTGTCTGGCTCGATGAGAACAATATAATTACTGAGTTTTGTGACTGTGGGTCAAAGTGTAAAGCAACCCCCCCACTTTTGTCAAAAGGTGGCGCTACTGAGCCCCTGCACCACGCCCGTTTCTGAAACTTTGCACATGTCTACTGGCTAATAAATGTGATGTGTCTGTCGAGTTTCATGCAATTTCAAGTATGCTAAGAGTCTCAAAAGCATCAAAAAAGAATATTCGAGTTTGAAGCATTGCCGCGGCGACAGTATCGAAGATATCAATAATCCTTTCACATGTCTACATCTGCCGTGTGTTTACATTATACACCTAAAGTTGTAAGTAAATCGGGTAAAAATTAGAGGGTGATTTCAAAGCATTTTGAAAGTGACACACTTCCTTCTGCCAGTTGGTGGCGCTATAACTTTGACTCACAATAGTCACATCCATGCGATCGGCCTGTTACAGCGAACCCACTGCTGAAGTTTCATCGAGATCAATTAATGTATGCAGAAGTTATAACACACTTTCTGTTTCTCTTTTCGCGCCACGGTCAAACCGTTCGAGATATCAAAAATCCGCTGTCAATTTTTCATCCTCAATGTCTTAACTTCATGCTGACCGAGTTTCGTGGCGATTGGTGGAATTCTCTAGGAGGAGTATTTCACATTCCATTGCATGCGTTTTCCAATTAACCCTAAATAGACGATTTCCTGTTGGGCTGGGATAAAAAGTAAAGTATGAAGGATATATGAAACGATGAGATCTATATGTGTACCAAGTTTCATATTATTACATGCAAGCGTGTTTGATTTATAGACCAAGTTTTCAGACCCTGTTCAAGGGGGCGCTGTCGAGCCCCCCTGCCACGCCCGGGTACCAGCTTCAGCCCGGCCCTAATGGCCGCAGGTTCTGACCCGTGTGCAAAGTTTCAAGAGCTTTTGAGCACGTTAAGAGCCCCAAAAGTGCCCCTAAAGTCGTAAAAAAAAAATATATAATAATAATAATCCTAACGAAAACAATAGGGCCTTCGCCTTTTCAAGGCTTGGGCCCTAATAATAATAATAATAATAATTCTAACGAAAACAATAGGGCCTTGTCTTTTCAAGGCTTGGGCCCTAAATATAGCTGCAAGCAGTGATGAACAGTGTATGAGTCCGATGAACAGTGTATGAGGAGTAAATGTTCAATCATAAAAAAAATAACATTTATTATAAAAAAACTAAAAGGTTCTTTGTCCAATTTTTATCCAGTATGTGGCACTGTTCTTTAACTGCTGAGGTTCTATCTGGGCACGATGGCTATCATGCAGGAAATCGTTCAAGAGATATAAGCCAAAATATAAATGTTTCTATCTCCGCACCAGTAGGGGACAGTGCACCAAAATTCCAGGTAACCTCAGGGCCTAATGTTGATGACATGTACCAAGTTTTGTCCCAATCCCTCAATGCATTGCGGAGATACAGGCTCAAGTTCAATTTTGCACGCTCCTCATCAAATTCGTTGAAACACTATTCTAAAACGGTATTGCTTATCACAATTCTGTGAAATACTTTTTTTGTGAGTGCCTCTAGATGATGCAGGCCAATTTTCGTGCAAATCGTACAAACAGTCTAGGTGGAGTTTGAAAAAGTAGGTTTTCGAAACATTTAAAAATGGTGGAAGGATGTTTGCTCTATCATGACATAACTAGTATTATTGTTCTCTGCATAAACCACGGAATCTATCAAGACCAGTCTCATGACAGTAGGCAAAAGGAGTCAATAGCTATTAGCATTTTTTAAAATAGCATTACAATTTTTGACCACAAGGTGCTGCTGTCCCGAAACTTTTTGAGTCCCTTCAAAGCATGGTGTCAAAGACACATACCAAGTTTCATAATGATACGCCAAGTCATTCGTAAAATAGAGCATTTTATGACTATATTCAAAATGGCTTATGTCCAAAATGGCCGTAATAGGAATTTTTCATATTGTTGGACTTGATATAACTCACTGAATCTATTGAGACAAATTGGATGATTTTATAACAAACTGTCAGGGATTATATTTTCTGGTGACAAAATGGCATTATATTATATTATATTATATTAAAATATTGTAATATTTTTCTGTTCAGAAGTTATAAGCAAAAGTTAGCTTTTTCATATCTTGTGACCAGTATGGGGCATTGCGGCAAATCGCTGCAGGTAACCTCAGGGTCTAATGTTGATGAGACTTACCAAGTTTCGTCCCAATCCCTTAAAGTGTTGCGGAGATACAGCCTCAAGTTCAACTTTGTGCTTTCTTTGTCGAATTCTATGAAGCACCTTTCAAAAACGGTATGGTTTATCAAAGTTCTCTGAATATCTTTTTGTCGTGAGTGCCTCTAGATGATGCTCACCAATCTTTGTGCAAATAGGAAAAACGGCCTAGGACGAGTTCGAAAAATTATGTAGTTTCTAGGACTCACGGTTCAAAAGTTATTAACATAAACATGAGTGCAAATTTGGGCAGTTGGTGGTGCCACAGGTTTTGAGGTAGAAATGCCAAATTTCCTGTGGTTTGCAATTTTTTTTCCCGCAAGCATTTCTATGGGCTGCCATTCACTCAAGAGTGGAAGAAGAAGAAGAAGAAGAAAACGTCTCGGTTACCTAAGGTAACCTCGGTTCTCTCTAGATGAGGGAACGAGTATTACGTAAGCTAGCTTACGCTACGGGAAAGATTCATCTTTTCTGAGATATTGAAGCCAAAAAATTATCCTTAATTTTGTATCATTTGTCAACGCAGTGCAGCAACTGCAGACCTTGAGCGGGCTAGCTAGCGAGCTCATTGGTTGCTCTGCGGCAACTGCTGCAGCCTATAGACGAACTTGGGCGAACTCGCGTCCAATGAGAGGCAGTCCCGCGCTACTGCATCAAAGCCCGCCAAAATGGCCGTGACTAGAGTGCATATAAGCGTAGTTCGTAGGCTGGAACCCTGGTTTTCATTGAATGAAGCTGAAAGTCGCTCGTGGCGCGAGCACGGAGACGTTCTCTTACGAGAGAAGAGACGTTCTCTTACGAGAGGTTCTCTCGTATTGCGTAAGCTAGCTTACGCTACGGGAACCCATTGTCAACGCCGTGCGCGCCAAGCATCCACTGCATGAGCCCCAGGGAGGTGGACCCGGGGGAGCCCTTGTGAGTGGGGAAATAATATTTGGCCGGCAAGAGTGCGGGCCAGTGTGTGTGTGATACATAAGCACATAGTGGGAAGGGAACGACAGAGCGGCGGTGCCGGTCTGTGTGGAATGAGTCCCATCAGTGCAGCTCACCAGGGGAGCTGTAGTGTATTAAACCGCTAGTAGTTTTGCCTGCAGGGCGGGCACTTCCAGATTGTAAAATCTGACAAAGGTGGAGGGGGAAGCCCAGCCCGCTGCCACACATATGTCGTGAATGGAAATCCCGCTGGACCATGCCCACGAGGAGGCCATGCCTCTAGTGGAGTGAGCCATAATGCCCAACGGGCATGGCAGGTCTTTTAACGCATATGCGGCAGCAATAGCGTCCACTATCCATCTAGACAGTGTCTGTTTCGAGGCGGCGAGACCTTTGGTGCGCCCTCCGAATGAAACGAAAAGCTGCTCAGAGCGTCTGAAAGAGGCGGAGCGCGCAGTATACAATCTCAGTGCTCTGACTGGGCAAAAGAGATTGGCGTCGCGTTCGCTATCGGATGCTGGCAGCACCGATAGGGAAATGACCTGTGCTCTGAAAGGAGTACCGATCACCTTGGGAACATAGCCGTGTCTAGGCTTTAAAATGACCCTGAAGTCACTTGGTCCAAACTCAAGACACGCAGCGCTGACAGACAGCGCGTGAAGGTCTCCCACACGTTTGACTGATGACAGGGCAGTCAGAAAAACGTTTTTGAGTGAAAGGTATTTCAAATCCACGGATTGAAACGGTTCGAAAGGGGGGGCTTTCATAGTTTCGAGAACTATAGAAAGATCCCAGATAGAAACCGATGGGGGGCGCGGGGGGTTCATCCTTCTAGCTCCCCTGAGGAAGCGGATGACCAGCTCGTTTTTTCCCAGTGACTGGCCGTGCAGGGGTTCAGCGAACGCCGCGACGGCCGCCACGCATCACTTTGAGCGTGGATGGGGATCTGCCCTTATCCAGCAGCTCTTGTAAGAACACGAGCAGCGGCGACACCCCACATGTCCGTGGGTCCAGGTCTCTGTCGGTGCACCATTTTGAAAACACAGACCATTTTGACGATAGAGTCTTCTCGTGGAAGGGGCTCTAGCGTGTATGATGGTGTTTATTACTCCTTCTGGCAAAGCGACGGGTAGTCGCTGATCACCCACGCTGTAGCGCCCAGCTCTCTGGGTGAGGATGCCAGATCGTGCCGCGAGCTTGCGAGAGGAGATCTGCTCTCACTGGGATGGGCCACGGGCTGTCAGTGACAGCTGCGTAAGCTCCGGAACCATGTTTGATTCTCCCAGCGCGGGCTATGAGGAGCACCAAGTGGCGCGTTTCCCTGATCTTCTGCATTACCTGTGGCAATAGCGAGACGGGAGGGAAGGCGTAAAGCGGGCGGTTGGGCCAGTCCTGGCCAGCGCGTCCTCGCTTTTCGAGAAAAATATTGGGCAGTGAGAGTTCTCTTCTGACGCAAAGAGGTCTATCTCTGCTCTGCCGAATATGTGCCATAATGTCTGGACTGTTTGAGCGTGCAGGGACCATTCCCCTGGGGGAATATCGTCTCTGGACAGTCTGTCTGGGCCGTCATTCAGGTGGCCTGGCACGTGCGTCGCCCTCAGCGACCACAGGTGGCGCTGGGACCAACTCAGTATGCGTTTCGTCAGATGGAAGAGGTTCCTGGATCTGACACCGCCCTGACGGTTTAGATAGGATACCACAGACCTGTTGTCCGAACGGACCAGGACGTGGTGACCCTGAATGACCGGGAGGAAGTGCACAAGCGCGTACTCGACCGCTATCATTTCCAGACAATTTATGTGAAGGAGCTTTTCCTGAACTGACCATAGGCCAAAGACCGGAGAGCCCTCGCAGACCACGCCCCAACCCGTGTTGGACGCATCTGTCGAGATGACTTTTCGGCGAGATACAGCTCCCATCGTCACTCCCCGCTGATACCACTCGGCCACTGTCCAGGGCTGCAGAGCTGAAATACAGGTCTGAGTCACTCTGATTGGCTGGCGGCCTGTGGCCCAAACCCGGCGAGACGCGGGTGTTTAGCCAATGCTGAAGCGGGCGCATGCACAGTAAACCCAGCTGAAGTACTGCTGCAGCTGAGGCCATGTAACCCAGCACTCTCTGAAATTTCTTCAGAGGTGTGAGGCTGTTCATCTGAAAAAATGCGGCTAGTCACTGAACACGGCGCGCGCGCTGTGTAGATAAGCGAGCCGTCATTGCCACGGAGTCTAGTTCTATTCCAAGGAAGGAAATTGCCTGACTGGGCTGTAGTGAGCTCTTGGTCCAACTGACTGCAAGACCCAAACTGTTCAGATGACTGAGGAGAACTGTCCTGTGAAACAGAGGCTCCGTATGTGATTGCAAGCGCTTTGTTCAAAACCCTGAGATTTAATATTGGTCTGAGTCCGCCGTCTTTCTTGGGGACAAGAAAATAGTGGCTGTAAAAACCCCGACTCGCTCAGAGGAGGTGGCACTCTCTCTATGGCCCTTTTGCACAGAAGGTTTGCTTTTTCTGAACGAAGCATGCAGGCTGCTTCCGTGTTCACAGTAGTTTCGAGCCGCGCTCTGAAGCGGGGAGGGCGGCGATCGAACTGTAGCAAATAGCCCTGTTTTATTGTGCTTAACACCCATTCGGATATCCCTGGGATATCTTCCCACGCTTTGAAGCGTAATGCTAGAGGGTGAATGGCCAAATCGCCCTGATTGCCGCACACAGCGCGCTGAACAGAATGTGTGAGCGCGCTTACTGTGTTTATGCATGACTGCTCGCAGACAGCAGAGACAGGCTGTTCTGTGAGTGACTTCCCGATTGGGGTAAATGGGGAAAGAGCACGGGCACGGGACTTACATGCGGAGAGGTGTTTGCTGGCCGTGTGACAGAGCGGGCAGAAGAGGGGCGCGCGCACGGGCTCGTGGGCGCGTTTATTAACTCTAACACTCGAGCGGGTCGTAACCGCTTTATGTGAGTGTGCTCTGATAGGGACATGGGACGTGTAATGCTTGTGTGTAGGGTGAACACTGGATTGTGGGCACATTTTCTACACATAAGGCTTTATTTTGGGTCGCCGTGGAAACGGCGTTTGAGTGCAGGCAAGCGGGTAATATCACCGGCTTGTTGGCTGCTGAATCCACCACTGCAGTAGCCTGAGAGAAGGGGACTGACAGGGGGCGTACGGGACTTACATACAGCTGGCCGTGTGACAGAGCGGGCAGAGGAGGGGCGCGCACACGGGCTCGTGGGCGCGTTTATTAACTCTAACACTCGAGCAGGTCGTAACCGCTTTATGTGAGTGTGCTCTGATAGGGACACGGGATGTGTAATGCTTGTGTGTAGGGGTGAGCACTGGATTGTGGGCACATTTTCTGCACATAAGCCATGTTTACTCTTTACAAGATTTCTTTGGGTTGCCGTGAAAACGGCGTTTGAGTGCAGGCAAACGGGTAGTATCACCGGCTTGTTGGCTGCTGAATCCACCGCTGCAGTAGCCTGAGAGAAGGGGACTGACAGGGGGCGAAGCTTTGACGGTGGTCCGGCAGTGGCGGGACTGAGCCGTCGTTTTCTCAACAACGCTAGGATGACTTCGGTTGCTCAGGTTTCAGCACAATTTTAGGCCGAGGCCTGCAGGGGGGCGGCGGTCTGCGGCGGCTGTCTGAGCGCGATCGAGGGCGGTCGCCCTGTTGACGCTGAGAAGTCTGGCTTGTTGAGCTGGGCGCTGTGAAGAGGCTCGTGCAGGAGGCTGGTCACGTGGGCGGCCTGCAGAGGAGCTAGCGCGACGAGGCAGAAAGAGATTCATGGCTTGGGTGGCTTCGAGAAACGGTCAACAATGCCACTCACCGCGGAACCGAAGAGACCGGACAGAGAGAGCGGCGCGTAGTGCGTTCAGCTTCTCCCATGTCGGCTAGTCAGATCTGAAACAGCCTCTGTCTGTAAGATGGCCATGGAATGCAGAGCAGATGCGCTTGGCCGGGCGGCGATATAGGCGCGGCCAACACAGGCGGAAGTAGTTCTGCAGGCCTTAGACGGGAGCACCAGCTTAGACCGCCATCTCGCGGAGGGCGGGCAAAGGTGCGGCGTGGAGTCTGTTGGGAGCCTGCTCAGGGGGCGGTGACCACTCGAGCCCGAGGCGGTCGACGGCCTGTGTGAGGAGGCGCGTTAGTTCCCCTTCGACTCCGGCGCGGGTCCTGCTGGATTCCTGTGAGCCTGACCACTCCTCGCTGTCCGAAGCCATGATGGAACAGCCCATATCCTCCGCTTCTTCGTCCGAGATGGCAGCAGAGCAGCCGCTCGGCGGCAACTGCGCGTCCCGGTGGGCGGGAGGGTGAAGGCGATGCTCGAGGGAGGGGCTCCGGCGAGGCAATCGCTTCTACCACTGGTTCCGGCAGCCTTTGAGAGCGGCGCTTTTTTCTGCGCGGCTAAATGGAAGGCGGCGCGGCGGCTTCGGTCCTGAACGCTTCGAGTCGAGCCCGCAGGGTCGACATCGGCAGCTCCTCGCAGAGATCGCATCCGCCTTCAGCGAGGGCGAGCTCTGCATGCCCCACTCCCAGGCAGAGATCGCAGATGACGTGGCGGTCTCCGGTGCTGAGAAGGGCGCGGCATGAGGCGCAAGTGGAGCGAGGCATCTTTAAAAAGACGCTCGTACTCTTTTGTGAAGTTCGTAAGAACTAGCTTGCTTTAAAAAGGATACGTCGCCGGATGGCGCAGCTCGCAGGACGGCTGAAGGTGGCGAAGACGGCCGGCTTCTTCGAGCGCTGTCCACGCTTGCTTGATGCCCCTCGAACGGCGACGCGGCTTCCAGTTCAGAGATGCGAAGAGCTTCGCTGAAGAGATGAAAATCAGGGTTCCAGCCTACGAACTACGCTTATATGCACTCTAGTCACGCCCATTTTGGCGGCTGATGCAGTAAGCGCGCGGACGCCTCTCATTGGACGCGAGTTCACCCAAGTTCGTCTATAGGCTGCAGCAGTTGCCGCAGAGCAACCAATGAGCTCGCTAGCTAGCCCGCTCAAGGTCTGCAGTTGCTGCACTGCGTTGACAAATGATACAAAATTAAGGATACATTTTTGGCTTCAATATCTCCGAAAAGATGAATCTTTCCCGTAGTGTAAGCTAGCTTACGCAATACGAGAGAACCTCTCGTAAGAGAACTAACAAAAACAATAGGGGTCTTTTGCCCCTCCTGGGCTTGACCCCTAAAAATAATAAGAAAACTAATGAAAACAGTAGGGGTTTTAACAATAATTAAATAGATACTGGGAGTATGGAGCAATGGAATTAATGTTGATAACTTGGCCCAGATTTTTGAATTCATATGAGTTCATATGGAACCCTTATGTTTGATAGCAGACTTTGGTGCACTATATGGCCAACAGTATGTGGACACTGATGAATGCATGTGTATAGCTATTTCAGGTACACCCATTGCTAAGTGGTGTATAAAATAAATCATAATCCTTACAATCGCAAGACAAACGTTTTCAATAGAATGGAGCATGTCAAAGCATTCAGTCACTTTCAGTGTGGCACTGTCAGAGAATGCCAACAGTAAATTATTTATTGAGTCTGGTGTGGAAGAACTTGACTAGCCTGCTCAAGAACCCGACCTGAACCCCACTGAACACTTTTGGAATGAATTGAAACACAGACTGCAAGCCAGACCCCATCTCAAACATCCGTGCCTGTCCTCACTGATGCTCTTGTGTCTGAATGGGGGTAAATCACAACAGCAATGTCCTAAAATCTAATGCAAAGTTTTCCAAGAAGACTGAAAGCTGTTGTAGTGCTGTACTATAGAGAGGACCAGCTCCCCTTTATTTGGCCATGATTATAAAATTGCATGTTTAACAAGCACATATTAGTATGATATTTAGGTGCCGACATACTTTAAGCTATATAGTGTATCTTGGCAAATCTGAACACAGATTGAGATATTGTTGAGATTAATATAGGGTCATTTTTATCAGGGTTGGGGTTAGGATTTGTCTCAACCACTTGTTCTCATTGCTTTGTAGGATAAATAATTGATATACTGAAGAGATCTCATTACTGTATTTCCTCTCCAATGGTACACTGATGGCATATGAAGAAGGCAAATTAAATCATTTGAAAATTTGAATGTTTATTGCTTGTGCGCCTTTATCTTACTCCTGTTAATGTGTGATTAAAACACACAGCATGTTCTTCTAAACATATAAATACATATACAAAATAAGCCACCCCTTTACTGCTTCTAATAAAACCCTTTTACAATGTTTTATTGGATGACCAACATATCAGCCCCATTTAATTGATTAAAACAGGTGTTATTCTTGAGAGAATAAGAAAAAAACAATACAAATGAGACCTATTAGCAAAACAGATGCAACCCATGATTAGATCTTGAACATTTAGACACCATTAGAAAAGTATGTACTGTTGTATCTACTTAACTGTGAACATCCCTGTGGAATTTCAGTAACTGTAAAAAAATAGAAAAAGAAAAAAAATACTTGAGAAATTAGCTCTGGGGTTGCCACAGTGAAATTTAGTAGGTGTCATTAAAGTTTTCAGGAACAGCAACGATATGATCTTACAGAGTTAATAATATAGTACATGATTAATAATTGATTTGTACTATTTTACATTTAACTATACGATGCACATGACATGTAATTTTAAGACCTTTAAATGTTTTATTTCAAATTCTTATGCATAATGTGAAGTTTTAGTGTAGATCCTTGGCATAAAATGACTTTTTAACAGTTGTTGAATTTCCAGAAAATGTTTCTGAACTAAAGTCTGTTTATAAAACAGATAGTCCCTGTACTGGATGCTGATTGGTCAATACAGCTCTACAGCCTTAAATATACAATGATGCAAAACACCTGTTTCGTAAATACTGTATTATATTGTATAACTGCACAGCACCCATTGAGGCCAACCTTTGTTTACATGTCAGGGATTATATTTTCTGGTGACAAAATGGCACTTAAGTGAAAATTTGCACATACAATATTAAAATATTGTAATATTTGTATTGCATATAAATTAGGTATGATTAGGCACCTAAAGGGATAGTTCACCCACAAATGAAAATTCTCTCATCATTTACTCAACCTCGTGCCATTCCAGATGTGTATGTCTTTCTTTCTTCACCAGAACACAAACAAAGATTTTTAGAAGAATATCTCTGCTCTGTAGAGAATTGAACAGTGATCTGACCATTGTTGCTCCAAAAATCACATAATGGAAAAGTAATCCATAAAATGTAAAGGTTAAAGCCAGATCTTCAGAAGCGATATAATAGGTGTGGGTTAGAAACAGATCAAAATGTAAGTCCTTTTTGCATCTAAATCTTCACTTTCACTTTTACTTTTACATCTGAATGTCACATGGGGAGCCTGTTGAGTTTCACTTTCAAGTCTGAAAGTGAAAGTGGAGATTTAGAGTAAAAAATGACTTTAATATTGTTCTGTTTCTCACCCACACCTATTATATTGCTTCTGAAGACATGGATTTAAACGCTTGAGTCATATGGATTACTTTTATTTTTATTTTACATGATTTTTGGAGTTGTACAGCTCTGATCACCATTCACTTGCATTGTAATGCAAAGCTGAGATATTTTTCAAACAAATCTTTGTGTTCTGCTGAAGAAAGAAAGTCATACACATCTGAGATGCCATGAGGTTGAGTAAATGATGAGATAATGTTCATTTTTGTTGATGAACTATTCCTTTATGGCCATCCTAAAATGTGACTGGTAAGGACAAAACCTTTTCATAAAAGAGATAACCTTGTTGTAGTGTCACTTGATGACTGTCACAATATAATACAGGCTATTGCACCGTATGGCAAAATATCCTACTCCTAGACACATTGCCAACCAGACTAATATCTGACCAAGATCTGTGTAAATTCTACAAAAATGGTGCATTTGGCAACTACATTCTGGAGTACTCTCTTTCCTAAACAAAACATGTTTGCAGTTGGACTTGGACACTGTTGGAGGATTTTAACTGTGCTTTTTCTGCAGTTGTGGTCTTTGCCATACTCTTTTAGTGTTTCAGTGACTCCCTCCCAAACTTCAGGCATGTTTGTGTGCTAGCTGCCAGGAATAGATAATGAACACAAAGCTAATCTTGTGATTTACCATTCGGGTTAGTTCGTAACTGTGAACAGTGGCCTGTCTCAGCTGCTGAGGTGTGCTGCCTTTTCTAAAGCACGTAATCCCTCAGGCGAAAGGAACCTGCAGTGTATTTGAATGTCTTAATTTCCATATATATTTAATTTTGCCATCTAACACACTTCCTTCCCAGTTCTATGACTCACCAATAAGCATTGCGCAAAGCAATTGCAAATATAAGTTAGCAACACACAAAAGTTACCAGAACTCTGTAACCTAGTTTCTGCAAATGCAAATACAACAGTGGGCTTAATATAGGCTGGGACAAAGACAGAAATGGGGGGGGACGATCAAAAGACAGCCAAAATGCCTCTGTTCTGTTGGGAATCATGTATGACCATGGGTGGTGAGCATAAAAAACATTTCTTGAGTAAAGCCTTTTATTTTGCAAAATGACTTTTCATCCTTTGCCTTTTCATCTTGGGAAAAAGGTCTGCACCACTATGGTGTGAAGTGGGTGGACAGGTAAAATGAGATCAGGAACTGTTTGCTAACACTAGCTAACAATTGGTCCAATGTGCTAATTTACTATAACTGCACAGCTATGAAGTAAATTCAAGTTTGTTGACCGAATTGTAGATCATTACAGTTGATACAGTGCTGATATTTAATCAGAAAATGATAAATACACTGATGAAGTGAACCTGTAAACAGGATAAATAATTATGATTATAATAAATAATTATTATTTCTAAATCAGTAAATAAATAAATAGCACACAGTCACTAACAGCTGAGTGAAAGCTGAATGGGGAAAATGTTTTCAAACTAATGTTATCTTGAACTGTTTAGTGGAAAAAGACAGTAGTTCCACACAAAAGTGCAGTTTAGGGGAAAATAAATAAATAAAATATAAACATAATAAAGGGTGAGATAAACACATATGTGGTTAAAATTGTCACAATATCAAACTTTCAATGGTCGGTACCAATACCAGTAAAATGTCACGGTTATTTTCAGAAATTTTGCATAAAGTAAAAATTCAATATAGCAGTTTTATTAATATTAGCAACATAATAGTCTACTACAAGTTCTTATGCTCAGGTATTTTCAAACATACCTGATTGTTCTTGTCTGTTTTTACATTAATCCTGCATTTGATGGGCATTTTGACCATTAATTTAACATTCATGTGTGCAGACTCATGACTGCATTTTCCATGAGGTGTGAACACTCTTCTTCGGATTGCTTCTCAGTTTCTCCAGTTGAACACCAGCTCTGACACGACAGTCAGCACCATTTTGGTGCAGCGTGTGAGCATTTGAGAGCAGCCGTGTCAGTCAAAAAAGTTACTAACTGCAAAAACCCTGGTATCTTTATATCTTTTTAATTTTTGTTTTGACTTGGTACAGTAGCACCAGTACATTTTTCACTCCAACATGTAGTAAGTTCTTTCTGTCAAAGTCACATTACCAGCTTGGGTGCACATTCATTTTTAATAATTCAAGGGTTTGTCATATTTTTTTTGTTGGTGTTTTTGTTGTATTATGTGATTTTATGAATATGAAATATGCTCAGTTTGCAGTTGTTAACTCAAAGATTCTATTTACCTAATTCACTGGACATTTACTTGTAAATGTGAGGTAAATGTGAGTTCACCCCCGGGTATAGCTGTGGGCAAATTCACATGCAGATATGTGAGTTGGTTGGCTGATCAAAAATAATGACCTCAAGAGGAACTCTATAATGAGTCGGAACACTTTTCTCTGTCGGAACACGCCACACATGGATAAGCGCATTCATATGCCAGCAAGTCTTCGAAGACAGAGTTCTGTTATAGAGGCAAATCCAACAAACAAGAAATAGCTGGGGACTAGAGGAGGTGCCTCAATGAGAGAGAAGAAAATCTACCGGGTATACAAAGAGTAATATAAACTGTACAAAGGAAATACAGGAGGTGTTGATTGCTATTCAAGTTGAAAGTTACAATGGCAAAAGTTTATAATACAATATTGTCACGATTCCCTTGTTGTCTGCCCTGGGTCTCACTTGTCTTTGTCAGGAACTACACTTCCCATGATCCTCGGCCCTCATCACAGGGCTGGCAGTGATGAGGGCCGAGGATCATGGGAAGTGTAGTTCCTGACAAAGACAAGTGAGACCCAGGGCAGACAACAAGGAATCGTGACAAATATATAGAGTATATAATATATATATATATATAGATATTTTTTTTTTACTGATGCTGATTCTGTTTTACTGATACAGTTAGTTTAAGATAACGACAACTTCAACATAAATAAGTGTAATTAAGAAATTCAAACGCTCATAGATACAACCAGATTTGTTTTGCCAGAAGGAAATATGAAATATCAGTGTGGAAGCATAGTGTTTATGCCAACATGTAATAAATGGACTCCATTTCTTTCCTTAATACACATTCCAGGTCATTTAGTGTTCTTTTCATCGGTCCACGTGCAACCGGTCCTGCTCGACCCGCTCGAGTGGGATTCGAAACGGCATGGGATGCAGGCGCGCTATAAGGAGGCTAAAGGCTACAGCCCCTAGAGTCAGTCGCTACCATGTCTCTTGAGGCCAGTGAAGTGAGGTTTACACATACTGCACAGCTATCACTAACCAGCTGTCTCCCGTTACACCAGTTTTTCCAAAGAAGAAAACAAATCACTTGGAAATATGTCAGATTGTGGAAGACAGAAACTGGTTGTGAATACTGCTTCATGATGACTTTAAAGTTATAAGCTACAATTTTAGCCTTGACCGCATCTGACCTGCTTTAAAGATTGCCAGAAGTCTTGTTTACCTACTAAGCTGTGTGACCAGACAATTTAGTCTGCAAATATCACAATTACATTGTAAACATTCTAACTTTTTGTAAGCCAAATTAATCTTAGATTATTAAGTATAATAATAATAATAATAATAATTAAAAAAAAGGACACCTAGGGCTGTACCATTATTATCATTAGAACAAAGTTTGATAGTCTTTTACCATGCGTTCATACCAGAGGCGGCGAGAGCGTCAAATCGACATTTTCAATGACAGCCAGTGTCTCTCGGCGGCGAGAAGCGGCGCGGCGAGTTTTGGGCGGTGTGGGCGTCAGATGAAAGTTCAAGTACAGTCAACATTATGGTAATGAGCTGTGACGCGGTTCGGCGGCAACCTATTGGAATATAGAAGTGCTCCGCTCTAGCGAAGTCTAGAGAACACAACATTGTAAACTTTGGTTCCCACCAAACATTAGTTCCGAAGATAAAATGGAGGAGAAACTAATTATTGCTGTGGCGGGTTTCCCAGTAATATATGATCTGTCCCTGTTTGCTTACAGGGATATAAAACAACCAAGACCACAGTTATTATTACAAATGTATTTTATTTTGATAACAAACAACTATAATTTTAATTACTTTCTGCCATCGATCGATTTCTTATTTTCACATTTTAAAGAGTTCATGAGGATATACGCTACTTGTGATAGGTCGGCAAAAAGTAAATGATCGACATGTCTGGATGTTTAAATTGCGGCCCCTTTAAATATAGTTCACAAAACAAAGCATTCTGAACAAACATTGCCGCCTATTTCAACTACGTCAGAGCATCCTTGAGCGTTGAAGGCAGGGCAGCCAGAGCGAATTTTGATGCTCTCACCGCTTCTGGTTTGAACACACTGTTAGTAAGTGGTTGGAGCAGAATGAATTGCAAAACCATTGGGAGCAACATGGGGTTCAGTGTCTTGCCCAAGGACACTCCCGCATGTGTAGTCATTTGGGCCGGGAATCGAACCACTAACCCTGCGATTAGAAGCCAAAATGCTCTACCAACTGAGCCACAGCCACAATTGAATACCAATGTTCATCCTGTTCAAACCTTGCACACTGACAGCAATGGAGTATAGTGGATATCAGACTTTATATCACAAGTTTCAAGAATTGCGTAACATCAAGCTCTGTATTTGAGAAAGTGCCAGTGGCAAACTCACCCGATGACAAGGGGGTGCTCAGTGGTGAGGAGAGCAAGTGGGGGCTTGTCTCTCTCAATGATCCAGACAGTGTAATGTCCGCTCTGCCTGGGGTGCAAAAACACAGTCACATCTATTCCACAGGGCCGATGGTTGGCTCGTAGCCAAGGGCTTAAAACCCACGGGCCTGTCAGAACTGAGCCATTGACTGAGAGAAACCACCCTGGAGAAAGACCAAAAGACAAAGAGAAATTAATATTGTTTTATTCTGTAGGTTGAGATAGTGAAAGTCAAAGATAAAACTTTAACATTCCCTTTATTAAGGATTTATAAAGGGGTTCATTAATGATTAATAAGTCATTTACAAATGCATCATAAATCGTTAATATGTTGTTATAACAACATGTATGAAAAGATGCCAAATAGTCACGTGGTGTTTAGAGTAATTTTAATTTCAAGTATTGCATGAAAGTGACCCTTATTATTCATGTTGTTATAACTGCTTATCAATGATGTATATTGCATTTGTTAATGATGTTTTAGTCATTAATAAACCCCTTTATAAACATATTTATTGTACAATGGTTATATCATGGTATTCTTCAAAATCCCTAAGAGTATCATGTAAATATCAAGGTATATGCATATGGTAATCCTTTAGTGTTACTGTTATGAAATAAATAGTATAGGTATCATGTACCATGCAGTTATCATCCAAACACCAAAATAGAAAGGAAGAAAGAAAGAAAAACATGTTATATAATACATGTTGCTGTACTATGATTGCAAAATGTTTGCTTCAAGTTCAATTAATGTGCAAAATAGGATGTGTGCCACAATTTCACATTTACTTCCAAAGAACCTTTAAAAAGCCAGCCAGGAAGCTGTGGTGGCTATCTTGGCAATGACCCAGGGCAGCTAATTTATTTGCAACCATCTATTTGAATGAGGAAATCATTTCAATAAATGTCTAATCACTTCTTCTTCTTTCCTTGCGTTTTGTCCCACGTGTGTGCAGGGTCCGTTTCACATATATATTTGATTTGGCACAGTTTTACACCAGATGCCCTTCCTGATGCAACCCCCAGTGGCTGGGGGACTCTCACTGACATATACTGGGCAATTTAGAGGCTTAACCTGCATGTTTTTTGGACTTGTGGGGGAAACCGGAGCACCCAGAGTAAACCCAAGCAAACATGGGGAGAACTTGCAAACTCCACACAGAAAGGCCCCAGGCCCCAGGGCCTTTCTGTGTGTTGAGTGAGTCGGTACTCGAACCCGGGACCTTCTTGCTGTGAGGCGACAGTACTACCCACTGAGCCACCATGTAAATTAATTATTTCCCAAGTTTATCCAGCAAACACATAGCTGTAACACACATTTTATAGACGTAAATATCAATGTCAATAAGTGAATAAGTGCTCTTTAGTTGTAATAGACTTTCTTCTTTTTTTCACATTGAGTATTAATGTTTCTCCCATGTCATCTCCTTATACTGTTTCTGTAGACTTTTCAGAGATTTGGTGAGTATCTGTATCATATGAGCAAATTTGGAACTGAAACTCATAGGCCCATAGCCCAAGCAGCAGATAGTGAGCCCATGTAGAGGCAACATAGATATGTGAGGGGGCGAAATGACAACACACCAAAGAAAAAAGAAATAAATAATAAAAGAGAGGAGAGAAATCAAAGCTTTGTCAGTGGTCTTTGATTTAAGGTCCCTCCTCTCAGCCTCATTCAGCTCTCTCAATCAGGAACTCCTCCACAGGGCCAGAGCAAGAATAAAAACAGAACAGGCCTTCTTTTGATAGAAAAGGAATGAAAAAAGCATCAGTTAAAATACGGAGGGAAGAATGTCCCGGAATGTAGGATTTTTGTTATTCACAAAGTGAATTTCCAGCAAGGGCTGGTTATAGCATCATCTTATTGGGGCTTGGTTCTCAACAGGGCAGCAATATTCTGAAGGATTAGGACAATTTGGATGAATTGCTTTGCAATAGTTAGTTATGTGACTTACATTTGACATTATGTGAACACCTGTCCAAATATTTACTATTAAGCTAAGTAGATAAATACATACAGTACATTCATATTTTTGATTTTTAAAGTATTAATTGAATTATATATTATGAAAATTATGATTTTTTAATCAGAGTTGCTATTTGCTCTAGGTGTAAATAGCACCTGCCTCATATTGCTATTTGCACTCCAATAGTTTTGTGGAAACACAAAAATGTAAGACAAAATGCACCACTAGTGTTGCTGCAGTTGTATGGGGTGTAATGACAGAGTGAATGTCCTTTTCTTGTGTGGACAACTTGTCGATTCCGACTTTTGTCTTACTTTTTCTCCACTCTTAATGTCATTTAATGCTACTTATAACAATAAATACAAATGAATATAAAGGTTGATTTCTTCAAAGAGATTTGGTTACAGTGAAGATGGGGAGTTGGGAGAATGGTTTGATCCAGGTAAAATTAATCAGGGTTTTGCTATAGTAATATTGTAGTGACTATGTTTTTTGGCAGAAGCCATAGTTTTAATGCAATTAACCATGGTGTTACTACAGTAATATTGTGGTAATATAGTAAACATGTTACAATATTGTGGGTAATATTATTTTACTACAAAAAAATACAATGGTGATACTATGGTTACTGTAGGAAAACATTTACTTGCTTATATTAGAATCTGGCATTCACAAGCAAGTACACCACCTGAGGGATTGAGGGAATTCATGCCAATGAGTGGAGAGAGAGAGTCACCCTCAGTATCAGGTAAAATTAATTAACGAAATATGCCAAACATCCTGTACAATGAGGAATCGTCCTGTAATTAATGCAGAAAAATTGTGTCAAGTCCCCCCCTAAAATATCATTAAAATATGTGTATTGTAAATAATATAATGATATAGACTTAAAATAATTGTTTAAGAAATAAAATAATACAAATGCAAATGGAGCAACAACAAAAAAACCCTTGGTGTCCCCTTCAAAAATTGCTCTTGAGAATTGTTATGTTTATTGTCCCCCCAACATTTTGATGAACTTTTCGCCCCTGTTTCTGTCAGAAGCAAGATCATTTTGTCAAAATCATATACAGTAGCATTCTAGTGCATGTTAATTGTTTCCCACCATTGAGATTTTAAAACACCAGTAAACGCAACTATTCATGACATGCCATTACATTTTATTGCATATGTCAGAGCTCATTCTGGAAGAGAGAGAGAGAGAGAGAGAAGAAAAACTACATTACTGCATGTATTCAAAATAAAAGTGCAGCAGCACAGGTTTAGTTAAAACATTTTCTTACATTTCCCTTATGATAAATACTATTTACTGCCAAAACTACAACAATAATCCAATGAGAAATACACTATTTTCATGTTAAGACTTTTCTCTCTCTCTCTTCTTTCTGGTCATTGTGTTAAAGTGTTTTTAATTTAAGTTTAGTAGGGGATGTTCACACTGATTGTGTTTTTGAGTCCATCTGTGCTGTTATTCAATGTTAAGCAGGTCATCTTGTGCAGGAACGCCTGTAAATAGGGGTCATCCCTATAATTCTTTGACATTTAAGTCCCCATTACTAGTGTGGGTGCGATATTTATACTGTTTAATTTCACCCGATTACAATTTTGATAGGCTTGTTAAAAAGAATAAAGACTTTTTTATAATGTTACACACTTCTGTGGGCTTAAAAGTTCAATTATAAATAATTAAAATCCTTTTCTATTGCTCTGTGTCACATCCTCATGTCCCAAAATCTGCTCTTTGACAAAAATAAATGCTAAATCGTTGGATTTCAATTCTTTTCCCCACATACAGTTAAGAGTTTAGTGTTACATTCTCTCATTGACATGTATTCATTTGTGATAAATGTGTAATTTCAAGACTTATAGTGGAGGTTTTTTGTGTGTCCCTTGATTTATTGTGCACCCTGTTATGTCATGATGCCATGATCTTTCTTTGAAGATATATGTTAAGAAATGACATCTCACACACACTGGAGGTGGACATCAGCCATTCTGCAAAATTACTTATTATTTTGTTATTTTTTCCTTTATTTTGTGGTGTTAGTCATATGTGGCCAAGCATAACATGTCCGCCCCATTATGGGAAGTAATATGGAAAATTAATATAACTGTAAAATTTCAATATACGATATTTATGTTAATAAATAAATATTAGTTTACAAATTTGAATGTAACTACCATGTTATTGTCCATCCTGATGCTGCCCATTTAACTGGATGGACATCTGATTTTTTTAGTAATTTAGCTTGACCCATATGATGAATACACTTTTTAATATGTCCCTGTAATGATATAACATAAACAAACTTTTTTCAAAAGTTTCAAAGCCAGAACGTCACCAAATTGTAGTAATGACCCATTTACGATATGCACAGTGTTGCAATTCCACAGCTCTCTATATGCAGATTACATATCAGTATGTAATCTGTCTACAGTATCAGTAAAGTAGAGTCTATAGTAACAGACAACACCCGAGATTCAGTGTCAATGATCTAACGATGTCGAAAATACCTCTTAACGCTATTTGTTGTACAAAACAAGCCTAGACAGGACAGGAGTTAGAAACATTAAATCTCCACTTTCACTTTCAGAATGTGAAAGTTGAGATGTATAGTTAAAAAGACTTACATATTGATCTGTTTCTCACCCACACCTGTCATATCGCTTCAGAAGAGATAGATTTAACCACTGTAGTCATATGTATTACTTTTTTGCCGCCTTCGTGTGATTTTTGGAGCTTAAAATGTCTGGTCACCATTCACTTGCATTGTATGGACCTACATAACTGAGATATTCTTTTAAAAATCTGCATTTGTGTTCTGCAGAATAAAAATAGTCCAACGCATCTGGAATGGCATGTAAATGATGAGATAATTTTCATTTTGGGGTAAACTAAACCTTTAACTATCACTAAAATGCAGATTGAGATCGTTGTCTTATTCCCCTATTCCACAAACAGCCAAAAGCTTGATGGCCTCGAACCATGAACCACATCCATCACAGGCTGTTGAGATGTGCGTTCAGTTTACGGGCACCCCGTATCGTGCAGTGGCTCCAACGACTTTATTTTCCCCATCTAACAAAAACAAGATCTAAAACCTACCTCAAAATCAATAATGCAATACTTCAAATTAAAGATTAAGACTTCAAAATGGCTTGGGCCTGTGTGGACATGCTACTGCCGCTGCACATATAGACAAACACAAGACATACTGCATTAAGCATGTAATTCATGCTGCTGCACTAGTAGACATTACGAACAATCCCCATGTAGTAGAGCTAGGCAAGTGGAGATGGGGTGGAGGTGGGTTTCAGAGAAAATCTCTCGCAGTTTGCTTCAAAGAAACCAGCTTATCTGTAAAACTAAGCCAATTAAATTATAGACAAAGAGAGAAACTCAAGCTGATCGGAAACCCGATAACAAGCCAGAGGACCAATCAGCTTACACCATGTGAGCTGACTGGCTTAACATATAACATATGAGTGAGCCATAACAGATAAAAAATCAAGAACAAATCAGCTTGCGCCAAAGAGTATTACAAATTCAGAGGGAATGACTGTCTCTCTTGGCTCATCTTCCCACTTCCTCCTCTTCTACAACCTCCTCATCTTCCTCTCTGACACTCAGGTCACTGTCACCTGCACCTCAGCATTCTTGTGCTGCATTAATGTCTAAGACCTCTGCTTGATCATTGAGGGTGCTTTCACACATGGTTCGATTGCTTGGACCAAATTGAGTTTGCTTGCTCCTCCCTTCCACTGCCCCTGCTGGTCACTGTTCATATCATAATTTTGGGTCCGAACCGTGGTCCGATTACATCATCAACATGAGTACAAGCGGCAGCTGTTTACCAATGTAACCAAGCAACAACTTAAGAAGACATCAGCTTCACTGTGTTATTAAAGTATTCATCTCGTTGGATTTACCACCAAAACTTTACATGCACAAAATGACAATTGTGTTTGTCTGCCACGGATACATTGAATGTGCAATGATGTGAAGAATATTAGCATTTGTCTGCTGCGAGTCCGTGGATGCATTGCAAGAGATGTGAAGAATTTGAGCTGCTCTCTGAATGTGATTTACTTGGACACAAGCAGGTATGAGAAATTAATTAAACCATAATAACTGTGATCGGGATCCTCCAATAGCGGTTCACTCCTGCGATTTGGTACGATTGCATTCAAATTAGCAGCGAACCGCACAAGAGTTCACATGAACTGTATCCCAGACCACCTTTTCAACACTGAAAAAAGTGAAACGACCCTGTCATTTATTTAAAGTAAATTTTTATATTGGTCTAATGTAAAATCATGTTTTCCGGTATAAACCTGTTTTGTTCAGTTTGGCCAAAAGCAAATAACATTCCCCTTAGAAAAACTTAAAAGAAACAATTTAGGTTAAATAGTATTTTCGCTTGACACTAAAGAGATTTTCGTGTCACGTGACGTTGCATCAGGTCGCTCCGTGTCGAGTTTTTCTGTCGGCCATTACATCGCTTCAAAAGTGAAAACCGTCCAATGTACAAAAAACTATTTTAAACAAGGTAAGAATTTGAAATGTTGTTGTTTTAAGCGAAGCGTGTGTTTTCCTTGCACATTTATTGTTAGTGGCAGGATGGACAACTAGTTTACAGACTGTCTTTGTAAAGTAGTTGTTGCGCGCCAAGGCTAACCGCTCAATTAACCTAATTCAAAGGACGATGTTTTCGTTGGCTCCGTTTGACAAGTGTAATATTGACAAAAGTCAATATTGTTGTTAATGTAATTTCGCTGTTACATAAGAAAAAAAATGTATGGTAGTAGTGATGGGTCGTTCGTGAATGATTCGTTCATTTTGAACAAGTCTTTTATGTGACTCAGAGGAACAAGAAGTCTCAGAGAGTGATTCGTTAATTTTGTTTTCCGCGCATGTTCATTGCGCATCCTCCGTTCCTTTGCTATGTGAATAGACTTTTATATATATATATATATATATGTGTGTGTGTCTATGGTGAAAGCCGCATGCGAACAACATTCCCCTTATAAATACTTAAAAGAAACAATTTAGGTTAAATAATATTTTCGCTTGACACTAAAGAGGTTTTCGTGTCACGTGACCACTTGACGTTGCATCAGGTCGCTCCGTGTCGAGTTTTTTGTCGGCCATTACATCACTTCGAAAGTGAAGACCATCTGGTGTACAAGAAAACAATTTTAAACAAGGTAAGAATTTGAAATTGTGTTGTTTTAAGGGAAGCGTGTGTTTTCCTTGCACTTTTTAAGGTTAAAGGTGGCAGGATGGACAACTAGTTTACAGACTGTCTTTGTAAAGTAGTTGTTGCGCGCCAAGGCTAACCGCTCAATTAACCTAATTCAAAGGACGATGCTTTCGTTGCCTCCGTTTGACAAGTGTAATATTGACAAAAGTCAATATTGTTGTTAATGTAATTTCGCTGTCACATAAGAAAAAATAATGTCAGTAGTGATGGATCGTTCATGAATGATTCGTTCATTTTGAACGAGTCTTTTATGTTACTCAGAAGAACGTAGGCTATATATGTGTCTATGGTGAAAACCGTATTACAAGAAACAGAAATGATTAGTTCATCTCTTTTGGTCCGAGTTGTTCGTTCATTTGCATAGCGTATACGGCTGTCACGTGATAGAAGAACGAACGACTTGGTCAAGAAGATTCCACAGGTGAACTAATTTTTCCATTTCTCATAATTTGTCCTTGGCTGTATTATACATTTTTTTTTCTGTTGGGGGAGTCTATTGAAAATTGTATTCTGCTCAAATGAGCGAAATTACTTGAATAATGATTATTTGATTTTGCTGAGGGCATGTCCTGCTCTATGTCTGGGCATGTTTTTGCCTAAGGGCGAGGCTAGGCTCTCCCGACCCACACATTTTGTAATGTAAATATAGGGATATCAATATTATGTAATATAAATATTATTTTATGTGTAATTTTTATGATTACGTACTAGACAATGAGTACTGACTGAAGAGGAACAATTCATATTCCATTTATCTGTCAGTTAAATTTAGTATAATACAATAACATCACTATGTCTAAGGTCTAGTTAATAAATAAGTCTGCTGTGACAATTTTGCAAACTGTCCCATCAAAAAACTAAATGTGAAATCTGACCTTTCCTTTTGTGTTAACAGGTTTGCTGTTGTATCCTGAATAGGTCGCAATTTTAGACAAATTGCTGAAGTTGGTAAGTCCCAGAATGAAAAACTGTGAACTTTATTTGCATGTATGTTTAAATACAAAATAGAAATGCTGCACTTTAGAGAATAGCTTGGAGCTTACCACATATGTTTACTTACTAATATTGTATGTAAATTTAAATTCAGCAATTTCACTTGCATTTGTAATGTAGTGGAAATTACATGACAGTATGAAAATGTAATGGCACATTCACTTCACATTAGTATTTTTATATTTATTTTTAAAGAATTGCAAACACAAATCAAAACAAAGTTACCCACCCAATGTAATGTAAGTTAATTTTACCAGACAATAACAATAAATAAAATGGTAAGTAATTTAATGTAGTTTGAAATAGCCTTAAAAATCAATCTAAAATATTAACGTTAAAATAGAATGACTGCTGTTATCTTGCATAGAAAGTAATCACTATGTTTTTTTTAAAAGCCTATTTACCTATTTCAGCATTTGAATCATTTCAGAGTATGCATATTTTCAGCATTGCTTGATAAATTAAAAATATTTATGGAAACAAATAATGATACCTCTTGAAAGATTTATACTCTATGAACTATTAAAATGAAATAAATATCTACTTGGTTTGAAAAGCATTGCTTTCCTGCTGAAGTAGTAACTGCATTTTCTTCACTGTACTTTTTTAATGTTCTATAATTTCCTAAAATACATAAAAAATAATAATAACTGACAACAAACTTAAATATTTCTATCAATTAAATGCAAATGTACTATGCTGAATTTTTGTAAATTGTTTTAAGTGGCAAATGGGTAAGGTGGTTTTTCCCCTCCTAGTCTTCTGATGAATGTGGAAATGCAAAGACTGTGGTACTTCTGTTTCACGAAGATCTGAGCTTCTTAAACATTATAAGCTTGAACACAGACATTATGGAAGACGCCATTCCTATCCATGCATCTATTTCAAATGTCCATGTACCTGCAAGACTTGGAATGCACTATTGAGCCACTTGTCAAGATGTCATCAATCATCCTCCCAAACTGAACTGACCACATTTAAATGTCTCTTATGCAGTTGCAATCAACGTTCGAATTTAAAAGACTATTTTCAACATATTGCACAGCATCTGCAAAACAGCGAAACAGTTGTTTGTGTGTTTCAGGGGTGTTCATACAAAACAAATATTTATGGTTCGTTTCGAACTCACAGAAGCAGAAATCATAAGGATTGTTCAGTAAATGACTTAAAGCCTGGAATACTTGAGAAACAGGGCTCAAGCTTAGATCTTTCTGTTGAAAGTCATTATTCTGACAGTATCCAGATTGATAATGTTGGTACTGAGCCCTCAGATGATTTAAGTACAGAGGACTTGGGTGATTCTAGTTTTCATGTTCAGGATTTAAATGACTTGCAACGTAATGTTGAGCTGAAAGTTGCCTCTCTCTTACTGAAGCTAGAACATATTTATCTTGTTCCTAGTGTGGCTGTTGATGATCTTTTGCAAGAGTTTAACTATTTAAGCACTGCTTCTGTCCCTCTTATCCATCACACCTTAGCTCAGCACTTACAGAATGGTAACTGTCAAGTAGATGAAACTGTTCTTCAAGAGCTAACATCTACTCTTTGTAAGTCAAATCCAGTTACAGCTTCTTTTGGTGGTCAGGGCCCTCTTTCTACTGCCTGGAAGCGAAAAACCTACTACAAAAAACATTTTAATATTGTAGAACCTACAGAATTTGTGCTTGACTCCCAAAACAGAAAATCCTTTCAATACATCTCTGTACTAAAATCTTTACAGCAGATCCTAAATTGTAGAACTTTTTTGGATGAAACAATCAATTTGAAATCTCCCCATCAAATTCAGTCTGATACAATTCAGTATAAATCCTTTTATGATTGTATTAATTACAAAGAAAGTTTGCAGTTGTCAAAGGAGTGTGCTATTTCACTTATTTTGTATATAGATGATTTTGAAATCTGTAATCCCTCGGCACCTCCAGAAAAAACATAAAATCTGTGGAATATATTGGGCATTGGGGAACTTACCAGCTAGTTTTCACTCATCGCTGTCCAATATATATTTAGCTGCACTTATTCATAGTGAGGATGTTAAGTGCTATGGTTATGACCGTGTATTGAAGCCCTTAGTAGATGATCTCATTATATTAGAACAACAAGGACTGTTTATTGCCAAGTTGGGAAAAAACGTGAAAGGCTTTGTTCATTGTGTAGTAGCAGATAATCTTGGGGCCCACAGTATAGCAGGTTTCATGGAAAATTTTTCAGGTAAATATGTTTGCAGATTTTGTACAGCAGAAAATGAAGACATTCAAACAAAAGAAGTCAAGTCAGGAGCATTTTGTCTAAGAAGCAAGGACATTCATACTTCTCATCTGAAAGCTATTGAAGAAAATTCATTGGCTTGTCATTTTGGTGTAAAAAGGAAGTGTGTGCTTTCAGAAAATCTGTCATATTTCAGTGTAACGCAGAGTTTTCCCCCAGATATAGTTCATGACCTTTTTGAAGGAGTTATCCCTGTTGAGATTGCTCTTTGTCTCACTGTGTTGATTCTAAAAAATATTTAACATTAGCCAATTTGAACGAAGTAATAACAACATTTCCATTTAAGTGGACTGATAAGACAAACCGTCCCCATCTTGTGCCCCTCACCTATTCAAAAAAGAGAACAATTGGAGGAAATGCTCACGAGAATTGGAGCCTGTTGAGATTTCTTCCTCTCTTCATCGGAACCAGAATTCCTTTAAACGAACCAGCGTGGCAAGTGCTTTGTGAATTAAAGGATATTGTAGAACTTGTTGTTGCACCTTTTCACACTGAGGACTCTATTTCTTATCTTGACTTCAAGATATCTGAACACAGGACAGTATTCCATGCAGTTTTCCCCCATGAAAGAATTTGTCCCAAACATCATTACTTGGAGCATTATCCACAGTTGATACGCCAGTTTGGCCCCCTTGTTGCACTATGGACTATGAGATTTGAAGCAAAACATAGCTTCTTCAAAAGAGTAATCCGTCATACAAACTGTTACAAAAATGTACTGTATTCATTAGCTCAAAGGCACCAGTTTCAGGCTGCACATAATCTGCACATGTGTAGATTTTCTAAGCCATCTTTGGAGGTTACTGATGTTTCAACGCTTCCCCTGGATGTTATTAAAGAGGATATTGCACTGGCAGTGAAACAGAAACACCCACATATGGACACTGTGAACCTTGCAAAAAATGCATCCTACAATGGCTTCAGCTACAGGATTGGAATGGTGGTAGTCCATGGTTCGCTGGCTGGTCTTCCAGAGTTTTGTGAAATAGTTCATATGATTATTCTACAAGAGACACTATTTTTAATTGTCAAGAAATTGGATGCCTGGTACTTGGAACATTATCGAGCTTATGACTTGGTCATATCTACTGTTAGAGAACTAAGGCTTGTTGGGGCGCATGAACTGACAGATCCCTACCCTCTGAATTACTACATGTATGGTGGACGGCGCCTCATCTCTCTGAAGAGATACATACATGCATAAGGTTGTATGGGTGTGGGGTTAAATGTTAGGGAGAATATTTTTTTTTTTACTTGTTTGCTTTTATCAATTTCTATTTATTTGTCAGACAATGAAACCTCTTTTCTAAGAATGTCCCCTTAGCCTTTAATCACTCCTGATCTAATTCAGTTCCGATAAAATTGGCAGTTTTTTTTATAGTATGTGATTCAGCTGTGCAACCGACTAACAACATGTATTTAATTGTTGAATAGCTTTGCAATTTGAACATTTTGTGTGCATCAGAGATGTCCTTAAATTGTTTCCTATAAAATAGTAGTAGTATCCTGTATATGATATTAAGACAATTGTTAGTTGGTGTCGTTTATTATGGGAAAGTTTCAGTATGATTCAGACAACCAGTTAACTATAAACAAATAGTTCAGGATAAGATTACACCTAAATACCAGAAAATTAAATGAAAAATACCTTTTGCACTTTTATGAATTAATACTTTTGCGAGTGAAATCAATATTTGCATGCCTGTATGTATACTGAAAAAGAGTTATTGGTGGTAATTATTCCTTCTATATAAACAGGCATATCACTAATGAAAGAGAAAGAGACAACATTTGCTGTCCTTATTCAATGTAAAAATGAGACTCCGCTAAACCTAACATAAGGCCTTAGCAGTTCCACAAATCTTGGGAATGTCCTAAAGTAATATTTAGTATAAAATGTCTAGTTTTCCATTAGAATTCTGAAAAGGGAGAATTGTGAATCCATTAATTTGTTAATGTGAAATACATGCAAGTTATCCATATTGGACATGTTATCCATGGACAATTTTGTACTACAACTAATAGTACTGTTTTAATTATTGCTTTTACTAGATCCTTTTGGATGGGCTGACATGGCAGTGAAAAGGCCAGCCAAGTTGAGAGTTATTCTGAATCCTGATGACACCAGGAAGCTAATTTTGCCTGATGGAATCCCAGAGACAATGGAACAGCTTATGGATGAAGTCAGAAAAGTTTGTGGGTTAAATGGGAAATTAAGACTGCAGTACCAAGACAGAGACTTTGGAGATGCACTAGTAAACTTGACATCTACTGCGGAACTTGATGATTTGGCAACTGTCAAGGTCATCCCAATAACTTATGATTGCAGCCCAGGATTTAATCTCACAGACTGTGATGATTTTGTGTCTACTCAATCAGATGATACAGAGCTCCTCTCCACACCCTCCAGCACTGTCTCTACAAGAACTCAGATGTGGCCAAGAGAGTTTCCGGTACCAACTTTCTCCTATGACACTGAACTGCAGTTAGAAAAGGGAAATGCGGTGTAAAGGTCAAACATGACAAGGCTGACACCAAGTTCAAAAACAAAGTCAGATATTCTGGAAAAGATTGCTGAAGAGATATTCAAGTACAAAGCCTACCCAACAGATGCTGACTTCAGTGATGTTGCTGAAGCACTAATCAAGAAGCATCCATGCCTCTCTGAATCTGGTTCGTACAATGGTTGCTACGGGTGGAAGCAGCGGCTGAAGACAAAAATTGGCAACTACCGAACTCAGCTAAAGGGCATTGGGTGTTCTGAATTACTTGCAAATTCACTTAAGTCCAAAGCTCCAGAGTACGCATCTTTAAAATGTAAAGAGACCTAGGAGAGGAGAGGCCAACCACATACCTGACATTCCAACTGGAGAGACCACAGACAAATTGGAAAACGAGAGACAGTCACTTTTAAGTGAAGTGAAGAAGTGAAACAATCGTGCAGTGATAAAGGACAAAATGGCCTTGACTTTTTCACTGTGAAGACAGGAAATTGTGGAAAAGGAATCAGGAGTGGAAGAGATGAAAGAGAGATGGCCTGCATTGTTCACAATGGATGAGGTAAGTAACTCTTTTAATCAATGACAGTAGGTCAGTGGTGGCCTGTAAAGTATATTGATATTATTAGTAGGTTTCATAAGAAACCTACTAAGAAAATAAGCCAAACCAATTCAAAATGTTTTAGTCCTTGATGTCAAAAATAAGATCTTACCACACAGTTGTAATGTAACATGTAAGATAATCACATTTGCATGTGCTATATTGTTTTTTTTATAGATCAATGCTGAATTTCTGAGAATTACAACCATTCCACTTCAACCACGATTCCTGGCTTCCTTGGACAAGCACCACAGCAAGCTGATTGAGATAATCAGAAACAAGGGAGGAGTTATCAGAGAGAAGACCCAGAATATACTAAAAGTTCTTGATCAGGTATGTACTAGTGCAATACATCAAAATTAGCCTTATATCACGTAAATAGTAACACTGTAAATATAAGCAATAGTGTTCATTTCACATTTGATTGTGTAGTTAGATTACACATTGGAAGATATACTATGTTTATCTTCTGAGCTTGACAGGCCTTTTGACTGGTTTGCTTAAAGCATTTGTAAATCACATTTGCTGTAATGCCAAGTGCTCATTTGTGTATTGTGTAGTGTTTGCATCTTCAGTCAAGCTGCAAAATTGAATTGTATCATTTTGCATTATGTGTGTGTTTGCGCTCTCACCTAGAGCCTTGAGGTGAATCTAAAAGAGAGTGTCTGCTGAAGTGCCTCATTGTGTACCTTGGAGAAGACGTGGACAAACTTATCAAGGAGTATCTGGTAAGTAGTTTTGCACTAATCACTTATACTTTAGACAAGATAAAACATTGAATTTTTAAACTTTAAAGCCCATATACATGGTCTCAGGTCCTACAAAAATACTCTTATAGGCTTATCGTATATTTGCATTGCATGTGCCTATAATTAGGGCTACAACTAACGATTATTTTGATAATTGGTTAATCTACGATTATTAGAATGATTATTCGACTATTCAGTGATTATTGCAACGATTAATCATTAGCTCTTAACCGATTATTCAGCTTGTGCCCCGGCTTAAAATGTTGAATTAAACTTGATTACTAACAACAAAGAGGACAAAATCATCTTTTATAAATATCTCTAAATGACAATCACTTAATTAAAGGGAAAAAATTCTTCTTAAGTTTAATTCAGTAAAGAAATCCCCTGCAAAAAATCTTTTTATCAAGTGTTTTTGTCTTGTTTTCCCATTTAAAATTGTCTAAAAATCCTTAAAACAAGATACATTTACTTGAGAAGCAACATATGAGATATTTAGACTTGCTTTAAGAGAATGTGTATTTTGTTTATAAGTGTATTTTTTTCACATGTTTATACTTCTGCGAGTGCAGCAAAGACAAAATATACTTATATTCATGATCTATTCTCTAAAAGCGACTCTAAATATCTTATATGCTGCTGCTCGGGTGAATGCATGATTTTTAGATATTATAAAATATTTCTACTTTTAATATTATATTCAACATTCTCAGATAACAATTTTTTCTTCTGCAGTATTGCTGCTAAAGAAAATGTACTTTGTTTTAAATGAGTTTTAGATATTTATATTGGAAAACAAGCCAAAACAAATCGTAAATGTATTTTATTGCAGTGTATAATGGGATTAAGACTCTCTCACCTTTCTGTTCACTTCAATCCATCTTTAACTGACAAAAAACAAACACTCTCTTATTAATAAAGCTGCGTATTGCCAATTTTCTTCACGATAAGAAATGCACAGTGACACATATATTATGATTCATTAAGTCGCAAGCCATCGTGTTATAGTTTTAGCAAGTGCGGGCTCGGGGACGAGCGTGCGTCCCTGTGACTGAGTATGCATCAGCCGGATGAAGTTTCAATCTCTCCCCCTTAGATCGGGACATTCACACAACTCGTAGAAGAAGTGCTTTCCGCACAGAGAAATGCCAGAGTCTGAGTTTGTAGTTATTTACATGATCTGCTTCCGTATTATTTAATCTTTAATAAAGCTAACGCATTAAAACTGCATTTAATATGTAACAGGTTGTTTCCTTTAAAGAGCTCCAGCTCCACTTATTCCACAACGAGAGTGCTTCTATATTATTTGGTATTTTTGTATAATTCCCTCATACTTTGGGATCTACATCACCTGAAGCTGTTTGGAAAGTTTAAAGTACATCTGGACTGTGATCTGTGTAATTCTTCCGCTCCTCAATCAGGTGCGAACTGCAGTGCTGCTCTCGTGCGTCATCATTATAGTTAAGTGAGATCAAACAACTATTCGACAATGAAATTTTTTGTCAACAATTTTTTGTTGTCTAACGTTGACTAATAATTAATTATTGTTAAGTTCTCTGTCCCCCAGTGGTCATTAATCTGCACAGTTTTTTAGAATTGAATATGTCTAATGCACAGACAAAGTTTTCTGAGCTGGTTTTTATTTTGTAAAACACTGTATAGTGTGGCTGGAACATATCAAGATATTTTAATTACAGTGTGAAATATTTTCCACTTCAGAGCAGCAGCACAGTGCAGATGGAGCTGTGAAAACCTGGACATAAAATGGACATTATATCCAAATATTGCATTGTGGAAAGTGTCCGTCTGTGACCAGATTATGAAATTAATGAAAATATGAAAACACAAGGCAGTTTTATCTTTTAACATTGCAGTGAATCTTAATTGAAGTAAATGTATACTACTGTATTGTACCATTTAATATTTTTTGTCACAGCAGATGTCAAAAGTTTTTGGAGCATAGCTATTATTAATACTTGTACCAATGCTTTATTTGTGATAAAGTCAAATGTTTGCTATGAGAAAAATACTTGGAGGATCCTTCGTTAACTCTGCTGGACTTTGCAAGTCATTACATTTTTGCATCACTAGAACCCCAATTTAAGTTTTTTTCATTGAGATTTGATTGGGAGATTTGTGTAGATAATTATTTTTTATATTGGTACATCAGACATGCGTTTCATCACAATAACGTTCTAATAAATGTCTTGTCTTTTATCAGGTTGTTCAGAAGGATGAATCTAAAACAGAGCTTGAGAGGTGTACAATGGCAGTGTTTGTCATCAGATAGGAGGAGGATCCTCTCCAGTCACCACATGAAATCGGGATTGTTATTGAAGGTGTGGAAGTCCTTAATGAGTTACCATCAGTTGCACATGCATTTGCTATGTTGTTTGGCCTCATCTATGCTCTTAACTTGAGCTATCCAATTGAGCTCAAATACACTTTTGATGCGCTGCAGAAAATATTCATGGAGATCGAACCAAAGAAAATGACACGCAGAGTGTGCAGTCTGAGTGTCAAGCTCTAACTATTGGAATAATCAACAGAAGACATTTGGATACAGCATGTTTTTTGTTCTGTTTAATAGCTTGTATTCAAATTCATTCTGGTCATTTTTTTCAAAGGATAGCCAAGTTTTAACACTGTTAGAAACTCTATTTTTACGCTTCTTAATGGATATTACATTACATATCTCAAGTTTTAAAGGAGAGACGTATACCAGTTTTACATGTCAAAATGTATGCGATTAAGGTTGCAGAATGTTTAAAATATATCAAAGACCACAATTTTCTTAATTTTATACTTAGTATGTTTGTTTTTGTTTCCCTTCAACTAGTGTTGATGTGTAAAACACATTGGATAGCTTTATTTTCTGCAGAAATTATTGTTTGTTGTACATAAAAGAAAAGGTGATGCATATTTTAAAAAGACATCACAATAAACAAGGTCTTTCGAAGAGAATATTCCTGTCTTTATTAATAGTAAGTAAACTAAATTAAGCATTGACTAACAAAAATGTTTTTATTTTTATCTTAAGTGAGAATTCTACTTTTTATATTATAGCTACTATAGCTTTTGTTTATTGTGAAATTTAAGTTGTTAAAAAGCACTATATATATATATATATATATTATATTGACCTACATTAAGTAACATTTTGTCTTGTCTAAATAAAATATATTGATTAACGTATAATTAGAAATTATTTATTCTACATAATCAGAAATTTAACTTGAGATAAGTTAATAAAATTGCCTATAACAAAGTAAAAACTATACTTTAGATGTAATTGTAAATATTAGGTTATTCCAAAATGAAAAAATTAAGTTATAGCAAAGTAAAAAAAAAGTTGTACATTCTTTGTAATAAATCATCTTTTTACTTTGTGTGAATGTAAATTTTTGCCTTGGGGAAAAGAAATATTTTTTATTAATATGAAATCAAAATTTATGGCTCGAACCAAATCAAAAATATAATTTGTGAAAAACTAAAGAATTTGGGTGTAACAAATTAGAGTATTTTTTTTAAGTTGGTCCAAAGTATCATTTTTTTCAGTGAAGTGGACTCGGATGCGATTTGGAAAACAGCATTCACAACACGCAAACAAACCATATTTTGATGTCATTCGAACTTGGGTGTGCACCAAAAGTGCTGATGTGAAAGCACCCTGAATGTATGTACATGTACCCCATGTAAATGCTTCCATGTTCCATCATCCTTTTGTGCAATAGGCCTACTACCAAAACAGTAAACCTCATTATATATATTTTGTATATTCAGTATATGTTTTTTTTTTAACATAATTATGTCTTAACATAATTGTATAAAGTGTGTCTATATTATGGTAAACAAAATATCAGGCTGTTCATTTGTGTAGGAGTATTCACCTAAACATACTGCAAGCAAGTGAATTATCACAATAGCATACTAACTTAGCAATCTGTTTTTATTAAAAAAAAAATTATAAAGGAAACTATTATAATCAACATAGCTAAATAGCAACTCAAAAAGATTTGTGGGTTGTTTTACAGTTTCAGAAAAAAATTACATTCTGCTGTGCTGAGCTTACTTAACATACTGAGCAACTGACAAGCTTACAAAGCTTTGTGATAGGCCTTCTATAAGTATTGTGTTAGAACTAAACCATTGAGTGAAACAAGCTCTTTTAATTAGCCAAGTACAAACTGTTATCCAAAATAAAATAGCTATGTGATTCTTTATTTCCACAAGCGCTTTTTTGGGGACATGATGGCTTGGCTCACACCCACAGCATTGAATCAGTTACAGTTCAATGCTCACATCTGGTTTATGGAGGGAATATATGATGCAGCTGAATGCATTCAAGATTTCTTATTGAACAAATGCCTCAGGCTACATTACCATTTAAGAAAACTTTTTTTTAGTAAAAGACAGCATTGAAGTTGTGTAACTATGTGATTCATTTCTTGAAGATCAACAGCAATATAGTCATTTAATGATATACATTTACAAAAGTGTTCATACAGCTGTACAGAAGTACCCTCTAAAGAACTGTATGACACAACTTTGCTGCCAAATGATAACATGAGAGATTTTTGCTAAATATCACTGCCTTCTGATTGATGCACTATAAATTGAGTTTGAGAAGAAACACTTTTTTTAAACACAAACATGTGCCTCTTGTGCAACAATACATTAATTACCTTATTCCTTATTGATGAGGTCAAATTATCAATTGTAGTGTACATATAATACTGAAAATCCATAATAATTTATTTATATTAAGTTTCACAAGAAATCTGTGACAAAGGAGTCCCCTTTCGTGGAACTCGAGCTGTGTATGAATGCTATGGGACACCATCCGAGTGTCACATGGGCTGAAGCCCTTATACAATCATGCCAATTTATTGGCTGATGGCGCTTAAGCGGCACCCCCTAGGGAGCGATGTCACAGGCTCCATAAAGCCATTCACTTTTGCGCCATCGAGTAAGATTTTCTGATCTTAAATGCACGATTTCAGCTTTACCGTGTTGTACTAGCGACTCACTTCGAAGTGAGGATTATTATTTCTCCCTTTTGAGTGGCAACACGTGATGGATTTTAGGAAGTCCTTGACTCCGTGTATGCGGTTCATCATCGGTTAGGATTCCCATGCCGTGCGTTTTCCTGTCTTGGTTGTCTCCACATGGAGGCTGTGTTGGAGGGTTCAGATTTCACGCTGTGTGACTTGATGAACTTTAGGTTGCTCTGCAAAAGGTCTGCCTCCTTTGGAAGGGATTCAGTAAAGCCACATGTCTGCCAGTGCTGTGTGGCCATGTGACTCATAGCAAGTTGGAGCAGACGCTGAGGAGATGGGAGCTGAGCAGCAGGCCAACCTTTGGTTCTCTCTGTCAATCTCCCCAGATTCGGCTCAACCCACACAGTGGTTTCCTTCGTTGCTGAGGATGAAGACACCATGTCAACGGTGGCATCGGTTTATGAGTATTTCGTCGGCAGCCAGGCTGAAGCCATGCCTCATAGTGGACGGTTCCTTTTCATCTGAAGCCCTTGTACAATCATGACAATTTATTGGCTGGTGGCGCTAAAGCGACACCCCAGGGAGCTATGTAACAGACTCCATAAAAGTGTTCGCTTTGGTGCCATCAAGTCAGATTTTCTTTTCTTCAGTGCACAATTTTTTCTAAGCCTGTGTTTGTTTGACTCATGTTGAAGCGAGTGCTATTAATCCCTCCTTTTGAGTGGTGAACATGTAAGGACATTATTTAGTAGATTTCAGAGCAATTTTATGTGTTTTTGCCAAACATTACAAGGATCCGATGGGGACAGATATGCTTTTCGAAGCTTGCAATATCTCACCACGAGGCGTTATCCCCACTTGTTCTAGTTCCACGGCCTCCAGATTTGGAGCTCTGTGTGCGGGAGCAAATTTAGATTTCAGCTTTGTGTGTGAGAAATTTAGAGTGCGAACAGACATTGGGTTCTTTCGCGTGTTTGTCGCGGACATATATATATAGAAAGTGAATGGTGAGCGAGACTGTTAGTCCCTAACATTCTGTCTAACATATTTTGTGTTCCACATAATACAAAGCCTCACACTGGTTTGGAACAACATGAGGGTAGAGCATTGATGACAGAATATTAAATTATATCACTATCACTTTTAAGAGATAAAGTAGTTTCCCCAAAAATGAAAATTATCTCATCATTTACTCACCCTCATGCAATCCCAGATGTGTATGACTTCCTTTCTTCTGCAGAACAAAAATTCAGATTTTTAAAAGAATAATTGAGCTCTGTAGGCCAAAGGTTTTATGCTCCAAAAAGCACATAAAGGCAGTATAAATGTAATCCATAAGACTCCAGTGGTTTAATCCATGTCTTCAGAAAAAAATATGATAGGTGTGGGTGAGAAACAGTATTTAAGTCCTTTTTTGCTAGACAGCAGGGGGAGATATGCAGAGAAGAATGTGAATCACCAAAAACACAAGAAGAACGTGAAAGTGATCTGTTTCTCATCCACACCTATCACATCTCTTCTGACGATAATGATTGATCCACTGGAGTGTTATGGATTACTTTTATGCTGACTTGTGTTTGTTTGTTTAGCTTGTGAATGTTTCCACCCATTCACTTGCATTCTATGGACCTACAGAACTGAGAAATGCTTCTAAAAAATCTTAATTTGAATTCAACAGATGAAAGAAAGTCAAACACATCTGGGGTTGCATGAGGTTGAGTAAATAATGGGAATTGTAATTTTTGGGTGAACTATCCCTTTAAGGGCTCTTGTCAGATCTGGATGAATTTGTCAGTAAGAAGAGATGTTTGGAAACATTTCAAGTAATTATTACAGTGAAAACATGAATATGTCCCACAAGGACATTATATATAATGCTGAAATATAATGGCTTCTTTTGCTGTATCATAGCTTTTAAAGTCCTGTGTGGATTATTTTTTCAGTGTAGTTATAGTTTTCAGAGTCGTAAGTATTTAGATCGTTAGTTCTGTACAGCAGTACCGCCACTCTCTAAATGCAGAGTATGCAGCCTACATAGGGCACAAACCCTGATCATAGAACACTCGCTGTGTCTGAAACCACCCCCTATCCAATATATAGTGCACTATTTCAAGTGTCTGAATTCTGAGCCACTCATTCCCTACATTTGTTTACTCATTCTTACTCACAATGCACTCTAATTATATTAATACACAGTATATATAAAAAATGACAAACAGAATGAAGATTTATTGTATTAATATATTATTTAATAAGAATAACTAATAAGACCCAAGTATTTTAAAATGTCATATGTGATTTTTCTGCACCAGCCCCAGAGCTCCGACACTCACATCCGAATTCACTCATTTCGTTCACTTACTGCTGAGATATAGTGCACTAAATGCCATTCACTATATAGGAAATCGTGAATGAGTTAACGATAGTGGACACAGCCACTCTCGTCGCCACGATCGCCTCATGCCCATACATCTCACACACACACGCGTCCCATGCTGGATTTTGGGCATTTCAATCAAATGACATTTTAATTTAGAATACTGAACAGAAACAAATAATGTCACAAGTGCAGCCGGGGGACTGGTATGTGACAATAGGTTTGAAGGATGTTTATATCCATATTCAGATTGCAGTGAAGCACAAGCAATTTCTCAGATTCGCTTTCGGGGTCAAGCATATCAATTTTGCGTACTTCTGTTTGGACTTGCACTGGCACCGATCACTTTCACAACATGCATGGATGTATCTTTGATGCCCGTGAAGGTTCAAGCCATCCATGTTTTGTATTATCTGGACGATTGGTTGGTGTTTGCACACTCAGAGAATTTGGCTGCCCAACATCGAGATGTCCATTTGTTCTAGGGCTGTGTGTAACCTAGACAAGAGTGTCCTGTTGCCAGGGCAACGGAATCTGTTTCTAGGGGTGGAGATGGATTCACGTTCCTTTGCGTTCTGTCATTTTGCCAGTGTCTAGCGATGTTCAGAGTGGGAAGTGTTCTCCCTGCAAGAAAATTTCACAGGCTTTTGGGGCTCATGATCGTGGATTCCACTGTCATTCCCCAGGGCATGTTGCATGCAAGGCCTTTTTCAGTGCTAAATTAACTCCACAAAGGAACTTCAACCACTGATGCATGCGTTCCGTCCCTTCAAATTACACATGGGTGCTGCTCAACTGTTAACATAGAAATGGACTGTGGCAGGGTGGAGGGTTGGGCCGGGTCGTGATTCTGCACACCCTTCCCCTAATCAGGCTAATCAAGCCTCAGAGAGGAATAGAGGCTGACTGGAAGCTGCAGTGCGACAGAGAGAGATATCGGACAGCTGTCAGAGAAAAAGCTGTCCGACACCTGTGTGTGTTTTTGTCTTTGTTGTTGAGTTTTATATTAAAGTATTATTTATATTGTCAATCCGGTTCTCGCCTCCTCCTTTCCATTAATTCCTTTACACTGGTGCCGTAGTAGAGTCCTCGCCACTACCATCCACCCCAATGGAGAAGCCGCGGCCATCTGCCGGGGGATGGAGAAGCCCGGCCGCCTGAGAGCGGGGTCACGGCCATCGACCACGAAGGGAGAAGAGGCTTCTAACCGACCGCCTGGAGCAGCCAGTTCGCTGCCAGGGTCAGAGGTGACCCCTACCAGCAGCTGAAACGTGGCGGATCAGAGACTGCAAATGGGGAGGGGCTCCTAGCCAACCGACTGGACCGGGAGAAACTCTGCCTGTGGCGGGGGAGACCACTTCTGTTTCCCGAGAATGGGGCAGGGCGTTCCGTCCACCAGGGGCCGGAGAACTGCCTCCAATCCGCCCGGGGAGGTATGGCTGTCTTCCGTTAGAGGGTGGTGGAGTGGCCGAGGACCAATCTGTGTCATATCGGCAAACCGGTGAGTAAGTGTTTCTCTCTCTCTTCCACTGCCGCTCCGTGTTGGCCTTTCCCTCTCTTTTTAAAATGTTCCCCAGGGAAAGAGGGGGGATGTACGTCATGCCGGGGGCTCCCCGCCCTGAGAGAACGAGGGAGGAATGTGGCAGGGCGGGGCCGGGACGTGAGTCCGCACACCCGGCCCCTAATCAGGCTAATCAAGCCTCAGAGAGTGATAAAGGCCGACTGGAAGCTGCAGTGCGATAGAGAGAGAGATTTACAGACAGCTGTCCGACACCTGTGTGTGTGTGTGTGTTTGTCTTTTTGGTTGAGATTTATATTAAACTATTATTTATATTGTCAGGCCGGTTCTCACCTCCTCCTTTCCATTAATCCCTTGTAACAGTTACCTTATCTCGTTTTGCCCTTACCTCTTCTTTGCCCATTTTGTCCCTTTTCGTCTTCCGTAAGTTTTACTTTTGTCCCTTGTTTAGCTCCACAGTCCCCTTGTTAGCATTCATGTTCTCTGTTATTAGTTTCACCTGCACCCGCCCCCTCTGGCTCTCGCTCACAATCACCAGAGTATTAGTTTCACCCGCACTCGTTCCAATCACTAGATTATTAGTCTCACCTGCACTGTTCGTTTTCCCCTATATATACGCTGCCCTTTCGCTTCACTCTTGTTGGTTATTGTTTAGTTACCCCTTCGCTTTGCCAGCTCTAGTTTTTCGCTAGCCCCCACTATTTCTTCTACTCGCTTGTTTCGTCATTGTGTATTCTGATTCCCCGGCTTCGACCTTACGCTTCCCTTTATAACGCTCCTTTGGATTTGCCCCTTTGTTATATTCTGATCTCCTGGCTTCGACCACAGGCTCCCCTTGACTACTCTTCTCTGGATTTGCCCCTTTGTACTTTTGCCGTTCTGCCCAATAAAGCAGTTTTACCCCGACATTGTGACTGTCTCAACTTTTGTTCGTCCCTTTACATGGACCCACCCTTTGATGTCGGGCCTTCCGTTGGGACAGGTGTGTCATTGCAAATTTATAATGACAGATGCCTCCTCCACAGGTTGGGTTGCTGTATACGAGGGTTGTCCAGTCTACGAACTTTGGATGGGCCTGCGGAAAAATTGGAACATAAACTATCTGAAGATGTTCAGGGTGCTGCTAGTGTATTCTCGCCATGCTGAGATGGGCACATTGCATTCTTCTGTGGGCACTGGACAATGTACTGTCTCTACGCGCTGTGCATCTCCCATACACCATAATAATGCTATTTTTCTCTTGGCTTTGTGTGACCCAAACAGAGGAGTAGATTTTGCTTGCAGAGTCACAACCTGAGCACTGAACGGAGTGGCCAAAACTGTGGGCAGATAACCTTCTCCAGATTTAAGGAAAAGCCAAACTCTAAACAAGAGTCTTTTAACAACAGAGCCTGCAGGCCTGACACATTTTACTGAAACCAAAGCATGCAACAGTACAGTCTTTAACATGAGTGTATGTAAGCTTACCTACACTATGGCAGTGACATAAACTTGAGTGAGAGAATCCTGTATCCAAATCTCTTGTAAAAATCAGAGCACCATCTGAACAGTGCAACAATCAGAATTTTTGCCTTAGGAGGAAAACCAGGCAAGGGTTAGACAGAGCTCCAGCTGCAAATGCCAGATCGTGGCTTGAGCTTGCAAGAGCAGATCTCTCCTCAAGGGAATTATTTATGTAGAGGCGTCCAACAGCTCTACCAGCTCCAGAAATCAAGGGCAGTTGGGCAACTCCGGCACAACCAACCGCACAGTTTCCCTGTCTTCCCAAACCTTGCATGGCATTTGGTGTAGTAAGCTGACAGGAAACACATACTTGAGTTCCACCGACCATTTGTGAGCTAGGGTGTTCACACCCAGTAGAGTTTTGTATCTGAAAAAATGGCCCAGCACAACAACCTTCTAATAAAACAAAGGAGTGCTCCAAATTGCGAGGGTGGCTACAAAGCAACGCATCACAAGGAGACTAGGACTGGGAAGTTTAACGCGTTACTTTCTGTGATTTATATTTTTTTAACATGTTCTGTTCTAATCTATTCACATCTCCTGTAAATGCGCAACTACTATCATCTCAACCACTGAAGCTGCAAATTAGAGACTCTGCATTTGTGCGATAGAGACTGAGAAGGACCTGAGAAAGCATCCAGAGAAGATAATAGTTGAGGGATTTTAAACTTTGACAAATTAAACTTCAGTATTCAATATATTTTAGATTTGTATGAATGATGTATAATAATGCATCAGCTATGTACACTTTCGTTTATCTTGCCAATAATATTTGATATGAATTTAATTTGCCAATTTCATCCTATTATTAAAAAAAATTCCACTGAAAATGTAGCCCAAATTGAAATTATTTTACATATTTATGGCATTTTTGGAGTACATATCCTTGAATTAAAGATTAATACCTGTAAAAAATGTGTCTAACTCTATCCGCAAAAAAATACATAATTATGTATCATGATTAATTAGTTACTGTTAATTGATTCACAGCCGTAAAGGAGACATAAGTGAATTTGTCGCTGCATATGTTGAGACTCCCTCAAGTTGACCCAGCACTGGAGAGGTCTCTCGTGTGCAGTAATCCCAGAGGGGTGACGGCAGCCGTGGAGGCCATCAACTCACACACCTGCTGGAATTTTGACAGCAGCAAAGCTACTCTCAGCTTGAACTTTCTCAAGCATTGGAGAAACCACTGAATGCGGGCATCTGTCAGGTGTGCTAACATGGTTTTGTTTCCAAGAACAGGCTGACAGAAGGCAATCTTCAAGGTAGTTTAATATGCAGACACTGCTCAGCCTCCGCATCAGCTGCACCTTTGGTAAATGTGCGAGGAGCTAGGGACAGGCAGAAGGGAAGGACCTTAATCTAAAAATGCTACACCCTTGAAGGCGAACCTCAAAAATGCCTTGTGGCTTACAGAAAAGTAAGTGTCTTTCAGGTCCACTACCGCAAGCTGTTTGAATGGACGGACATGAGACAGAATTTGTCTCTGAGTAAACAACTGTATTGAAAAAGTTTTAAGAGTCTGATTGTCTCCAGTATAGCCCACAGCCCTCTGTCTTTCTCGGTGACCAGAAAATAGTAGCTGTAAAATCCTTTCTGCATGTCAAATGCTGGCTTGCAATGGTGGGAAAGTGAGAGGGCTGCATTGAGAACACAGAGGGTCACAGATAATGCATATTAATGAATTGGCCTGAGCTTTGATTGTAATCTGCCTTTCAATGATAACAACAACAAAATTATATCTAAAGCAAACAGACACCCAAAGCAGATCTATATTTACTGTAGGTATGTATATATATATATATATATATATATATATATATATATATATATATACCAACTTGTGGCAAAGTTTAACCAAAATCAGAGTAGGCACATCTACAACAATGGTGGCATTCCATGCAGCTAATCCATAATTTCCTTTATAGTAAGGGATGTGCACAAGTAATTGAGTACTTGTTCTGCAACAGCAACTCGAGTATTAAAAACACTACTCGAATGTAGCAACTTTATTTTCCTTTTCACATTTGCCTGCCGTGATGAGTGCTGAATTTCACTGTTCCATCTGAATCTCTCACCAAATCTGGCAGTTACAATTGAGTACACTTGGGGGCTCTGTGGATGTGTGTCATGAAGGTGTTGGATGAGAGAAGACATATTGGCGTCTGTGCTTTTGAAAGCAAAATGTGGAAATACTTGTAATATTTGAATTCTTAATTAATTCTAATCTATTTGTATGTAGTTCTTGTTGGAGTCATGCAAAGAACCAAATGGTAAGTGAACTCGGAAGCTTATCAGACTGGTTTGTATGTGTGTTAAATCTCTGAACACCAGCAGAGCGTATTTTTTTAAAAAGCTAAATATCCACTTGTTTTTATGAATAGCAATATGTGAAATGAGAAAAATTTGATAATCTTTATGTAGACTTAGAGTATATATCTGTGCAGTACCCTCAGGCCATCAGTATTGGTTTCTATATAAGATCTGGGTGTCAGTGCTAGACTTCACCACTAAACAACTCTTCCCTGGCCAGTAGCTAATAACAGACATTTTTGTCACCTTGCACATAATCTGATTGCATATAACAAATATTATGTCCAGCTCTGTGTATTTACATTGACATTCGGAAACAACACAAAGCACATACCTTTGTTTTTCACTCGCCCCTCATATCATGTAAAAAAAAAAGCTGTGATTAATCACATTTTATGCTTGAAAGAGGGATAAATAGATAGGAAAACACTTGCAAAATGGCATCTTGATAAAGACTTGTTCATCGAATATCTGTTATAGTTTCATTAGCTTAAAAGAAACACACAATACAACAATGCAACTGCAATGCGACGTAGTGCAAAGGATACACTTATCACAGGTAGCACAACAGGGAGATTAAAAATAATCTGCTCGACATAGATGTGCAGATCAGAACTATGAAGCAATGAGTTGGACTTGGAGAGCACGAGAGATGTAATCTTTGGGCTTCGTAGATTGTTACCACTTGAGGAGTTCTTATAGCATTCAGCGTTGAGAGAACGACTTGAAAGAAAACTGTATTTTTCAGGCTGGTCTATTTAATGTGCATACGCATGCTAAACTAAACAAGCATGCGATTGGCTTGCCATATTAGGCATCAGTATGCTTCTAGAGGTGATTAGCTCTTTTAACTAACAGCCGCCATGTTAAATGTTATGATTTCTTTCATTCATACATAAACTAATGGTTTGTTTCCACCCCTTAAAACATCTCTGCTTTTCAGGGGCGGAGCCAGGAGTTTTTCAAAGGGGTGGCCAGGCAGGGGCAAGTGATCAGTCTGTGGTGACACAGAAATGTTTGGGCAGCATTTTTATACCGTCGGACTCTGGGCGGGGTGGGGTTGAGTAGATACAATGACACCTGGAACGGAGAGGTGTGGGATGGCCAATGGGGTGGCCTGGCTTCGGTCCATAGCGGCCACTGCCAACATTGACCACCCCTAGCTCCGCCACTGCTGCTTTTACTAAAAAAAAGATGCTGGCAAAATATTCTGCAGTCCTCATCATTGCAGTCAACAAATATTAACTTCATCTTCAACAGATCAATGAAATATCGGATGACATAGGCTTTCTGAATATCTTACCGGTCTAGCTGTAAACGAACACAACTGGTAAAAGAAAAAACATCTGGTGTTGTTTATTAGACTAATAAGACAACACAAGCTCTTTTGAACTCTTTCAGCCACATCATGAACACCTGTTTGTTTGATTCTTCCTTTCTTTTCTTTGTTTTGACATTTCCTTATCTGACACTGGGAACTTTTGATCTCTGCTCAGCTCTGTGATGCCACAATAAAGGCTACATTGAAAAGAACAAAGTGCAAAATAAACAATGTGGCAAGAGAAAAAAAATGAAAATAAAGAAAGAAATAGCCAGCTCCAAAAATCAGACAACACAACTAAAGGAGCAAAATCGGAGTTATCATAAACAGAAATAAGTAAAATGTCATATTGAAATATATTGTCAAAAATCTAGTGGAAAAAATAAACTCTTTTATTCGCATATTGGCATCCATCCATCCATCCATTTTCTATACCGGCTTATTCTACGTAGGGTCAGATTGGGTGCTATACTATATAACGAATATACATATCATGTACTATATGATAAGGGAAACAAGTAAACAGGGTTACTGGGATGTAACAATTTATACTACAAATTATGAAAAATAACTATTTGCTGGATTTGCCACATGGATTTGTTACATTTGTGTCACAGAAGAAATGTGAGAATGTTTGCTGGGATATTCTCACGTGTTTGCTGAACTACAACTTAAATGTAGTCCATTACTACAAATTTAATACATAATTGATATATATATCATTCTTTTAAACTAATCAATTGCACAGTTTTCTCTGATTAATCACAATTAATAATAGTACATGAGACATTACAACAAACATTCAAAAAATATAATAATAAACATATTTAATTTTTAATTACTCAAAGAACTTGCAAATAATGCGTTAGTTATCATTTATTGTAATTATTTTCATTTGTAATTGTTCATGTTTTTATGTGGAGTAATTAGACATATGTTTTACAGGTTTTAATGTTTGATACAAGTATATTTATACATGCAATAAAATCAGATGACATGATGTAGTTAACCCTATGGGGTCTGAGGGTGTTTTTGGGCCCTGCAGAAGTTGTGACATGCCTTGACATTTGTGCTTTTTTCAGTTGCTTAAAAACATATGAATGGCTAAAGTCTGATAACACTGTATTCAGCACAAACTGGGCTACAATAATATGTGAGTAACATGTATGTACAGGTTTGCATTTTTGAGAAAATAATGTTTATGCATTGTTTTCGAAAAAACTAAATAATTAAGTCACTGATATAAGGCCATATAACAAAAGTCATATTGCCAAGTTCAGCAAAATCTGCTGTCGTTTTACAGTGGACTTTTTTTACTAATAGGATTAAATGGGCATATTCAATTCATATCATATTCAATGCATTATAACACAATATGCATACAGATATCAAATTTATTGAATGTTGAAGTGTAAGAAGTTTAAAATTTCAAAACTATTATTTTCTATGGCTGCCATTCAGTCTTACAAGTATGACTGCAACTTGCTGAACGCCAGGTCCTTCAAATGAATCCACTTTGGGAAAAGTGGCGCTCGTCACACATTGAAATTAACTGAAAAAGCCTGCCTGTATTTGCTCACCATGCATAAGTGGACATGTACTGTTCCACACTCTGTGTCATTCTTTCAAAGTTTAGCTTCTGACAGTGGTTTAAATGAAAGTGAGAGTATTTTCAGGTGATGTGAAGAAATACAGCAGTTTGACCCTATCTCTTCCACACCTGGTTCACTACCTGTGGGTGAAGTCTCCATTCTCTGTATAGTAAATGTACTCCGTACATGTTTTCTAAGCCCGGGTAATGCGCTGTGTCTAATGAATAAAGCCCAGTACACACATGCAGAGACATTTTCAACTGCTGTGCTGTCGCTGTAATGTTATTGGTGGACTGCACGTCTGGCCATATCTTTAAAAATTTGTATCACAGATGAGATGTATTGCCAGTAAATATAAGATATCATTCTAATTTGACATGGAGTCAGTTCCATTGTCCCTGAAAATCAACATTCTGCTGTGGAGAGTGATTTTATATAAACTACAGCAGTGCTCAATGCATCTTATCATTAACAAGATGAAAGATCTATCAATGTATGCATCAAACTCACTCAGGCTGCCGACAGGTTATTTTCCACACATTTTTATTATATATTTGCTTGGAGACAAATCATATAGAACAGTGAAATCACTCACAGAAAGTTCTCCTCTGTCTTGCCTGCACTCGAATCCATTATCTCAAAGGAGATGGGTGTCGTGAGCCCCACTGAACAGTGTCTTCACTCTACTGGTTATTGCTGCCAAAAGTCGTTACTCATTAACATAATGTTAAATAATTCTCAACTTTGTCGTGTCATTCGCAACACCTGCATCTAGTCATCAGAGGTCGCTGTCGCTCTTGTTGCCAGAAGTCACCGGCTCTCATTAAAAATGAATGTGATTGTGTCGCTTTGTTGCTGGTAGCCGCAGTGTGTGTATACGGAGCTTAAGCATGCACTGCTCCACACAATAAGTTTCTGTGCTAGGATGAGCAGTTGAGTCGAGCATGGATTTCCTGAAAATGTATAAATGTCAGTAAAAAAAAAAAACATTAGACACATTTGTTTGTGTCATACAGTTCTACAGGATGCCAACAAATGTACTTAAATTGTACAAAAAACATTGAGGGACAGCTATTGTTAAGCGATATTTCCGTTAGCAGGTTCCGAGTTCCCCATCTGTCAGTCACTTCGACGTTGTGTCGAAGAAGCGAAACTAGGGGTCTCTCTTGAGAGCCTTGCGCATCTCTGAAATTGAGAAAAGGCCAATAAAAATAGGCAGACAGAATTTGTATGTCCCGCCCCTGGACATACGGGTATAAAGGGAGGGAAATGAGTCTGTCCATTCAGATTTTTCCTTCAGAGCCGAGCGGTTGTGTGATCAGCGAGCTGCATTCACAAGACTGTTCACTTAATCTCTGCAAGAGCGCATGCTGTTGGATCTACGGCGCATATCAGCGGCTTTCTCCTTCTCTGCGCAACAGTGCAGCTTTTTCCCTAAGTACTTAGACAGCGCTTTTGAAAAAAGAGAATATTTTAATTAAAAGAGTGATTTGCTCTAAAAGAGTATGTTCCTCTTAATGGGCAATACACAGCAGTGTTGAACGTCCTTTTCAGGACACGTCTTTATAAAGATGCCCTTCCACCCTTGTGTAGTTCCTGGATGCGGTCTAGTTGTCTATGCTCCTGACATAACTTCACAGCTGGATGAAGTTCCTCGGGTCTGGGCGCCACGTCTGTGTAGTCTCATGTGGTTCTGATTTTGTCCTATGTTGTTTTATGTAGCAGCATGTTTCTGGAGGAACGTTGTCTCGTTTAGCTGTGTACTGTACTAACTGTATATGGTTGAAACGACAATAAAAACCACTTGACTTGACTTGCATGATGAGGTGACGAGGTCGTGGAGGAAACCTTTTACTGTCCGCAACCGACCCCCTCGCTCATCCGCGCTCACTAACCCTCGAGGGCGGAGCGGCCATATTGCATTGTTACTAGAGGTCTGCAGACGCCTTAAAATGAAACCAGAACCTGACCTGTACCCAAGACCGTGTGGCCTAACCCTACACAGCCCAAACAATACCGTCAGATTTTAAGCCCGAACCCCAAATAACTGTTTTTTTTTTCAGAGAACAATACCTTCTTGATTCCTGTGTCTCAGAGGTTGAATGTCCATGACAAAATCAGAAGCGCTAGAGGGAAAGTTTAGCACAGTTGAAAAGATGCAAAACAATCTAATAAGAGATAGCGCTTGTCAGTAATTTGACAATATGGGGTCGATTTCAGGGTGCATATACTTTCAGAAGCTACATGTTAATCTCCTGTGTGATCAGAATATGTTGTCTCAGCTCAGGTGTTGACACTAACATCATTACTATGGCAACCAATGAAGATACACTAGACATTGACTGCACTGTCTAAACAAACAGATATGATTTAATCACTTACAAAATGACTGTGAACAGCTAGTGCAAAAGATTGGATTTGAAAAACAAATTGTGTTTAGGTGCAGTGTGAACAATGCCAGTGACTTTCCTGTCCCTAGATATGGCTCAGATCCCTGCTTTGGTATATGTATTTGGGATTAATCGCTGACCAGGCAAAAGTCATAAATCCAATTACTCAGAAAAAGTAATAACATGCCTCTCCAAAACAAGCTGCATGATCTGAGGTATCATTTATGACCATGGTGCACAAACAGTTTGTTCTAAACACGATAACCATCTCAGCAAGTCTTACTGACTACTAATTTCCCTGCTTTTAGCAAATCTGTTAAATACAAAACTTACACAGTGCTTGTTAACAGTGTTTGTGCATACAAAAACATACAAGAACAAATCCTTCTTAACTCTCTTAATTAACTGTAATTACTATTTGACTTCTTAGTAGCTGATATCGGTTGTTACTCCCACAGTCTCTATATCTATGCTAGTTGTTTTAGTGTGTGTGTGTGTGTGTGTGAGAGCGAGAGAGAGAGAGAGAGAGAGAGAGAGAGAGACAGAGAAAGCAAGCTGTGATAAAGTTACAGCTTCAATGTTTACATTTATGCATTTGTCAGATGATTCAATGTGCATTAAGGAATATTTCAAAATGTCATACATTTTCTTGGAAACATATTCATGAACTTACTATTGCTAGTGCCATTCTCCAGTTGAGCTACAGGAAAACACTCCACAAGCTAATCTCTCTCTCTCGCTCTCTCGCTCGCTCGCTCTGTCCTTGGGGCTCAATCTAGTCATTTGACCTGATTATATTGATTATACTGCATCCTCTCCTTTTTGTTTAAATGTTCTCAATAACTGTAAATTATCAGAATTGCCCAAATAGTTTTGTTAAAGGTCATTTCTTGAAAAAATTAAATACTTTAGTATTGAGCAAATCATTCAAAGGTCACAAAGAATGTCAGAGATACGAATGAGCCCACAGACAAAGGTCAAGAAAACACATCATTGCAGTATGAAAAAAAAAAATATATAATACTATTTGAGGAGGAAGTCTTTCAGATTTTTCAGTGATAGCTCATAAACAGAATATTAATGTGCATCCAAAGCATCTGTGTGCAGATGAGGAAGGGGACAGACACTAATAGTGTTAAACACACGGCCTTGGAATTTCAATTGAATTGGCCATGCCCCACGGGATATTAAACAGAAATTTGACAGGAGGAGTAATTAAAAAAAATAATATATATATATAAATAGCATTCTGAGATGCTGTTCTTCTCACAACAATTGTACAGAGTGGTTATCTGAGCTACCGTAGACTTTGTCAGTTTGAACCAGTCTGGCCATTCTCTCTTGATCTCTCTCATCAACAAGGCATTTCAATCCACAGAACTGCCACTCACTGGAAGCGTTTTGCACCATTGGGAGTAATTTCCCAGGAGATCAGCAGTTACAGAAATACTCAAAACAGCCGTCTTGCACCAAAAATCATGTCACGGTCCAAATCACCAAGATCAAATTTTTCCCCATTCTGATGGTTGATGTGAACATTAACTGAAGCTCCAGACCCGTATCTGCATGATTTCATCCACTGCCCTGCTGCCACATGATTGGCTGATTAGATAATCGCATGAATGATTGTTGGTGCCAGACGTACAGTCATCATACAAACCTGTCATTCTCTGACTACCCTGGCTTCAGCAACATAACCCACATATTTCCTGGAGAGAGAAACATATATCACAATGGGATACCACATGCTTCTCCAGCTGACTGAGGTCAGTAATTCCTATATCTGTTGGAGCTGCATCGGTCAAAGAGAAAATTGCTGAGGTACCAGAATTACCAAACGAATACCCATATCTGGTGGAAGCGTCCAGGTAAGACAGAGCTGGAAGACTTCTCTATCACTGTACCAGTGACTGCGCTATTGAACTATTACTAGGCACGATACCACCATGAGGCAGGATTTTTCCTTTATCTGAGCCTAAAGCCAAGGCCACAGAGAGTTGCATTGAGAAGGAGCTGGTCAAGGGTTTCATATCTACTTCACCTGCTGCAGCTGGATTCTTCTTCGTAGGCAAGAAGGATGGTGATCTGCGAACTTGTATCGATTATCATTCTCTCAATGAGATCACTGTGAAATGGAACAGCTACAAACCGCCAAGTACTTCACCAAACTGGATCTGCGCAGCTCTTACAACCTCACTAGCATCAGAGAGGGAGACGAATGGAAGACAGCATTTTCAACCAGCAGTGGTCACTATGAATAATTGGTCATGCCCTTTGGCCTTGCCAATAGTCCTTCAGTGTTTCAGTCCTTCATCAACAATGTTCTCAGAGATATGTTAAACCGATGGGAGATTGTATACATTGATGTCATTTTAATTTATTCCAATACCCTGAAGGAACACTTCGGACATGTCAGAGCCATTCTCCAGCATCTACACACCAGCTCTACGCCAAGGCCGAGAAATGTGAGTTTCATCAGACATCTGTGTTGTTCCCAGGCAACATCATAATTTCTGAGGGGGTCGCCATGGATGACAACAAGGTGCGGGTGGTCTTGAAGGAGCTACAATGTTTTCTGGAGTTCGCTAACTTCAACAGACGGTTCATCAGGAACTTCAGCACGATTGCTGAAACGTGTAAAGAGGAGGGGGCGCCAAACTATGTTGGTCTGCATCAGCATTACAAGCCTTTAAGGACCTCAAAGCCCACTTCACCTCCACTCCCATTCTGCATCATCCAAATCTAGACTGTCCATGTATAGTCGAGGTGGATGCCTCAAACACCGGGATCAGAGCCATTCTCTCACAACGCCATGGGTTATCCCCGAAACTCTACCCCTGTGGCTTCTATTCCCGAAAACTCTCCATGGCAGAACATAATTACGATGTGGGGAACTGAGATTTACTCACCATGAAAGCAGCCCTGGAGGAATGGCGACATTGGCTAGAGGGGGCAAAGCATTCATTTATCATGCTGACAGACATAGGAACCTTGAATATCTGTGCTCAAAGAGATTGGATCCATGGCAGGCCAGGTGGGCACTATTTTAATATGATATGACTTCAAGATCACATATCGCCCTGGCACCAAGAATGTTAAAGATAAAGCTCTCTCTCGTCAATTCGAAGCTCAGAATCAGAACCAGACATCAGAACCCATAATCCCTACATCTCTAATCATAGCCCCAGTCCAATGGGAAATTACCCAGGCCCAGTCTCAATATCCGGTTCGTCACAATTGCCCTGAAGGCAAAACCCATACAGGCAGACACCGTTTGTTATGTCAACCAATGCTCCACTTGTGCAGTAACCAAATCTTTCAAGCTACTCCCAGAAGGCCTGCTTCAACCTCTCCCCATCCCCCAGCGCCCATGGTCTCAAGACAGCAGAACATATATTATATCATGGGTATCATTATTCTATGGGTTACCTGAAGACATATAATCCGACCGGGGTCCACAATTCACTGTTCGGTTCTGGACGGCCTTCTTCCTTTAACGAAATTTCAAAATCAGCCTCACCTCTGGGTACCATCCTCAATCCAATTGGCAAACCGAATGTCTGAATCAAGATATCAATAGTTTTCTCTGGATGTATTGCCATCAAAACCAAACCGACTGGAGCCGGTACCTGCTGTGGGCAGAATACACCCAGAATTCACTTCTGAAACCATCCACGGGCATGAATCCATTACAATGTGTGTTGCAATTTCAACTGCCCTTGTTCCCCTGATCAAGAGAACCCACAGAATTTCCAGCCATAAACGTCTGGCTCCGGTTTAGCGAGTAGGTGTGGAACGAGGTGCATGTCCATCTACAGCGAGCTGTGAAGAGACAGAAAGAGCAGACTGATCGGCATCGTCGCCAGAGTCAACAGTATACACCAGGACAATGGTTCTTGCTCTCCACTCGCGACCTACGCATTCATCTGCCCTGCAAAAAACGTCAAAATCATAAAACAAATCAAATCCATATCATGCCATCTTCAACTGCCTGCTAGCTATAGTATTTCTCGCACATTTCATGTCTCACTGCTCACCGAGGGATGAAGTGGAGGACATTGCTGTAAGACCCCCTCCCCTCCCCATAATAGTGGACAGCAAGGTTATACCAGGTTTGAGAAATCATGTACTCCAGACAGCGGGGTCACGTAATTAAATATCTAGTAGACTGGGAGGGATACGGTCTGGAGGAGCAGTCCTGGATCAATGCTGAGGACATTCTTGACCACAGCCTCATAAAATAATTCCACAGGACTCACCCGCAAAGACCTGCCCCCAGTATGCTGAGAACTATGATTCCCATTATCCTCAGCGGGACTAATTACATTGCACCTGCATCTGATTTCATGGACTATTTAAGCACTGCAAACACAATTCTTACCTTTTTTTCTATTCTAGTCTGCCTGTGTTTAAACTACTGCCTGTTATTATCATTTTGATTCTCTGCTGCCTGCTTTTTGACCTTGATCTGTTCCTGGAATACTCTTTGAACCAAATAGCTTTCAGCAGTGTTTGATATAATGGAAAGTGATTTTCTAGTATAAAATTAGCAATTTAGCATGATTTCTCAAGGATAAGGTGTTGGAGTGATGTCTGTCCTGTCTAGATTTTATAAAAAATTACTTTTTCAAACAGTGATGGTGCTGTTTTTTACATCAGTAATGTCCAGACTATACTTTGTGATCAGCTGAATGTCACTTTGGTGAATTAAAGTACCAAATTCCCTCCGAAACAGCTAAATCTGTACATTATTCCAAACTTTTGGCTGCCAGTGTGTATACTGGCAGTGCAGTCTGAATACTTAGGACCATGTGATATTTCAGTTTTTCTTTTTTAATAAATGTGCAAAAATGTTAACAATTCTGTGTTTTTCTGTCAATATGGGGTGCTGTGTGTACAATAATGAGGAAAAAATGAACTTAAATGATTTTAGCAAATGGCTGCAATATAACAAAGAGTGAAAAATTTCCGGATCATGTTGTCTGGATACTGACCCTTCTGTCTGGATCGGTTTTGGTGTCGGGATCAGGACACTCATGTTCCATGTCTTGTCTTTTATTGGTATGTGTGTATTGCGCTTGTCACCTTGGTGAGAAGCACATGCATCAATAATCCATTCCATCTTTCGCAACGCACATTGTGCACACTTTGCGCTGCGCGGCAGGGTCGCAAGCTGTCTTCACGTTGTGCTGAGGTTCAGTCGCTTCAGTCTAAGGTTTCGGGTTTGTGTGTCTGTTGCATGCATTGTCTGGCGTTTGCCTTGTGATGTGCGCTCAGGCTTTGTGTAGTATGAGAGTGCATGACATCACCTTGTTTGACATTGCTGTGCATTCTCTCGTCTTGTTTGTCAGTTTGCATTAGTGTATATTGACTTATTGTCTTGGCGATGTGCGCACATGCCATTCAGTTGTTTTTTGGCTTGTGAGAGCACCTGGGTTTGTTTTGTTTCTGTATTACCACGTGTCTAGATTCTTACCCTGCCTCCTTGTTTGCCCATTATTAGTTAATTTGTTACACCTGCCCTGCATTAACCTATTCAATTTCCAACCCTAGTTTAGTTCCTCATGTGAGCTGTCCAGTGCCAGTTCGTCTTGTGTTTCCAGTCACTTGTTTGTTCTCCCATGTCAGTCCTGTTTTCTCCCAGCTCGGTCTGGTCGGTCCTGTGCCCGTTTTCCCCTACCCCAGCCTGGATTACCTTTTTCCCCTTCTGGTTAGTTTAAGTTTGTTTTTCCCTCTTGTGGGAGTTTGAGTTTTTCCCCTATTTTAGTATTAATCTTTTTGTTTAAACTCTGCGCTTGGGTCCTGAGCCTTGTAATTTCCTACATCTTGAGAATATACAGTATATTAATTAGGGCTGTCAATCGATTAACATTTTTTATCTAATTAATTACATGGCAATTAATCGCATATACAAATCTTTGCTGAGAAAGCCCCTCATATAACAATAACTCAATATATAATGATGAAATAGTTATACATAGTAATCTTTAAATAAATATATATATATATATATATATATATATATATATATATATATATATATATATATATATATATATATTTAAAGATATTCAGATAATCAAAATGCATTACATTCTTGTGGCAGAAGAGTTAATCATTGATAAGACAATACAAAAGCGGCTTTAGAATACGATGTATTGTTTACTACCATATTATTGATCATAAGTCAATCATTGGCATACAGTTCACAGCAATCAGTTCGAGATTTATTATGAGGGCTTGTTTAAGGACCCATCAATGTACACCTGCGTCAGACATGCTTTTGTAGCGTCTCGGGTGCCTTTTGTCATAAACATAAAATTTTTAGGCCACTGTGTCAAGATAAATATAGTTTAATACCTAGAACACATCTTGAGATCCCTTAGTTCGAATTTGCGCTCCATCAAGTATTTTGAACGCAAGAGCGTAATGTGTTTTCTTCACTGTATAAACTGTGCGTTGCCACACAGCTGAAATTTCAATTACTGCCCTCTGGAGGAAACAGGTGTTACTACAAGCTTGCATTTCTCTGAAATCTTCCTTATTATGGTCAGTCGGCATGCGATTAATTGCGTAAATTTTTTTATCACGTTATTTTTTATAAAATGAATAGCATTGAATTAACGCGTTAAATCGACAGCCCTAATATATATATTCCAATGCAGTACCACAACAGGGGATAATGCCTATTTATTATATGATGCAATTTGTTTTCTGATTTTACATATTTAGCCATTTAACTAATTTCAACACTGTCAAAGTTTATATAAAACAAATAAATAAAATGACACTGCCATAAAAATTATGTTAATGTTGTCCACTAATCTTTGTTTCACTTTGTAAAGAGAAAAAAAAATATCTTCTAATAATGCAGTATATTGGGTAAATTACATCCCCATCATTCTGGAAAATGAACTGATTTTCCACAGTGGCCCAAAATTAAAGTTTATATATTAAACAAAATAATTATATACCTATATGAATTAAATACAAATGTCTATTAGGTGACATTTCAAACACTGATTATTAGTATCACCATATGTTATTAGTAAATCCCATATGACATCTGTATGATAACACGTGAAAAATATGAAAAAGAAGAAAAACAATTTTTGTTTTTCAATTGAAATTTGAGGGATAAGTTTGCATTGTGTTTGGTGAGTTGTGCATGGATGCCGTGGTGGATAGCATGAAGCCTCCACACGTGATATGTCTCCACGGTAAGGCGCTCAACAAGCCATGTGATAAGATGCGCTGAAGGTCTCAGACACGGAGTTAGCTGAGATTTGTCCTCCGGCATCCAGATTGAGGCGAGTCACTACAATACCATGAGGACTTAGAGCGCAATGGGAATTGGTCATTCTAAATTGGGAGAAAAAAATCTAAAAAGAAAATATTTTACACACAGTTCTGCATTGTAGAATATTTAAATGTGATTAAAGCAGTAGAAAAGCTGTCAGTGACAGCGAGTGCTTCAGGCTGTATGGAAAGTGATGGTTTTAGTGTCACTGTGTATTGACAATCGGAGATGGACCACTTCTCCTCCCAAAACCGAAAAATGAAATACCACCACATTCCCAAAAAGTCTTCCTATTAGCTTTCTATTATATGGTTTATAGTTAAAGATGTGTGTGTAGAAAAAAAAAATAGTTCCATTTTGTCTTTCCCCCCCTTCTGGGATGAGAAATAAAATCAATAGGTAATATGCCTCCTCGGTAAGAGTTTTGTGACATTATACAAAGATGGGGCTTTGAGAGAGGGGCCAAAGTTCTGTGCCACATTGATCTACAGCAAGAAATTGAGAATTAAGACTTTTCTATAACTGAGCGACAGTGAATGAAAAATTAGCTTTAATAAAATACTGTGTTTAATGTTCCGCTGCTTTGCACAGGCGTCTTTGTCTTTTCGCTTGAGTGATTTATAGGTGTTAGATAAGAGACAATAGCAAAAAATTAACTGAGTCATGCAAGAGGAAATTATCCTTTCTCCATTTGTACAATGATATTCACTTCTAAAAAAAATTTGTTAGTGTAATTGTACTAAAAGTATTGTTTGGTTGTATACAGTGGCTTAAAGGGATAGTTCACCCAAAAATGAAATTCTCTCATTATTTACGTTCCCTCATGTTCTCCCAAGTGTGTATGAATTTTTTCTTCACCAGAACACATTTGAAGAAAAATATAAATATTTCTTAGCTCAGCAGGTCCTTAAAAGGCAAGTGAATTGAGATTTCTCTTTTAAAGGTCCAAAAATCACAGTCAGCATAAACATCATCCATACGACTCCAGCTATTAATTTAATGCCTTCTAAAGTGATACCATCACTTTTGGTGCAAAAAAGATCAATATTTAAGTTCTTTTTAACTATAAACCAATGCTTCAGGGGTGGATTCCAAGCGGTCTCTTGTGTGACGTATTCACATTTGTCATGGATACCATGGTAATCTCACATTCTCCACTCGGTTGAGATATCAGGATAAGCACACAAACGCAACATTGAGTGTAAAGAAACAGGTAAATACAGATCTAAAACAAAATCAACCAAGCTTAAGGGGCGGAGCCCTGGAAGGCTTGAGAGGCCCGAGGGGCGGAGCCCCGGCAGGCTCGAGAGACTTGAGAGGCGGAGCCCTAGAAGGCTAGAGAGGCTTGAGAGGTGGAGCTCTGGACGGCTCGAGAGACTTGAGGGGTGGAGCCGTGGGAGGCTTGGGAGGCGGAGCCATAGGAGGCTCGGGAGGCGGAGCCGTAGGAGGCTGAGCCATAGGAGGCGGGGCCGTAGGAGGCTCGGGAGGCAGCGCTGTAGGAGGCTCTGGAGGCAGAGCCGTGGGAGGCTCGAGAGGCGGAGCCATAGGAGGCTGAGCCATAGGAGGCGGAGCCCTGGAAGGCTCGAGAGGCTTGAGGGGCGGAGCCCTGGTAGGCTCGAGTAGCTTGAGGGGCGGAGCCCTGGAAGGCTCGAGAGGCGGAGCCCTGGAAGGCTCGAGAGACTTGAGAGGCGGAGCCCTAGGAGGCTCGGGAGGAGGAGCCCTGGAAGGCTCAAGAGACTTGGGAGGCGGAGTCCTGGAAGGCTCGGGAGGCGGAGCTCTGGAAAGCTCGGGAGGCTCCGAAGGCAGAGTACTAGGAAGCTCGGAAGGCGGAGCTCTGGAAAGCTCGGAAGGCAGAGTACTAGGAAGCTCGGAAGGCACTGACTCTTGGATGGGCGCGACCACTGGCCTTTGTACGGTCATGGCTACTGGCGCTAGCTCTTGGACAGTCATGGCTACTGGCGCAGGCTCTTGGACGGTCATGGCTACTGGCGCAGGCTCAGGGACGGTCGAGGCTACAGGCGCTGGCTCGGGGACGGTCGAGGCTACAGGCGCTGGCTCGGGGACGGTCGAGGCTACAGGCGCTGGCTCGGGGACGGTCAAGGCTACAGGCGCTGGCTCGGGGACGGTCGAGGCTACAGGCGCTGGCTCAGGGACGGTCGAGGCTACAGGCACTGGCTCAGGGACGGTCGAGGCTACAGGCACTGGCTCACTGACCTCTGAGGTGACAGGCTCTGGCTGGGTTACCGTGGTATGCGCCGGCTTGGGTTCGCTGGGCGCAGAGGGCAAAGCCAAGGGGGCTTTAGGGCACGAGGCTGCGGCAGGCGGAGGCTGGAGAGCAGAGACCTTTCCCCTTCTCCTCTTCCTCCGGGCTGATGCGACTGACGAAGCTGGGACGCTGTTCCTGGTCAGCGTGGCTTCAGGCTCACTGGCCGTGGCTGGCAAGGGCTCAGGCTCGCTGACCATGGCTGACGAGGGTTCAGGCTTGCTGGCGGTAGAGGCCGTAGGCGCTGGCTCGCTCACAGTAACATGCGTGGGCACTGGCTCGCTCACCGTGACAGGCGTGGGCGCTGGCTCGCTCACCGTGACAGGCGTGGGAGCAGGCTCGCTCACCGTGACAGGCGTGGGCGCAGGCTCGCAGACCGGGGCAGGCGTGGGCTGGGAGGCGGAAGCCTGTCTTCTCCTCCTCCTCCGGGCGGACGAAGTTGACCGTGCGGGTTAAAGGGAAGCCACTGGCGTGGGGTTTAAGCTGTTCTTAAAAAAAACCACCAATGCTGAGTCCGGGAAGTCCGTAAAGCTCGCCTGGAGGAGGAAGTAGAGAGCGTGGTCTACTAAAGGATGGTCTTCTTGCTGCAAGTTGAGCAGCCGGCATTTGGCCCGTATAGCTGCTGGATCCATGTGTGGTCAATCGTTCTGTAAAGAATGAGGCAGCGAAGGCAGACGAGGAGGTGCGGATCCAAATGCAGTTACTTTATTGAATGATCAAATAAACAAATAAACACAAAGGAAAAACCCACAATGGGGAAACAGGAAACTTAAACACAGAGAACTCGGGCAGGGAACACATACCATGCTAACAACACTCAACGATTGACAGAGGGGAGTGAAAACAACCGGGTTAAAACACATGGACAAGGGAAAACAGGAGCCAATGAACAAACAGAACTCAAACAAGATGATAAGGTGATAAACAGAAACCAAAGGGAAACTTAACGAGGGCAGGTGAAAACAATGAACAGTGAACACGAGGGCTGACAGGAAGACTATGGAGGTACAAGGGTGACTGTAAAATAGCTCAAGGATGGGCAAGGAGGAGGCGAGAACCGGCTTGTCAATATAAATGATAATTTAATGAAAACTTAAACCAAAACACATAAACAAACACACACGACGGACATGCCCATAATTCTCTCTCTCTCGAACCATCGTCACCGGCCGCCTTTATCCCTCGCGCGCCTCATCAGGCCGATTGGGGACTGGGCGCGCGATATTCTGATCGGCGCGCCCCCTCCGCTCCACACTCCTCCCGGCGTTATCTCAGGCCGGGTGCCACCGGCATGACGTACACCCCCATCCCTGGGGCGGGGTGTATCTTGCGTCCCGCGTGGTCATCCCCGCCTTCCTCACCCTGGGAGGAGAGGAGGGAGAAAAAAACAAACAAACAACAAAATAGGCGAGGGAAAAGGCCAACACGGTGCGAAAGGGAGAGAGAGAGGAGAGAGAGAAAAACTCACTCACCGGTTCTCCGATGTACCGTCGCGTGGTCCTCGAACACTCCTCCACACTCAGGCGGACGACAGCCGCTCCAAGCCCGGGCAAACCGGTGACACCTTCGACCCCCAGCGGGCAGAGCAGCGCCTCCACTTTTCTGCCGGCAAATGGGGACACTCCTCCGCCCCTGGCAGCGGCTCTACCGCTCGGGCGGTCGGAGAGATTATTCCCTCCTCCCTCGCGGACGGCGGTCTCCCTCGACCCCTCCGCGTCTCGAGGACGGCAGGGCACTCCTCCGCCCCGGCAGCGGCTCCTCGCTCCAGGCAGTCGGGTTATCCAGTCCCCATTTGCCCCGCGGACGACGGCCGTTCCCGCATCCGGGCGGTCGGGCTACTCCGTCACCCGGAAGATGGCAGCGGCGCTCCCAGGGTGGACGGCAGTGTCGAGGACTCTGCGACGGGCATCCCTCCTCCTTCCCGGCTTCGGCACCAATGTAAAATAGCTCAAGGATGGGCAAGGAGGAGGTGAGAACCGGCTTGTCAATATAAATGATAATTTAATGAAAACTTAAACCAAAACACATAAACAAACACACACGACGGACATGCCCATAATTCTCTCTCTCTCGAACCATCGTCACTTTATCCCTCGCGCGCCTCATCAGGCCGATTGGGGACCGGGCGCACGATATTCTGATCGGCCGCGCCCCCCCCTCCGCTCCACAGTGACAAAAGTGAAAACTAAGGAATAACAAAAGTGACAAAAAATGACAAACAAAGGGCAACAGTGAGACAAGACAAGGTATACGTAACAGCTAGGTTGAGGAGAAAATGTTATTTACTTATTGCTTTCCATGAGCAGTAACGTTAACTGTGCCAGGACAAAAACACAGACTTTGGTGAATAAGTGTAAATGGCAAGAAGCCTAATTTACAAAGAAAGGAGGCACAACGATTGTTTGCAGAGGCTATTTGATTTAATGTTATTTATTGCATTGATTTTGCATACACATTTGAATAATTTTTTTTAGTTTAACTTCATTTTAGTGACGTAAGTGTCCAAAAATGTCCAAAAAGTTTTGGGTCCACTATATGTGTGTGCAAGGTTAGAAGGATATAAAAGACTAGTCTACATGGTCACTCGATGCACATGAAAGTGGTAGCAATTGGTAGTGGCAACTTGAAGCAGCTTTAATACACAGACAGACACCCGACGGCAGTGGAAATATATATTAACAAATAACTAGGTGATGGCTATGTAGAGGAGATGAAAAGGAATGAATCCATAAATTAGTGAGCCACCCCCCCACTCCAGCTCAAACACCTTTAACCTCCACCAATTCCCCAGCGGTGACACATCTGTGATCAACTGCAATCCTGTTGGAGCCATTTATAAAGCAACAATACCACAGAGCTACAAAAGAACTTTGACTGAAGAACTAATTGCTGTCGTGCACCCCTTCTGAATTGAGTTATTCCTGGATTATCTTATATTAAAAGCATGTAATAAGTACATTTATGACAAAAATATCCAACTACTCTTTGGTCTGCTCTGTCTTTTAAAGAATATGTCACAAATGTCACATTTTTTTGTATGGAAGGATTTTAGGGGAGTTTGGGGATATTAATATGACTAATTTGCATGGGGACTAACAAATTCACCAATTCTTTCATAAATAGGTTGTGTTTTTGCTAATTTGAAACTTGTAATCGTCTTTAAATAATGATGTCTATAGCTGACACACTATATTACTGCTGTTATGATATGACTGCGGGTTTTAGTAGTATGTTGAGTGTTTAATGACAGATATGCAGCGATGTGCCACTGAGATTTGAAAGCTACGGCGGAGGGGAATATTTTAACAAATAAAATGTTGTCTGTCCCTCACACAAAGCATATGGAATTAGAATAGTAGCACACAAGTCATGGTAACTTTTATTGAACTTTTATGGTGTATTTTTTATTTTTTTTTTGCTGGACACCAGTGGCAGCGGGTGCTGTTCAAGAGTAGGGAAGTTCAGAGTATTTGGTTGCACTTTATTTGACATTACGTGTACTTTCAGTACAATTTCAGAGTACTTACCAAGAAAATACTGAGTAATAATAGGTAACTACAGAACATGTAGAAAATATGGGTTAAGGTTAGAGCTGGGGTTAGGTTTAGGGTACCTTTTAATTATTGTAGTTCTTGTAAATATATAGTATGTAAAAGTAGAATAGTACACTTTGTGCATGACACAAGTAATTTTTCCAACAATTGTAAACAGACAGATTGTTTCATGTTTAATTGACTATATCACAATTCCAGTGGGTCAGAAGTTTAAATTCTCTAAGTTAACTGTGCCTTTAAGCAGCTTTGAAAATTCCAGAAAATGTTGTCAAGCATTTAGGCAGTTAGCCAATTATCTTCTGATAAGTTAATTGGAGTCAGTTGGAGTCTTGTAGTAATTTCAAAATGCCTGAAGGTACCATTTTCATCTGTAGAAACAATAGTATGCAAGTATAAACACCATGGGACCACGCAGCCATCATAATGCTCAAGAAGGAGATGCATTCTGTCTCCTACAGATGACCGTAGTTTTGTGCGAAAAGTGAAAATCAATTCTAGAACAACAGCAAAGGACCTGGGGGAAACTGGTAGACAAGCATCTATATCCACAGTAAAACAAGCCCTATATCAACATAACCTGAAAGGCTGCTCAGCAAGGAAGAAGCCATTGCTCCAAAACCACCATAAAACAGCCAGACTACAGTTTGCAAGTGCACATTGTGACAAAGATCTTGGATAAATTTACTCTGGTCTGATGAAACAAAAATTGAACTTTTTGACATAATTAAAGTTAAAGCTCGGTGGTAAATGGGTCTTTCAAATGAACATTGACCCCAAGATTACCTTCAAAGTTATGACAGAATGGCTTAAGGACAACAAACTTAAGGTATTGGAGTGGCCATCACAAAGCCCTGACCTCAGTCTGATAGAAGAACTGAAAAAAGTGTGTGCGAGCAAGGATGATTACATACCTGACTCACACGCAGTTCTGTCTGGAGGAATTCCAGCAACTTATTGTGAGAAGCTTGTGGAAGGTTACTCAAAACATTTGATCCAAGTTAAACAATTTAATGGCAATGCTACCAAATTGTATGTAAACTTCTGACCCACTGTGAATGTGATGAAAGAAATAAAAGCTGAAATAAATAATTGTCTTTACTATTATTTTGACAGTTCACATTCTTAAAATAAAGTAGCGATCTTAACTGACCTAAGACAGGGTATGCTTTCTACAATTAAATGACAGGAATTGTGAAAAACTGTGTTTAAATGTATTTGGCTAAGGTGTATGTAAACTTCTGACTTCAGCTATATATATATATATATATTCTTCAAAGCATCAATTTATAGATATATGTTTTCCAAAGAAAAAGAACATTAAAAGTTATCTTTGGAGCTCTCATATATCCTTCTATGGCATCATGCTGTAAAACACTTATTTTATTTACAACCTTTTTTAATAGACTGGACTCTATAGGGCTTAAGTGCCTCATAACACACTATATTAAATCTTCAGATGTTGTGACCACATCTTTCTACTCAACTGGAAGTCATGTATGTTGTTCTGAGTGGTTCATTCATGTTTTATTTATTTATTTATTTTCCGAAGCGATGCATTCAATCATGCTCAACAAGATTCTCACTGATTACCATATGCCAGTTTTCTATTTAGATAAAGTGATGCACAAACACAAGCTTAAATACAGACTAATGACAATGCTTAGGCACCTTGCACACATATGAGACCCAGAACGTCCAGACCAGCCCACGCTGACCAGATGTGCAATATTCAAATAAGCGATCAGATTAATTAGGGTGGAGTTTATCATTCCCCATCCCTCCTTCTTAGCTCGTGATCCCTCCCCAGAGGCTGCTGCATACGTCTCACCTCATTCCAAATACAACGGTAGATTTAATTAGCCAGCTGACTGAGCCGAAGTTTAATTATTCACCAGTGTGAGAAGAGAGATGAACCAATTTTAAGAGGAGCCCGTTGACCACCCTCTGAAATGCCATTAACACCACAAGTAGCAAATATATCATATATGCGTGCAAATGGGTTTAAAAGCCACATACCAGAATCCAATGATGTTGAGAGAAGGCAGAGCTGTGGGCATGGCATATCACCCTCTTATTAAGCATTGCTAAATATCTCTATATCTATATACTCAAGCTTATTAAAAATGTGGCAGTACCATAGCATAATAACTCATCAGATTATATTGACTTTTAAATATTTCACTGTCATGACATGATGTTGAAACGTTCTTGTCTGGCAAACTGTTTCTGCTGTATTATCTGTTGTGAGCTTCCCGGGACAGTTGTAACAGATTTGCTCTCCAATCAGCACCGGACAGCTCCTCTCCTGCTCTTAAAGGGATAGTTCACCCAAAACTGAAAATTCTGACATTATAGATGTGTTTGACTTTCTTTCTTCTGCAAAACACAAACAAAGATTTTAAGAAGATTATCTCAGCTCTGTTAGTCCTCACAATGCAAGTGAATGGTGATTAGTACTCAGAAGGTTAAAAAGGACATAAAGGCAGCAACAAAGTAACCTATATTACTCCATTGGTTAAACCCATGTCTTCTGAAGTAATATTATAGGTGTGGATGAGAAACAGATCAATATTTAAGTCCTTCTTTTTTCATTTTTCTCTACCTTTGATCAGCCCCGACCAGTAGGTGGCTGACTGTGAAAGTCACCACCACACCAGAATGTGGAAGTGAAAGTGTAGATTTACAGTAAATGACTTAAATATTGATCTGTTTCTCACCTACACCTATCATATCACTTCAGAAGATATGGATTTAAGCACTTTAATCTAATGGATTTTTACGATGCCTGTATGTCCTATTTGGACATTCTGGGTCCTTCTGAGTTCTGGTCACCATTCACTTGCATTTTATGGACCTACAGAGCTGAGACATTCTTCTAAGAACCTTTGCTATTGTTCTGAAGAGGAAAGAAAGTCATATACATCTGGGATGGCATGAGGGTGAGTAAAAGATGAGATTTTTATTTGAAATCTTTTAGATGAAATATCCATTTAAGTTATAATAAACACAAACTATTGGAGCTGAACACAAACTCATGTCCTATGTGAACAAATTATGATTATCCTGAGAGCACAATTGTTATTGTTATTTCCTTTGTCTTGCTTGCATAACTTCAAGTATATTTAATTCTATTTACACAGATTAAGAGTTGATAAAACCACATTACACCCAAAGGAACTGCTACCATTCACACATCAAAATAATCAAGTGGAAGTAAACACAAGGTGCTCTGAAGAATGTCTCTCGAATGACAGACCTGCTTACTTTTCTGGGGTATAAACTATTGCACTTGCTCAAATTATTAACATATGCTAACACCACATTCATCATCTGCCCTTTTAGTCTAGCACACAGATCATGCAAAAGGTGAGCACAGACAGACAAATATAGAGCGCTTCCTTGGCAAAATACATGCAAATACTGGCAGATTTGATCGGTGGGTTTCCACAAAAATCACCTCAGAGACAAATTTCTCAAACCAGTCATTTCTCAGCAATGGAAAGGGATGTTTTGGAATTACCATCAGACTTATACAAGAAGCAGAGAATGCTCAACCATGTGGAAAGTGAATTTGTGATGCAAACAGGAAAAGCCATTCTGGTGTACAAAAGGAAAGAGGGAGGAAAACAGTGAGATGAATTTAGGACTGGAGGGTCTGCAGGAAAATCATTGCCCCATATAAACAGATGTAGGCCTGTTTAGAACCCCTTTTTTGTTGATAAATAATTAATTTCTTTAACAGAAAACTAATTTGGAGGAAAGGGGGTTTGGAGGAAAAAGTGGATCATAAATCAATAATTTATAAAATAAGAAGTGGGATGTATCAAAGCTGCAGTTCAGTAGATTATGGGGGTAGGTAGTTTGTTTATTGGCAGGGCAAGGATTTAAGTCCATTCATTCATGTACACATTTTCAGAAAATGTATGGTGCTTGCTAGGCAGCACCATTTTGATATTCCTCAAAAATTCATTTATTAATTTTTGGTTATAAAATACATGTACCAACTCTAAATTAAATTATTTAAAATCTTGGGTGTGTGTGTGTGTGTGTGTGTGGGGGGTGTATTTACACCTCATTATTCTTTTTATTTTTTTATGAATTCTCTAGTCCTGAACCATGGTATTATTACTGGTGCTTCTTTAGCTCAGATGAATCTAAAAAAACATAATTTTTCAGGCTGGTCCAGCTAGTATGCATCTGCAATCTCAAGTTAACTTACAGGAGATGTCTGTATGTGAAAGGCAATTCGCTCTTTTACCTGTATGGCGGGATTCCTTTCCTACAATAACCATACTGAGGGTTCAAAGTCTCCATCTCAGGCTAAATAGTTTATGCCCAAAGTGACTTCTGTAAATTAAAAAAATCTCTAAATTATTATCTACTTCTTACTAATCCTAAAATGTAAAAAAAACCTCACAAGGAACAGCTCTGAGGAAACTCTTAGGATATCTTAATCAGCCAGCGTTGTCCATCTGACGATGTAATTCTACTGAGTGTAGTGTAAGCTCTGAGGTTCGAGGGCTGCCGGTGTTGTGGCTATTTCTATCTTCCTAGTACGGTTTTGCTCCGGGGTTGTGTAGGTTTAGCCTTTAGGTAAAGGAACCAATGACTCCCACCTATGGTGCAGGAGTGAGCTTTATGGATAGGGACCAATCAGATAGCAGGGAGTAAGAATCCAGTAGTGAGTCATTTAGCATCTCCAGCACAAACGTTCAGCTAAATAAGGCAAACTACAGTGTTTGTGGTCAGATAAACATGTGTGGTGGGCTGACAATTTGTTAGAGAAGCTGATGATAAAAAGACTAACAGTAAACTAATGCATGGTTAAATGATTAGCTATAATTGCTGTATTAATTGTATAATCAATTTGTTCATTTTAGCTCAATTAGGTTAAATCATCCTTTTTAGATTTAACACATAGGATGAATGCTACCATTTTGTGAAATTTCATTTCAATTATTTAAAGTTGCTCATTATTGCTAATTCCAAAAAAAAGTAAAAGTTTTACACCACGGAGATCACGTTGGAAGACTCTTTTCCCAAGGAGAAGACACCACGGAGATCACACCCTGCCCGAAGGAGTCTTATCGGCAGTGTCACAAGTGGAGAAGTCCACATGGTAGGTCCTACCCAGAGGGGATGAAGCTTTACAAACATGGAAGAGGGAAACTCGGCCCAAGGATGACACAGGTTTACCAATGGGGAAACCGTCTTGCAAAAGATACATCATACGGTGTTAAAAAAGGCAACCAACGCATGTGGAGCACCTACCCCGGTACAGGGCCTAATAGTTTCTCTGCAAACTCGCCTGCCACAGGGAAAATGAGGAAGGACATCCAGGGTCCACGACCTCGTGAACAAGGATAGGTGGTAAAATGCACACATCTCCCCCTCAAGGAGGGAAAAGTTGTTGTACGCAAGCGGTACACCCTGCCAGTTGTCTCACAAACTTACCTGTTTGTACCTGACAACACATGGGACGAAACCAGCTAAACCCTGAGATTGTAGAACCTCACAAAGGTATTGGGTGTTGCCCAGCCCACTGCTCTGCAGATGTCTGCTAAAGAGGCGCCATTGGTCAGGGTCCAGGAGGCCGCCACACTCCTGGTAGAGTGTGCTCGTAGCCCCAAGGGGGGCGGCACACCCTGAGCGTGATATGCCAAAGCAATGGCCTCAATGACCAAGTGGGCGATCCTCTGTATATCCTCTATAGGGGCCACGTACACCTTCAAGGTGGAGGGGGACAGCCGCCCCTCCAGCCTCGCCTGCAGGAAGGAAAGCACCGAATCTACTGCGCATCTCTGAGGGTCTTCGTGTTGGGTAGAACACCACTTAGCGAGCAGATGCCACTTTACCACTGTGGGTGGTAGGCCACTTAGGTCTCCTGTGTCCCGTCTAACGGCCAGACATGGAGCTTCCAGAGGTCTGGTTGTGGATGCCAGATGGTGCCCCGCCTGCCCTAGAGTCGGGCGCGTGACCTTCTTCGCCCAGCTCCTGCATCAGTCCTGGGTCAAATCTACCCTCGTGCAGATTTCTTAGCATCTTGGCTTGGTGCACCTGCAGGAGAGCCATGGCGTGCAGGACAGAGGCAGCCTGTCCAGCGACACTGTGAGCCTTAGCCACCAATGACAACGTAAGCTTACAGGTCTGTGGGGGGTTGCCTGGCAGAGCGGCTTCCAGAGAATTTATTTTTAACATGTGTATTTTGTCTTACTTTTCTGGCAGAGTTTTTATAGTCTAAACAAGTGAAAAAACTACCTGTGACGAAGAAGTAATCCAAAATATTTAGAATATGTTACTGACCCTTAGTAATCTAATGGAATACGTTACAAATTATATTTTACAACATGTTCTATAATCTGTAGTGGAAATCATTTCTAAGTAACCCTCTTATCTCTGTTTATGCATTCCACTGATCAACCTGCTGCACTCGGTTCAGCAGAGGGTTCGGGAGGACCATTTTCGGCTTCTGTTAGTGGCGCCTGTCCTGGAGAGAATGCCTTGGGAGATTCCAGTCAGAATGGACATGTTGTCTCAGGCATGTGGCAGCATTTGGCACCCCTGGCCCGAGATATGGAAAATCTTTGAATTATGGTTTATCCCCCGCTGTGGTTGATACCATTTTAAATGCTAGAACTCAACAAGAAGGTTATATTTGTTTACATTCATATGTTTGCCTCATGGCTAGTAGTGCGGAATGTGGCTGCTATAGCAGCTGAGCTTGCACTGTTGCATTGAGTTTCTGTTGGAAGACATTTTCTTGTCTCTCGGTTTATGCATGGAATATGCAGGTTTATTCCTTTTTATGCTGTCTGCATCCCTTTGTGGGATTTATCTATGGTGTTATAGTCACTCTTGGCTGCTCTGTTTCGATCCTTTAACGTCAGCATCTGATACATTTCTGACGGATTATGCTCCTGGGTTATCTAAGGTTGTTTTGAGACCTTGTTTGGACTATTTGCTTAAGGTCATCTCTGTGTCGCTTTAGCTTGCAGTGTATTCTTTTGCAGTCCTTTTCACCTCCACCATTTAAGTCGGAGGAGCTTAAGAGGCTACATATGCTATGCCCAGTATGGGCTCTGCGGGTTTATGTTGACAGTACTTGGCAATGGCGTAAGTCAGAGCAGTTGTTTGTGTGCTTTGGTGGCTGCAAATGGGGTGTTTCACGTCAAAGCAGAAACTGTCTCATTGGATTGTAGATGGAATCTCGAGTACTTATGAGGCACGTGGTTTGCCTTCACCACCGGGTATTCAATTCAATTCTACAAGGATCATGGCATTCTCATGGGAACTGGCTAGAGGTGTGTCCTTGGAAGACATTTGTATGGGGGCAGGATGGTCCTCTCCGCATACTTTTATTTGACTTTATAATTTGGATTAGAGTTTGTTTGCTGCTTCCCAAGTTCTCTCTTTTCAATCAAGAGTAATTTTATGGGATGTTTTTAGCTCATTTGTGTGCAGCTCTAAGATTGCCAAACATGTTTAGAGAGTTAGCAGCTACTGTTTGCATGACGTGATGGTACCTTTTCCCAATTGCGTCATTACATCACGTTGATGTTTTCTTGAAAGGGAATGTCTCGGTTACAAGCGTAACCTTGGTTCCTTGAAAGGGAACAAGACGTTGCATAGCTGGCCATACTCTCTAGATGCTGCATAGGGTCTTGCCTTTTACAGAAAATCTGGCGAGATGATGCCAATTGCTCACCTATATAGAGCCTGTGACGTGGCTTCCTAAGGGCTTCGCTTAAGCACCATCAGACAATAAATTGGCTTAATTGTATACAGGCTTCAGACTACATGAGTCCACTGACGAAGTCCCAATTGCTTCATTACGCAATGTCTTGTTCCTTTTCAGGGAACTTAAGTTACATTTTTAACAGAGACAATTTCTAGGCCAAATCATAATTTGAAGCTTGATTACATTTCCTCATGCCTGAAGCATGTGCAGAGTGGATGGACAGTGTGTGTATCTGCACATGCTTCAGGCATGAGGAAATGGACAGTGTGTGTATCTGCACAGAGCGCGAAACCAACCAAAGTGGTAGGCATCATTGTTTTTGATGGACTAAATTGGGAATTTTGGAATATTCATGAAATCATATGCACATTTGAAGGGTACTCCTACAAGACAAAAATGATTGCATCATTCAGCTGAGTAAAGCTCTCACTTTCAACTTAGGCACTTTTTAACTTGAAGCTCTTGTGTCTGAGAGTTGTACAAATGCAGTTAAATTCAGTCAAGTTTCTACAAACACATTGTATCTTTTCTTTCTGTTCCTCCTTACTACAACGTCCCTCTCACTGCATTTCCATTGCTGTCAATCCACTCCTTATTGTATCCTTCTCACTAGGCTCATTCAATATATCTTTTAATATCAGATATTGCTGTTCCTTGATACTCTATCTTGGTCTCAGTTCTTGAATATGTCTGCTGTGGCTTTTGCTGTGCCTGTGTCTTTGAAGGGGCTTAAAGAAAAGGCTCTCACTGATATCTTTCAGATTTCTCACGTCAAGAGCTGCTCTTTGTGCCACTGGCACTCCATATATTATTTCAAAGAACGCAATCATAAACCACAGAATAAAGTACTGTGGCATGACTCTCATACACTGTGCACAGCCACAGCCAAACAAACACAGACATGTGAAACCTGAGAGTTGCTCCCAAAGGCTGGTACCTAGTGATTATGGTTCTAGGCTGGCAATTTAAACATTGAAGGTGTCTTTCTGGGTAGGGGTGACCAGAAAGATGAGAGTTTCTGAAAAGAAACCCATGACCATAGTGTTGTGACCATACTATGACCATTTTTAAAAATATGTTTCAGGCTCCATCTTACATTTGTCAGACGCTTTTATCCAAAGGAACTTACAGTGCAATTATTATTATTATAATATAATTATATATTTATTTGTGCAAAACAAAACATTTACTAGCTTAGATCCTCCTCTTTCATTTTGGCTGTTTTGCTGTATGTTAGAGGTTGGTTGTTGCAAAGCTCCAATTAATCTAATTTCATCTTTGCTTTAAAAATATTTGATATGTATTTTACCTTTATTTCATATGAATACCATATATTGACTTGTTTCTACATGTTTAAAGCTATTTAGTTTTCTGTATCTTCAGTGTGAACTTGAAACATGCTCACTACAATACTATTTTTATTTATTTTTTAACAAAAAGTTTCAAAGGACAGCTTCAATACAAGTTAAGCTCAGTTGACAGCATTTGTGGACACAAAAAGTTATTTTGACTAGTTCATCCTTTTCTTTAAAAAAAGCAAATCGAGGTTACAGTGAGGGACTTACTATGGAAGTGAATGTGGCCAATTCTTGGAGTATTCAAAGATAAAAGCACTTACATCAATTTATGATAAGGTTTAGGGTTTGATATTACATTGATGTGGCAACAAAGTTGTAAAATTTACTATAACTTTACACAGAAAAGGTTAGTAAGTGATTTTATCACACTATAATCATGATAACACACACACTGGTTGTCTTCTGGCAAATTTCTCAGTGAGTATTTTATCATTCAAAAATTGTCCCCCATTCATTTCCATTCTAAGTGCCTCACTGTGATCCAGATCTTAACTTTTTTTAAAGAAAATATATATATATTTATTTATTTTGGTAATCAACATTATGCCACAAATGCTGCCGCTTGAGCTTAACTTGTATTTAACCCAAAATATTCCTTTAATTCCATCAAACACAATGCAGACTACACCACTTACATTGGCTCTTTTAACTGTAAGGCAGCATTTCTATTCCTACAGACACCATATTGGGCATTACAGTTTTTTCCCATTAATTTGTGTATACATGGCCTGTCTCACCCATAATGTAACTGACTCAAACACATTAAGCCATGCCGTTCAATTGGATCACAAGTTCGAATAATGGCATCTCATGATCTTGTTTTTTTTTTTTTTTTATGTACATTTATAAGATTAGTTATATTTCTTATGTTTTAAATATTATGGAAAATAAAACATTTATCTCACTGCTCCAAGGAGATCTTCTCAATTCCCTAAAAAGACCAATTTCATTACATTTAAAACTCAGATGGTGAATCACTCCTAAATATAAAGAGGGCCACCAAGGACATCCAGCTGGACAGAGCTGGACAGGAGGGGGACAGGGCTTCTCAATCTCAATGTTTTATTGATTGCTATGAAAACACCAACTCAAATCTTGGGTAGATATTATGATCCATCCTCCAAGCCTTCACGGATACATTCCCAATGTTCCAAATACCATGTGACTTCACCCCTTACAATATGTCCTCCAGTCATTCTTAATTTTCTTGTATATCCTTGTTAGACCCCAGTGAAGTCTCATCCTAAAACTGGTCTACCCTGCTGGACAAAATAAATAATTAAACAAAAAACTGGTTAAATCAGCGTAAGCTGGAATGTTTGTTAGCTGAAAAGTGCCTCAAACCTGGGCAGTCAGATGTTCGCTCTGGAGCTGGTATCTGGACCACTCCATCCCCTTGCCACGACAATAGACCTACCTCTGAAAACGGCCATACCTTATTCCCGGCTCCTCAGTGCAAAAACCTGACTGACAGATGCACGCCTGCTTCCTTTTATACCCGTATGTCCGGGGGCGGGACATGCAAATTACTCAGCAAATTGCAACTCATTGGCCTTTTCTCAAGTTCAGAGGTACACAAGGCTCTCAAGAAAGACCCCTTGTGTCACTACATTCAACACAACGTCTCGTTCCCTCCATCAGGGAGCGGAGGTTACAACAGTAACCATGACGTTATTGGGATTCAACCTTGGCGTTTATCTGTCTCAATGGAAATACAAGCAGAAGCAAGACTGTCGACCTGAATTGTTCCAGCTCCTCCCAGCAGTTGTTGAATCTTAGGTGCTAACAGAAGGAGATGTTGGTAATTACTGTCAGAGCTGAATTCATCCATTCTCCTTCAAACCATCAAAGCCCTTGACTCAATTAAACAGCATAAGCAGATCTCCTGAAGAGGGAAATATGCCCAAGAACCACCTTTTGAAGTGCAAAAATCGAGCAAAGCGAGTAGCTCTAGGTAGCCAGAATTGTTTGGCTTAGCATCAAGCATGCAACAGTGAGCAGTGCTCTTGCTAAGCAAATTGCAGGGCCTGAAAGCAGATGTACTAAATTCTATCTATCCAGAACCTTAAAAAAAACTGAATGATAAAAAACAACACTTTTTAGTTATCATATTTAACATGCACCAAGTTATCCGTCTGAGAATTCCATGCCCTAACTCTCATTTCACAGCACCAGAGGTAAGGACAGCTTACACTGTGCATACTCCACATCCAAAAAGTGCTGCCAGGAAATAAACGCTATGGTTTAGCTTCAGCTCAGTGTGGAGGCTGCATATCAAGATAAGCCATGATAATTATGGCAGGAATCACCCAGGGACATGGATGTGCGTAGTTCAATAGTGTTGCCTTCACACAATCAAATGGGTATATTTTTGGTGGCATTATCATAGAGACACAGGCTATTTGTGCCTTTCCTAAAGTTTTTGCCAGTTGTCTGTTTACCAAAAGAAACCAGTTAGACTGTCCTGCTTCCAACAGTTCTGCATTAAGAGGCAACCACATTGGAGCGATGGCTCCAAGTACCTGGAAATCTAACAGATTCCCTGAAGCACATGGAAAAATAACCTCTTTTCTGTAAATGCATAATCTATGTTTTTAAAGTATTTGCATGACTGTCCTTTGAATAAATACTAACTGATTTGAAAGAAGGATGATTTGGCATAAAAATTATAAATAATAAATCTGTGTTTTCAGCATTAAAAATAAGGATATATGCAATGAAACTGTATGCTAGTGAAGGTCTGAGGGGGATTTTGACTAAAAAGTTGTGTAACTGGTATACCAGAACAAACATGCCTATTTTTCAATGTAAATAATGCTCATAGATTGTGCCTTATTCACAAAAGTAGGCACTATTTGCCCCGCTGCAATTAATTGTGTGCTTTCCGCACTCTTAAAGTGTGTGATATAAGGAATTCTGCTTAAAGGAGACATTTGTGTACATTGGCTTGTGAAAATGGCAGCAATGATTCATCAAATGATGACCCAGGGATTGTTAAGATTGTTACAACTGCATATACAGATATGCAGTCAAGAGTATTCTTATCATTTAAAACTGCCAGCTGAGGTACCTCGATCATATTGGAGGAGTGAAGCTGTACAGTCCCTGTAACTAATGATGCAAGTTAGGCAAACATAACGTGCATGAAGTGAACAGCTCAATTTGGGGTGGGGGTTTTCACCATTACCTGTTTATATAATTCCTTGATTCAATTTGGAACTAAAAGAGTGCAGACAGCATGTGCAAATAAACAATGCTGGTCAGCAAATGCTTCCCAATGGGGTCTTAAGTACAGGTGACTTATCTAAGAGCAAAGCAGGTCTTAAAAAAAACTTGCATCAGTAAGTATTCATGATCCCAACTTCTGAGTTATTATTAATAATAATACATACATTCACAGAAATTCATAATCAACACAACTCTAGGTCAGCCAGAGTTGTGTTGTATTTAATCTTTTCCTACTGTGTGAATCTCTGAGATAAATAAAAGCACACACACACACACACAAACATATTACAATAATCCATATACAAACAAACCTACAGATATGTCACTCCCGACTTGAGGGGGATAAATCTGTCCTGCAGTGGTGGCACTGTGCTGTCCCAGAAGACCAGGCTCTGGCTTAAGCTAAATATGAGGGGGAAATTCGGATCATGGAGTATTTTCTTTGTCAGTTGTGTTTTTGTCTATATCCTTCCTGGAAACGTACAATGACCCCAAAATGAATTTTGACTATTAAAGGTATATTTCACCCAAAAATGAAACCCTCACCCTCATGCCATCCCAGATAGGTATGACTTTCTCTCTTCAGCAGAACACAAATTAAAATGTATATAAGTATATCTCAGCTCTGTATCTCTATAAAATGCAAGTGAATGATGGCCAGAACTTTAAAGCTCCAAAAAGCATATAAATAAAGCTTAAAAATAACCCATATGACTCCAGTGGTTGAATCTATGTCTTCAGAAGTAAAAAGATAAGTGTGGGTGAGAAACAGGTCAATAATATTTTTAATATAGATATCCACCTTTGAACATCCCGACCAGTAGGTGGCAATATTCATTAAGAATGTGAATGGCAAACAATACAAAATAAACACAAAGGTGGAGGTGAAAGTGGAGATTTATATACTTTTGAAAAAAAACAAATATCCACAGAAAATAAATAAATACATAATATTAAAATGAATAAAAAATAACAACCTGCTGTTAATGCAAACTGATGTAAACTCTATACATTTTTTTTTCTTCTGCTCTGAAACTGGTAAATATTTTTTACATTATTTTCATTCTGTATAAATCAAATCTACTTGATTTGTCTCAACAGCCTTATGGTAGACACTTTGTGTGCTATGACCGTATGTGTTAAAAAATGTGTGAGAGACAAAAAATGCATTAAGATGAAAGAACAAATGTGTTGTCACCTTATATAAGGCATAAAGGTCACTGGTCTTTCTTTGATGTGGGCATAAAAGAAAACAGCAGTTAAACAGAATTATGAGTGGGATACACTGCTTGTGCTGTCTTGTCTTACAAAATATCACCTATGTGTGTACATTTATTCTATATTTGTGATAATTCATAGAACATGTCAACAAAATGTTTCTACATTAAATATAACTAAAGAGAAATAGTATAAAGGAAAGACCAATCAAAAGAACACTTTTCAATTCATACATTTAAATTCATACTCATAGCAGATCTTGATCGTTTGTTTGAATACTTAAAAAAGCATGCACTGCTCAAGAGTTCCATTCATTTTCTGTAATATTGCAAGAGAAATACAAAACTGAGTGATTTTACAGATGAGACATGCAGTTTAAAAAATTTGTGAAGTAAGTAAAGAAAATAAATCTGTTAGGGAATTCTACTGATAATGTCAAGGAACCTGCAAAATGCAGATATAAATATGAACATAAAAATACAATTAGCCCTGCAAATTGACCTGCCTGTTAACAGTGCTTCAGGAAAACACTTGTGTACTATACTGTCTTTGATTGAAAGGATAGAGACACGAATGTGACATTGTGAAAGCAATGGATTTTTTTTCCGTAAAACATTTCTCCTATTGTGGAGCGACAAAGGAGCGAACACAAATATAACAGAAATGAACCAATCTAGCCAGATCACAATCTTTGAGTGTGAGACCATCTATTGATAAGGTCGCTTCTCACTATTTAAAGCAGTGGCCTGTTCTTTTCAATGATTTGGTCAAAGCAACACTGTGAACTATGTAACTTGTTGGAACACTATGGTTCCAACAAATAACACAACAACTGACATAATAACCTCTTTGAAAACACAGCGCTAAACATCAGTATTTAACTAAAGAGTATTTTAACAGAAAATGGTTGTTAATTCAGTTACTTGATTCAGTGAGTTAATTCAGTTTTCCTCAAGAATCATCAGACTGATTCAAACAAAACTGATAGTTTGTTGGTTATTATGGCATAGCTATGTGGTTGCTAGGGTGTTCAGAGTTGTTACTTGTTATTACTAAGTGGTTGCTTATTGTCATAAGTCAAAACAAGGCCCCTTCTTTAAAATAATTATTTGAGATTTTCTTAGCTGCTTTTTTTCTTAGTTACTGTCTATGAGATTTTATGTAAGCTTCATAATTTAATGTATCATGTATATCCATTGCACAAATAGTATAGGATGAGTTAAGTGCAGAAGTGTAATACTTACTGTAATTTGAGCAATAGTTACAGTGATATATTTCTTTGTATGGCATCCCAAACAGCCCGACAAAGCAACATTGGCTCAAACAATTGCTCACTCACTCGACGTTGTGTCGAATGAAGTGATACAAGGGGTCTTCCTGGGATGCCAAACGTACCTCTGAACCTGAGAAAAGGCCAATGTCAAGTTGGCAGACAGAACCTGCATGCCCCGCCCTGGACATACGGGTATAAATGGAAGTGGGGCAGCGAGTGCCAGTCAGAATTTTTCTTTGGAGCCGAACGGTTGTGCAACAGCAAGCTGAGTTCACCACTGTTTCACTCACCTCTACTGGTGATAAGCACTGCTTTTGGATCTACGGCGTGTTTCCAGCTGGCGTTTTCTCTCTCTGCACGCTGTGCAGTCCACGCCCCTGGGCGCTTCGACAGCGCTTTCATTGCCTGAAAGAGTGTTTTTCTCCAAAAAAGAGGGGAACTAAAAGAGTTTGAGTTCCCACTCTTAAAAGAGCAATACACAGCAGGAACGTCCTTTTCAGGATGCGTCTTTTTAAAGATATCTTTCCGCCTCTGTGTAGTTCCTGGATGTGGTTGATTTTTCTCTACTTCTGACGGTCATAAAAGTTGCCTCACGTGCCTGGGCTGCGATCAGAAGCAGACAGCATTTTATTAATGGTTTATGTTCTCAGTGGGAGAACATAGCCATGGCAACACTGCTGTCGCAACTTTCTTTTTTCACGAGTGAAAGCCACTTCAGCCGCCCCCTCCCCCCCGCATCGTTCCTTCATCCCATATGGATTGAGGATGACTCGGCTGGCGATGAAGGCGATTTGGGGATGAAGACGGGCTCGGTTTCGCCAGGTAAATCCTCACGAACCACCCGCCCCCCGGCACGCTTGCTTGCTTCTGTCCGAGCTCGGCTCGGACAGAATGCTCACCTCGCAGCCAGCCGGCATTCTCCCTTGAGCCCCCGGAATTGGATGACGATATCACCACTGCAACGGAAAGCTTCACAGCGGCGTCTGATGCTGATGACTCGTCAGGGCTGCCACTTTCGTCTCTGCTCAGCCAGTCTGAGTCTGCGCTGTGAGCGCGAGGCTGAACTGGAAACCTCTGTCCCCCCCTCACCTCAACTCGATTGGTTCCTTGGATCAGGGCGCCTCACATATCCACCCCCCACTCCCACCCCCCGGCCGGTACCTGGCGGGACCGCCGGTACTCCCCTCCAGAGCTTGTAGAATGACATCAATCACTGACCTCGAAAGTCTGCAGCACCACCAAGCCAAGGCACTCTGCACCTGGGTAGTTCCGACCACGAAGTGCTGCAGAAACTACACTCTGCCACTGACCTCTCTATCAGAGCCACGAAGGTAACAGCGCAGGCACTCGGGCGGGCAATGGCCACCCTCGTGGTCCAGGTCACCTCTGGCTGAACATGACCAGAGTGTTGGCACATCAACTGCATAGAGTTGTTGGCTGTTTCTCTTACCCTACGGAGGTTTCTCCCACTAATCTGGGGCAAGCACGTCTTGATCTGTTCAGACAGCACCACGATGGTAGCGTACATAAATCGCCAATGCGGCGTGCGCTCTCATCATATGTCACAACTCGCCCGTCATCTCCTCCTTTGGAGTCAGCAACGGCGGATGCGCTGTCACGGCAGGTTTCGCCCAGCTGAGAGTGAAGGCTCCACCCTCAGGTGGTCCAGCTGATTTGGGACCGATTCGTCAAGGCACATATAGAACTCTTTGCCTCCCAAGACAACTCCCACTGCCCGCTCTGGTACTCCCTGACAGGAGCTCCTCTTGGGACAGTCTCACTGGCACACAGCTGGCTCCGGTGGCTGCGCAAGAACGCATTTCCCCCAGTGAGCCTTCTTGCACCAGTGCTGTGCAAGATCAGGGAGGACGAGGAACAGGTCATCCTGGTGGCCCCTTACTGGCCCACCCGGGCCTGGTTCTCGGATCTTTCGCTCCTCGCAACAGAACCTCCCTGGAAAATTCCCCTGAGGAAGGACCTTCTTCCTCGGGGACGGGGCACCCTCTGGCACCCACACCCAGACATCTGGAACCTCCACGTCTGGCCCCTGGACAGGATGCGGAAGATCTAGTGGATCTACCACCTGCAGTCGTAGACATGATCAACCAAGCCAGAGCTCCCTCCACCAGGCAACTGTATGCCCTAAAGTGGCACTTGTTCGCAAATTGGTGTTCTTCTCCACCGAAGACCCGCAGAGGTGCGCAGTTCGGACAGTGCTTTCATTGCTTCAGGAGAGGCTGGAGGGGAGGCTGTCCCCCTCCACCTTGAAGGTGTATGTACTCCTTGAAGGTGTATGTACTCCCGCCACGACTCAGTAGGTACTCCTTGAAGGTGTATGTAACACCTTGAAGGTGTATGTACTCCCACCACGACTCAGTAGATGGCAAGTTCCTGAGCACGACTTCATTATCAGGTTCCTGAAAGGCACCTGGAGACTGAACCCTTCCCGGCCTAGCCTGTTCCCCTCCTGGGATCTCTCTGTGGTCCTCTTGGGCCTTCAGAGACCCCCCATCGAGCCGCTTGATTCAGTTGAGCTCAAGGCCCTCTCCCTGAAGACGGCCCTCCTGATTGCATTAGCCTCCATCAAGAGGTTGGGGTCCTGCATGCGTTCTCTGTCAGCGACACCTGCCTGGAGTTCGGTCCGGCACATTCACACGTTATCCTGAGGCCTAACCGGGCTATGTGCCCAAGGATCCTATGACCCCCTTCAGGGACCAGGTCTCGCGTTTAGCAAGCTGCCCTGGGAGAAGGCAGACCCAGCCTTCTCGTTGCTGTGTCTGGTATGTGGTTTGCGTATCTATTTGGACCACAAACAGTGCTCTAGCATGCAGAGCTCTGTCTGCTTCAATGGACGGCGGAAAGGGAACGCCATCTCTAAACAGATGTTAGCTCACTGGGTCATTGATGCTATTTCCTTAGCTTATCACACCCATGCCGTGCCCGCCCCATTGCGGGTTCGAGCACACTCTATGAGAAGTGTGGAATCCTTGTGGACACTGGCCCATGGCACCTCCTTAGCAGACATCTGCAGAGCAGCGGGCTGTGCAACACCCAAGATCTTTGCCAGATTTTACAATCTCAGGTTTGAGTCGGTCTCGTCCCGTGTTTTGTCAGGTCCGAGCCAGTAGAATGCGGCCGGTTGTTCCACTTGCACACAGTGCAAGTTGATCCAGTGTGCCTTCTATCCCAGGTTAGCCACTAAGCGTCGCTCCCTGGATGTTCTCCTCCCTAGCCTTCTGGCCGGCGAATTCAGCGGAGCAATTCGCGGCCAGACTCACTACGAGTCATAGGTGCTCTGTACTGGGGTCGGGCTCCAAGGACTTAGTTCCCTTTTCAGGCAAGCTCCCCTGATGTATTTCCCAAGTATGGTGCCCCTGTCGGCAGACCCGCGTTTCCATTGGGCAGCCCTGCTGCCCCGGTCGCCGTGCTTGTAGAGTCCCCCCTCATTAGGCTGGACCTACCACCGCGCCATTTCCCACATACGGCTTCACAAAGCTTGTGGTGTATTTGCCACATGTTACCTCCCCTAGACTGGGCAGGATGTGGCCGGGCAGGGTCTTTTCCCCCTGAAAGAATAGGACCAGGAAAGACTGCCTTCCCCGACGCATTTCATAGCGTTAAGATAGCCCCAGCCGCTTCACGTCCTATGTGAGAGACATAGTGAGAAAAAAGACGCGGCTGCCAGGCTTGCTCCCATGCTAGTCATGTAGCACCCCCCCCCCCCCACGGGTTTGTGCAGCCGACACAGTTGCCTCTAGCACGCAGTAGCCTGCTTTTTATATGGGACCCTTGTGTCATTTCATTCAACACAACGTCGAGTGAGTGACAGAAGGGGAACGTCATGGTTACTACTGTAACCTTGGGGAGACATTTTCCTGACTGGCATTCTCTGCCCCGCTTCCCTTTATACCCGTATGTCGAGGTTCTGTCTGCCAACTTGACATTGGCCTTTTCTTAGGTTCAGAGGTATGTTTGGCGTCCCAGGAAGACCCCTTGTGTCAATTCATTCGACACAACATCTCGTTCCTTCCCTCGGGGAATGGTGGTTACAACAGTAACCATGACATTTATGTGGGTTTGGGGTGGAACTACAACATGATCACACGGAAAATCGACATGTTGCTTCCAAAAGTTCATGCATCCTGAAATCAACCTCTTTCAGCTGAATAACTACCAAGCACCATTCCCATCAGATATATATATGCATCCATTCAAGTGTGATTACTATTCCCTCCAGCTCTACTGATAAGCGTTTTGCATGATCATTCTCTGAGACATGGGTTCTGGTCATGTGAGTATCAGGAAGTAACCATGTTCACTTAAACAATGGGTAATGCGATTTGCAGGTTACATTTCTGCTCTAACGTTAAAAACAAATCTACTAACATTTAGGTTTAAGGTTGAGGCTTGGGTTAGGTGGTAGAGTAAATAAAATATGCATTCCTCTAAACTGTAATACATAATTTATATATAAAAATCTCACGAACATCTCTTTTGGCACCATTTTGTGGACATTTCACCTGGAATATAGAGCTTACATGTGCCCATATGTTTAACATCACTTTTAGCTACGGCAACTAGGGAGGCAGTGGTTTGATGTTCGGTAAGCATAGACAGATTTCAGCTGGAAAACTTTTGTCCAACTGTTGACAAATTCAAAGTGTGACCAATCTGCATAACTGACCAATGGAGGCAGGGGGAATATTCACAAATCAATTATCTTTGCAGTTACGTTTGGTGATGCTAGTGCCGAAGAAATTACACACTTCATGAGGACCACTAAATATATGAACATTGCATCTGATGTTAAATTGGCCTAACACTAAGCAATGCACAATATTTTCCTCTTTTATGGTGTAGCGTATCCATATGGTCTCAAAGCCTGAGGACACAAACCCCCCCCCCTTTCTGTCCTCTCTCTGCTCATCTACCTCTATCTTCCCGGCACTCTCTCAAGCCCATTTGCTCGGCTGGGCACTCTGCTGGGAGCTGATGCAGAGGATGAGTAATAGTTACTGCTAATCAACTAACTGTCTGGCTCTATCAGCTCATTTGAGGCTAATGCCATTTGCTGAGATGCATAGCAATGTGGCCTCATGAAATTAGTCCTGCTGCTGTGAGCAAAAGCAGCACCTCTTTAAACGAGCCCAACTGGATTACCGTGAACAACCTTACACCGACATCCCCATCAGTACACGTCAGGACCCTCTGATCATAGCCAGGGGAGAAAAACCATGCTACCCTGGGCTTACGCATGTGCAGACGTGGGCAAATAGTTAGTAAAGTCAGGGATGGAGATATATCTGGCTTTCAATCAAAGTCAGTAAAACATCATTATATTAGTCTATACGACTTGTGTTTCATTTCAAGTTTTCTGAAGCCCTTTGTGTGCAGATTTGACTCAAATTTAGGTCATTTCCAAAGTCGAAATCATTCTTGATGGCCACTGTCACCACACACTTTCAATGCATGGAAACGAGCTTGGACACGGCTTTAAATAGCTAATTTTGTGTTCCATGGATGAATGTTATTGTTTTGAAATGTATGAGGGGGAGTTAATGATGAAAAAGAGGTTTTATCATTATGCACGTATTATTGGAACATTGATAAACTGATGCATTTTATTTGTTAGTACTCAACTTTGTGTTTCAGTAGAACATTTACAAACAAACAGATACAGATCACACTTCCCTTCTGAGTTTTGATTATATACATGAACATTGAGAGAGGCTTGTTTTTCCACACTGAATACGTTTTTTTTTTTTTTTTTTTTTATTTTTTAAGTAGCATTTAATCTGGACTGCCACCTTTTTTTACAGGGAAAATACAGTGAACCCTTCATCTTGAGTGAAAAAAAAAGATTATTGGAAAACGTCAACATTGTGTCTGTTTTTAACAAATTCAAAATCTGGCTTTATGTTCTAAAATGATTTTGTTACGGAATATATGTCAGACGAATTTGCGAAATTTGCGAAAACATCTTATACTGAAAATGTTCCCACACATATCTAGTGATCAGGATATCAAATGGACTTGGGGATGGTCCCTTTTGACTTGGGCCAGTAAACGACCACCTAGCAACACCCTAACAATGCCCGTGTGTCCACCTAAAACACCCTGACATTGCATAGAAATAAACAAATATAAATGTAAAACATTGTTTTATTTATTTTACTTTATACATTGTGGTGGAGAATCCAAATATATTTTGAGCAAATACTATATTAAAGGAATAGTTCACCCAAAAATGAAAATTCTCAGATTATTTACTCACACTCATGATATCCCAGGTGAGTACAACTTTCTTTCTTCACCAGAACACATTTGAAAAAAATAAATAAATAAATTATATATATATATATAATATTAGCTCAGTAGGTCCTTAAAATGCAAGTGAATGGAGATTTCTCTTTTGAAGGTCCATAAATCACAGACAGTAAGCATAAACGTCATCAATATGACTCCAGCGGTTAAATTAATGTCTTCTAAAGTGATACGATCACTTTTTGTCTCTCGTTTGACGTATTCGCGTTAACATGATACAGAGGTAATCTCAATTTCTCCTCTCGGTTGAGACATCCAGGATGAGCACACAAACACACCATTGGGAGTAAAGAAACAGATCAATACATATCTACACCAAAAAAACAAGCTACTGTACAGTGTTCCTCCTTCTAACTTGTAAACAGCGGTGCTTTTCCAGCTGTGAATTACATGAGTCAGTTCTCGCGTGTTTGTAAGACCAATGTGATTACATGAGTACCACTGCTGACCGGAAGCATGATTTAGAGTTTCAAAAAAATAAATACTAAATATTTATTGACCACACATGTTTCCAAATAGGAAATCGTCAATAGGCGTTCTATTGCCCTTTTCCAAGTAAAGTTGGACAGTCTGACTTTTCGAGTTCCATGGAAAGCAGCATGATTTGTTGATGTGTTTGTGTGAATGCACTTGTGGAAAAAGCTATTTAAACCTGTGTGTACAGTATGAACAGGTAATATTGCACATGCTTGTGTATATGTTCCTATCAATATGCATTCATATCTTGATGTGTGGCTGTTTGTGTGTGCATGCATAGATGCTATTTTGTGGGGAAAATAATGTGCAAATGGAAACAGAATTGGCAACACAGTGGACTCATAGTCCAGATGTTCAGTATAAAGCAGTGCCAATGTCATTGGGTCCCCAGCCAAAACAAACACACAGCAATCTGTGTTAATGGGCATACAAATGACAGACAAATTAGCATTTACAAGCAAGAGCCATAAATGGGTAGCAATCTTCAATTACAACTGCAGGAACGTTGGAAGTATATTTTGTGTGTAATGGTACTCTTTGATCTTGTTAGCCTATCGTATGGTGGTTCTCAACTGGTTTTGCTTCAAGGCCCAGATTTGACATTGAGTGGCACCTCAACCCATACTAAATTGTTTATCATACAAAGGTAAAGGCTGTCGCTAGCTATACGCAAAGTAGGCACTTACCCAGGGCCTCCGTATTGCAGCAGGCCTCCAAAAAACATTTTATATTAATTTAGTATGTTTAGCCATATCATGAATATTTTAGCCATATCATGCCTGGCTACCACGCCTATTTTCGAAATGTAGGATGCCAGGGGAAGGCCCATTCTCATTCTATAGACCAAATAGCATAATAAAGAACTAAATATACAACTTGGTGCCACTCTGTGGTAGTGATGGGAAGATCAGATCATTGTACTGACTTGGAACTTTGAGTCTCGTTCAGCAAAATGAACAAATTCAAGTCATTTCGTTCATTTGAGCAGAATTAAATAAAAATGTTACATTTTCAATAGCCAAACCCCCTCAACACGTCTACTTAAACAAACTTTGATTATAGTCCCAATAAGGAAAAAATGGTAATGCAGCCAAGGACAAATTATGAGAAACAGACAGAATCTTCTTGTCAGAGTCATTCATACTTTTGTCACGTTGTATCGTGATACGCTATGCGTATATGGCTGTCACGTGACAAAAGAACGAACGACTTGGACAAGAAGACTTGAGAGGTGAACTATACATTTCTGTTCCCTGTGTGAGCAATGCATAGCATATACGGCTGTCATGTGACAAAAGAACGAACGACTCGTCCAGATGACTCGATCGGTGAAATTATCATTTCTGTCTCCTGTGTGAGCAATGCATAGCATATACGTCTGTCATGTGACAAAATAACGAATGACTTGGACCAAAAGAGTTGAAAGGTGAACTAATAATTTCGGTTTCATGTAAAGCGCCTATGCAGTTTTCACGTAACAAACGAACAGGGTAAATTCATGAACGACCCATCGCTACTCTGTGGACATTTCACCACTCATACGTTCTACAACATTTACAGCTTTGGCCACTGGGGGCAGTGATTAGAATTTTGGTTGAATTGACAGTGCCAACAGTCTGCCCTGTCAGAACAGACTTGCTACTCACTTTAGGGTCTCATCAGCTGAGAAGCACTGTTATAAAATAAGTGTTCTACCCATGGCATGCTGTTGATGCTAACTTTTATGGAGATGGACTTGGAGAAAATCTTAATGGATTATATGCATGCAAGCTAAAGTAGACTACTTAGAGCCATAACAGAAAGACACATATAAACACATATTCAGATGCACACAGACCCCTGATATTACAGCCCAGCAGGAGGGTAGATAGCCCATTCTATTCTTTTCTTTCAGATGCTACACATTCAGCAGCCCTAGTACGCTTGTCAGATTTACCATTATCAGACACAGGAAACAAATGTACTGATCATCTATTGTTCACATTATGTTTGGCCATACCCTCCTTTGAAGCAACTCAAATCTTCCAGCCCCACCATAATCTGATTATCTATAGGCTACTGTTGTCAGATGTTGGCAAAATCTTGAATATTTACAGCAACTAAGATCCTTATATATCATTTTGTATTGCATGGGGAGAAAAAGAAAGTAAAACTGGTTTGGAAAAACATAGGGGGGATAATGATGTAAACTTTCTCTTATCATTCTAATGGAATATCCATTAGCCAGTCATTGTTCATGGAAGTATTGTAGAATAGGCAAGAGAAATGTGAAAACCCTCCTGAGGCGTTTCTAAAACCTGATAGAGGGGATGCCATCCATTTATTTAAAACACTGCACAGAAGACATATCCTCTGCAATGGGGCCTTTATTAAGATGTAATTATTTAACACAATACATTTATGGAGGCCTACCTGATTGACAGTTTCATTACACAAATTTGGAGCAATTCAAAAAGCAAAAATAACTAGCAGCCCACAGGCATCTAAATTGCATGTCAAAACACTATAAATGCTTATTATAACTGTTACTCACAAACACTCGCTCTCACTCACTGATCAATGGGATTATTTTAGAGTGAAAAACAATACAGTGAGCTAATCAACCATTAGAGATAAGAACAAAGCCAAGACTGACATCTGTAAACAGTTGTGCTGCAGACTCTTCCCTGATGAAACATTGTTACATTAGTCAGGGTAATTCACAGACCACTGTGTTTTACTACTTTGACACTATGGCACCAAACCGAATTGCAATTTTTGAAGAAAGTGCAAGCACACACTTGTTTGGGTTGTCACTAGATGGTTACTTACTGGCCCAAGTGAAATGAGGCCACCTCTCGAGTTTCTATGCATTCTTGGGTGCCTTGGGTCTCTCCCTTAATGTAATTTTGTGGATTTTGTGTGTGTTTGTGTGTCTGTTTTATTGTCTGCCAAGTGAAAATCAAGTAATATACCTCTCCACAATAAGATGCATGATTTTATGTATTTTGAGTGTAATTTCTGCACCACTATCGTTACCAAAAAGAATTGTAAAACATAATAACTCTTAAATAGATTCTACAAAACACCCAAGTCTTGCATTAGTTCAACTGTAACAGATAGTCCTGCTAGGAGCTAGTACCATTGGTTAACCCAATGTTGCTGTGTCAGACTTAACAGGCCACTCAAACACGCCATATTTTTTTATAGCAACATAGTGTTACAGTTTTTGTTGAAATAAACCTACAAATGGTTTATTATAGTTGACTCTGCAAATTAAGCTGGGATAAAATAAACTATTTTAACATTGAAAATATTTCACACATCAGCTTTGAAACTTGAACAAACCACTTAACCCTGAGTAAGAGCAAAAGTAATAGTGATGCTTTCCATTAACATGATCCCACTTGAAATCAACATTTGCATTTGACTGCATAGCTTTCTAAAGTTTATGTTTCCTGAAACCTGTATAAATTCTTCCATCTGAAAGGACTAAATATTAAATGAAACAAATGACAATAAAATGCAAAGTTATCTCTTCAGTAATCAAAATATTTTTTGAATGTAACTGTATTCTAAATACCAATGATTTAAATTGTAACTGTAGTGTAATACAGTTACTTATATTTTGTATTTTAAATACGTAATCCCGTTACATGTACTTCGTTACTCCCCAACCCTGGCTTCAGATAGTGTAACAGGAGCAAGCTGGTGTGTGATAGCTGTGCGGTGTGTGTAAACCTCACTCCCCTGGCCTCAAGAGGTGCGCTAGTGAATGACTTTAGAGGCTGTAGCCTTCAGCCTCCTCGCTAGCATGCCTACCTCCCAGTGGTGCCGTGACCCGGATGAGAGTGAGGTTTAAAGGGAAGAGTGTAACAGGAGCAAACTGGGCATCATCACAACAACATTCCACAGTCAATATGGCCAATTTATTAAAACAAATAATAATAATAAAAATAAATATTAATAATATGGCCAAATTATACCTGACTAGTTATTTATCAACATACACAGTTCGAATGCTGACATTATCTAATTAAGAGATTCAAATAATTTTAAGTGCCACCGGCACAGGGACAGACTGTCTATACACTTGTCATTGCACAGTTCACGCATACGTTTGATGAGGCAGCTTCCTTCAGTTTCGGATACTTCTGGAACACTGGAACATTGGTTCAACTGCATGTTTTTGTGTATGGGTCCCTCTTTTTTATGTGTCTATTAAATAATCTGACAGTCGTTTTATTGTTTGTGTCTGCATTCAACAATGTTAGACAAGCACAATATGCTCTGTGTTATATAGCTTTTTTTAAATGGCATTCAACATTATATGGCTTGAAGAGTTAAGGGTTAAAGTTATTTACTCATCCCCAATTATAGGATACGAAGACATTTTTCCACTTTTCTTGGTGCAAAGGGCAAAATGGCACTTTTATCTATTTAAATGAATATCAGATGCTAAAACTACATCAAATATAGTCCTTACCAGGAATATACTTTAACATCTGTTGTTGTTAATGCTTGAGGGCTTGCTATTGGCTGTTGTCATTGCATAATTAATGAGATACATCTGTCCAGGTTATAGGGACTGTTTGGGGGGTGTTATAATTAACATTTAAAAGTTATTGGCGGTTATAGGTATGTTTTAAGTTCCGGTTAATGTTAATTATGTTTATTATTTAGTTACCCTGGGTGAGATTAGTGTTCCTTTGAGTTAGTTTTGACACAGTTTGAAAAATTTGTTAACATTACTGAGTATTTATATAATTTTAATTTAATGTATTAATAGATATGATGAAAGATTTGACTTGATATAGTATCAAAAAATCCATACATTGGAAACACCAGCTGGTAAATTTACATGACTTGACCAGTGTGATACAAGCTTATAAGCATTGATTCAAATCAAAAGATTTGATAAAAATGTGAAGAATTATGAATTGGGGGTCTGAAGCACCCATTACTTGTTTAAATTAGCTGAAGCCTGACATATTGATTGCTTGCACAAGACATCAGTCTGATCATTATTATATCAAGAACAGGAAAGCAATGTCCACTTCCTTCTGATTCTCCAACATGATCACTTGAGAAGTCTGCATGTTGTTTATGATATTTCCTGCACCCTACGATTTGCTATGTTTTGCTGACTCACCGACCAGATATGCATTGCTTCAGTAACATAGGGGACCTCGGTTTAGATCCCACAAACCTGGAAGTAATTCTTTTTGCATAATCAACAAGTGGAAATCAGAGATTGTATTTTTTTCTCTAACATTATTAATAGTATTATTATTATAATTTTTTACACCACTGATGGTTAAGTTTAGTTAGGGAAGGAACGAGACGTTGTGTCGAATGAAGTACCACAAGGGGTCTTCCTGGGATGCCAAACGTACCTCAGAACCTGAGAAAAGGCATATGTCAAGCTGGCAGACAGAATTTGCATGCCCCGCCCCGGATAAATGGGTATAAAGGAAAGCGGGGCACCGAGTGCCAGTCAGAATTTTTCTTCGGAGCCGAACGGTTGTGCAACAGCAAGCTGAGTTCACCACTGTTTCACTCACCTCTACTGGCGCTAAGCACTGCTGTTGGATCTACGACGTGTTTTCAGCTGGCGTTCTCTCTCTCTGCACGCCTGGGTCATCCAGCCGGTGCGCGGCGCTGGATGCGTGGCTTTCACTTCCCAATCTGTCGCGCTGGCTGGCCAGGACCATCCAAGTCGGCTACGCGATTCAGTTCGCCAGGCTCCCGCCTCGTTTCAACGGTGTTCGCTCTAGTGCGTGGCGAGAAAGCCAGCGCCTTACGAGCAGAGATAAGGACCCTGCTCTTCAAGGATGCGATAGAGCCCGTACCTCCAGCCGAGTTGGGGAAGGGTTTCTACAGCCATTACTTCATCGTACCCAAAAAAGCGGCAGGTTGCGACCAATCTTTGACCTGCAAGTTCGCAACCGGGCCTTACACAGACTCCCATTCAAAATGCTCAAACAGAAACAGATTCTTACCTGCGTTCGACAGCTAGATTGGTTAGTGGCGGAATACCTGAAGGACACATACTTCCACATCTCCATTCTGCCTCGACACCGACCCTTCTTACAGTTCGCGTTCGACGGCCAGGCATATCAGTACAAGGTCCTCTTCGGCCTGTCCCTGTCCCCTCGCGTCTTCACGAAGATCACAGAGGCAGCTCTTGCCAAGCGAAGGGAAGTGGGCATCCACATACTCAACTACCTTGACGACTGGCTCATCCTGGCTCACTCTCGAGAGTTACTGTGCTCTCACAGGGACCAGGTGCTCAGGCACCTCAGCCGTCTAGGGCTTCAAGTCAACTGGGAAAAGAGAAAGCTCGTCCCGGTTCAGAGCATCTCTTTTCTCGGCATGGAGTTAGACTCAGTCTCAATGACAGCGTGTCTCACCAACGAGCGTGCTCAGTCAGTGCTCAACTGCCTCGCTCTAAACACAATGTCGAGTGAGTGACAGAAGGGGGATGTCATGATTACTGTTGTAGGGAAGGAACGACTGACTGACTGGTCCTCGCTGCCTCGCTTTCCTTTATACCCATATGTCCGGGGCAGGGCATGCAAATTCTGTCTGCCAACTTGACATTGGCCTTTTCCCAGGTTCAGAGGTACGTTTGGCGTCCCAGGAAGACCCCTTGTGGTACTTCATTCGACACAACGTCTCGTTCCTTCCCTCGGGGAACGGAGATTACAACAGTAACCATGACGGTTTTGGGGTTTGGGTTGGGGGATACACTTTATAAAATATGCATTCCTTTTCACTGTATTACAGCATTTACAGCTGAAAGTAGCTCGTTTTACAACTTGCTTTTGGCACCCATCCGAGTACATTTCACCCGGAAAATGGAGCTCATTTATGCCCCTATATGCCCAACAACTGGTAAGCAAGGACAGATTTCAGCTAAAGAAAAGTCAACCTATGGTTTCCAATTTCACGGTGAGATCAGTCTGGATTCTCATTGGAAGAAATGGGAAATTAAATGGGAACACCACAGAAATAGTTTTGTTGACACTGACATTTAAAATATGAAGCTGAGAATGGCAATGAAAACTATATAAATGTTTTGTATGCTTTCTCCCTGTGAATTGAATTCTTGATTCCTGTATGCCTGGTGACATCTATTAGACTCTAATCCCACTGTCCAGGCAGTAATGTTTGTTCAGAATGGGGAAGCATAGGAGCATTAGTCATAACTGGCAAGAACAGGCAATATGTTTTATCTGTCTGTCTCTCACAAATCAGGTTACCAGCATTTCTCTCCAATGCTGTCTTATATCATCCCTGGAAAAAATGAGCATACTCGTTGCTACTGTCTCACTGCTGCGCTAATGACTTCCTGAAGAGGAAAAATGTCTCCCCAATCAGACCTGCAACACCGATGGATCATTCTGCAGGTCTGGAACAACAGCATTGTGAGTGATATTCAGTGCCCACCTGTCTGAGCTGGGAGGAACAACATTCTGATGACAAACAGAAGACAATACATTTGCAAATAGGATAGATGGTCGATAAACCTGCCAGAGTGGAGAGGAAAGGAAAGATGCTTTATCCTTTATTTTTAAATAACCAACTCCACTTGCAGTGTCAGCAAGGCCAATATCATGGGTTTGATTCCCACATGTTATTTATTAACAGAATAAATAAAGTTTGGACAATGGTTCACATCAGTGCCAAAAAGTAGTCTAATATACAGTACCTGAATTAACCATTCTTGAAACGCAATGTTTTCTTGAAATACTTGAAGTGCAGGCTACATTTCATTGTTTGTTTTACATGACATACGCATACAATTTTAACTTCTTAAATAAAGGAGAACAAATTGTCATACTAATTTATGCTGTGGTATCGTAATTGGTATCCAGACTTCTGAAATTAACTGGTATTTCAATCAACAACTGAAATATTGGCATTGTGACAACCCTATTCTGCACCATCAATGTACCATGGCCTAATCACTATCACAGTACATGATACTGCCACAGTACCTTTTGTAAAGTTCATACAGTACTAGTGATGGAAAATCTGATTCTTTTCTGCAAACCAGTTCTTTTGGACGATTTGTTTCAATGAACCGGTTAAAAAAACATTCACCAGTTAATTTACGACATTGTGTAATGACGTCAATCTACATAATGCTAATACGGCGGCGTCATAGAATACACGTTCAAACACATTCAATAAAGTCATCTGTAAATGCATATTGCTGATTATTACATTTTATTTAATTAAGTTATAATAATAAGGGTATTTATTTTCATCAGTGTTTCATTAAGTGATCTTACAATGCATTCTACAAAAGTAAAGCACCCAATACTGACACTGATAGACACATTTTTTTTACAGAAAGCATAATCCAGTTTATAACAACTTCAAATATAATCTGCATGCACAATACTCAATAATACATTAATTTGCATCTCTTATTCAAGTCCTCTGTTCATGCATGCTCATCAGTAACTCACTGCTCAGCAATTCCCAGTATTATGTGTAAAAGAGAAGATTCTCAAATCAGTGCACTGGTGACTCGAGAACTGCTATGATCGACTAAATGTACTGTTGATGTGAAAGCTGCTGTCCCGGGATCAGTGTACCGTTGCCTCGAGAACTGCTGTGATCGATTCAATGTACTGCTTACGCGAGAGCTGCTGTCCCAGGATGAGTGTACTGTTGATTTGTATCATCATACGTTGATAAAAGGTAATTCAATCAATTCATGAACATATTTCCAGTATGTTTTATTTGTTATAGTTTTTTTCTGAGGCTACTACGTAAGCAATGAGGTAAAGTGTAAAGTGAAAATGTCAGTGTTACATCACAATGTTGAGAAGGTACAGAATCGTTTCGCCAGCTTGGTTTCAACAAATGTTCTTTTTGCATGGAGGAGGAAGTTTAGAGTTCTGAAACTTACAGTCTATTTTTTATAGTGAAATGACCTTTGATTCCTCATGTCATAACCCTTTCAACAATTCAACTATTTTTATCCTCCAGGATTTAAACAACAAACTGCAAAACGTCAAAGTGATCCCCTTAAGTGTCTGATTCCATGTGCAAGCCACCAAGTTTTACTTTAAAGACAGTGTTATAACCTAAAAAACAGAATTTTACCCTTAAAAGTCTACACTAGCTAAAATGACCGAATCTATTGCACATGTACTGAGAAAAATAAGCTTTTAGAATCAAAATGTCATGACATTCTGCAGAATAAGATGGAAAGAGTTAAAATCATTATATAATGGTGCTAGTCCCCACATTTCAGCATCTCTGTTGTGAGGTACACTCTAGCATTTGATCCTGTAGGATTATCTGTGATCCGGTGTGATCCGGATTTAGTCTAAGTCACTACAGTGGAGAAGCGGGTTCAATACAGGTGGCAAATCTAATGAATCATGGCACTGTCAGCTGCAGAACTGAATATTGTTTCCACTTTCAATGGCCCCAAAAAAGTATTTGTGGATTTGTTTACTTTTGTGACCAACTCCTTCCACTTTAAGAACAAAGTGGAGGATAACTGTAAAATGAACTCATATATACTTACAGTATATACTATCTTTAACTGATATCCATTTAGACAATTTATTACCTAAAATACTAAAATGTAATAATTTTACGTGTTTAATGTAAGATTAAGTCTACATTATACTGTAAGCTACACACAATATAAGATACAACAAAACTAGGCCAAAGACTTATCTAATTGATTTTCACTTATAAAACTTTCATCCCAGTTTGCGAGAAAATTAATTATTAGCAGAGCAACAACAAATTGTAGAGAACAAACACACCACTCCTTTTACATTTATTTGGTCCTTCCATCCATAACTAATTAAATTAAATGAAATTCTGGGTTTTAAGTAGCCTGAGTTCCAAAATCAAGCATTAAACAATGTCACTGTAGCAGATTAGTTACAGCAAATGAAGTATAGATTACAAGGCCCCTGTAAATATTTGCATTGCAGAGTGCTTGAGCGGAATACGATCCATCACCTCTAATGGACAAAACATTGCAATGACGCTCTTCTGATTTGTAATAAGACAATGACTCATAAATTGGAATCACTCTCATTCATGCGGTGGCATCTTTAATATCATATTAATTATGAACACAAGGAATAGGATGTGTTATCTATTGAAGTGACAGATTAATCTATATAATGAGTTTGGGGGAAGATGTGCTATTTTCTATAGTTTAATAAAGAAAATTTAAATAAAATAATAATAATAAAACAGCCAGTGTGCTCTGTTTTCTTAATTATGTTTGTGTAATGTTTTTTCCCCAGAAACATCCATGGAAAGACACCAGTGGGTTTAATCCAAAAGGACTTGTGCATGCAAGTTATACATCCGGTGCTCGAATTACAAATATGCCTTAAAGGCATTCGCAAGTGAAAATTACTGCTTACGAATGCAGAACAAATGTTTGGGTAACAGCTGATATATATATATATATAAACCTAACCTGAGACATATATTCTTAAGTAAAAAGTAATGGTAAAAAAGGTTAAAAATATAAAAGGTTTAGAGTTTGGATAAATTGTGAATCACAATGAAAGGAGCAGAGAAAGAATGTATGAGCCTCAAGCATTATTCATGCTACCTTTCATAAACCAACATGATCTTCTGTTCAGTAGAATAAGCATTTTAAGTACTATGACTATTTTAAGTAACATGATAGACTAGCACTATTCATGGGCCCAGGGTGAGGATGTCTAATTCAGTTCAAAGTTGTTGACTAGGTTTTAAATGAGGGCACATATGTTCTCTATTATTTAACTTCTATCAAGGGTAAAATTATAATTAAAAGAGACACCAGTTCCAAGAAAGTAAAACTCTGAAGGTACCTGCAATTAAAGCGTAATATCCATAAAATCTGAATTTTAATTTCAAGAGAACAAAGATTTGCTCCATATTTGCTTGGCCCCCTGTGGATGTTTCTTACTGATTCTGACATCTAGTTGGACTTTACCATGAATTGCTAATACAAAACAATGCTTTTGGGGGTCCCAACATAGTACAAGTTCAGCTTCAAAATATAAATAAATAATGTAAATTATTCAGAAAATTACACTGGGATGTTTGTTTCTACATTGAGTCTGGCAGCAAGGTGAGATTCAAAGCCCAAGGAAACCTAAAAATAATTGATAAAAAGTGCATTGGAATGTGTTTGTAACGTTCCGGTGTTGTCTGTCCTGTGTTCTCTGTCGCACTATCACTTTTATGTCATGTTTCCTTGTCTGCTCCGTGTTTTCCACTTCACCCGTCACCGTTCGCGCTCCATGTCGTGTTTTCCTTGTTGTTCGCCCCGTGTTTCACTGTCCTTGTCAAAACTACAATTCCCACAATTCCTGGCCTCTCTCACTGCCTGCACTCTTCATTGTTCTCACCTGTGTCTCGTTTAGTCTTCATTGTGTTTGTGTATTTAACCGTGTCTGTTTCTCCTTTCCCCCGTCGGTCTTTGTTGTAAGTTGATGCCTGTTTCCCATGCTTCCATCATTGTTCTCTCTGTAGTTATCCCCGTGTACGCTTCCCGTGTTATGTTAACCCTTTGTTTGCCTTTCATGTTTTGTTTATCTTTTTCCCATCGTGGATGTTTACTTTTGTTCATGTTTTGTATTACCCTTGTTGTCTAAATAAACCTCCGCTGCGACTAGATCCTCATCCTGTGTCTGCCTCCACCTTCAATCGTGACAGTGTTTGCTGGTTGGCGATAACAATATCCACCTAAACAGGCAAGGTCTCAGAATGTCAGATTTTATCACAACAGCTAATTTACAAAATGTGGCTAAACATTTGCGCAAGTAAGGAGTTGTCTGCTGTCAGGGTGCCATACACTTATCTTTTGAGGGGGCACCAGTGGCAGTCCTTGCTCTCTTGGTGCCTTAGACAAGACAACTCATGACCAAGAAAAAAGAATTAGACATTGTCATAAAAGGGTAACCTGGGTTTAAATAACGGTCTAATAGATAAAAATACCTTTAAAATTGCAACTGAACTTGGGAGCCGTGTGTGTGTGTGTGTGTGTGTGTGTGTGTGTGTGTGTGTGTGTGTGTGTGTGTGTAAATTAAATTCAGTAACTGCTGAGAAAACTCTAGTTATTTGACATGCTCTTGTAAATGTAGCCTAATGATTACATACAAAATGGCTATTGACAAGGAATTTGTGTACCTGAATCCCCAGCTGCCTTTGATGCCCTTAAATATCAGTATGCCGCTTGAAAATAATGCTGACAAGACACATTTGGTTGATTGAATAATCTCCAGTGCTTCAACTGCCGTCAGCTAGCTAGCTAACTAACTGAGACAAAGATAGCATCAAGTCTGTGAGATAATCTTGGCTAGCTACACTTTTGTCTATTGTATCACCAAGGTAGCAGAAATGTCTGAAAACGAACTAATTAATTATAATTATAACTAATTTACTAATTGTTAGAATTTAACGCATGAGAATGAAAACCACCATATAGCCAGGTAGCAGGCAAACATTTATATTCTTCTCCTAGTCCTTTTTCTTTTTTTTTCACACCTGACTTGTAGGTGTGCTTCATGATGACGAAAAACCCCTTGAGCATGCACGCACATTTCACATCTAGATACAACACTCTCCTTGCATTTACAATCTCCTTTCCCTCTCTGGCCACAAGGGGGCCCCCTATAACAGACTAATTGAGCCATAACAGCTGCCTGAGTCTTGTGTGTGTGTGTGTGTATATATAAAATTATTGTCTGCTTATACCACTTATAGCTAGAAATGGCCCTGGGGGCACAACACTTATAAACTGAAGGTAGACATACACCATTTCTAGTCTCTCAGCCTGCAGTTAGCCCACACAGATGCTTCAAAGTGCATCTTAAAGCCACAGAATGAACAGGCTCATTAAAGTTTATCGACTGAGGCATCAGCAACTGGTTTTCTTTTTCAATTTTGCAAAAATAATGACTATCTCCAGAGATGGCCATTGTAGCAATTGCCCCAGTGGTGTTTAATTAATTGATTTATCTTAGGTCACTTCTAAACAATATCAATATATTCTTCTCTATGGCTCAGCCATTAGATATAATAAAAGTGTGACAAGGAGCAATCAATGGCTTCACTCGGCCGAGACATTCTGCCTATCTGTACGTAATCACGTCCTCCATCATTTTGTTTCTTGCAAATCTCTCGCAATATTTATAGCATTCTTACTTTACTTAGACCTGATAATCTAGTCCATGGATGACCTAAAATCAAATTATACTCAGCATTAATTTATTAAAAGAATAGTACCCTCACAAAATGAAAATTTTGTCATCATTAACCCACCCATGGGGTTTCTTTCTCCTGTAAAACGTGAAATGTGAGCTTAGAAAGTTGCACATTTACAATGAAAACAAAACTGAGTGGTGACTTAAAATACATATGGTGATTATTAAAAAAAAGAACACTGTCCATACTTCAAGTGGTCCATACTTGATGTGAACATACATTCCAAGTCTTTTGAAGCTATACAATAGTTTTGTTTGAGGAACAAACCAAAGTAAGCAGTTATGTATGCACTGGTGTTTATTAATAATAATAATAATAATAATAATATAAAGGGCATCTTTAGATGTGTTGCTCCAGGTTAGACCTCATTAACACACTTTAGTAACACTTTGGATCTTATGTTTCACATGACATATTCCAGCAAGCTTGAAGATTCAGAACAATGTACAACAACATTTCAGTTCCTTTTTCACAAAAAACTTTTATTTGGAAGACTTTGAGTATAGCATACATGTTTGTGGCAGGGCGGAGGGTGGGGCCGGGTCGTGATTCTACACACCTGGTCCCGTATTAGGCTAATTATGCCTCCGTGAGGTTTAAAGGCTGACTGCAGAGGGCCGTGCGTGAGAGAGAGATAGTTGGCGGACATGTCCGTCATGTGTGTGTGTTTATGTTGTCGTCTTTTAAGTTTACCATTAAACCATTATTTATATTGAAAAGCCGGTTCTATCCTCCTCCTTTCCATTGATCCGTTTACACTGGTGCTGAAAACCCGGGAAGGAGGAGGGATACGCCGTAGTAGAGTTCTCGCCACTTCCGTCCACCCCAACAGAGCAACCGCAGCCATCTGGCGGGGGACGAGGAGCCCAGCCGCCTGAACGAGGACGATGGCTGCCGACCGCGAGGGGAGAAGGGGCTCCTAGCCGACCGCAGGGGCCAGGCCGCTGCCAGGGGCGCACGAATCTCACAAGAATTATTGTTAATTATTGTTAATCCAAAACTGTGTTTTTGTAAATTTAACCCCCGGAAAACCCCATCCCTAAACCAAAAAAAAAAATAGAGTGTAACGCTTACCCTACCCAGAGCGTAAACAAAACCATAATATTAATGTTAAAAGCCCTGATGAATGACAGAAGAAAGCAACACGCCCGGGTTCCAAACGAATGTTTGTGAAGCATATTATTATCCTTAATTAAAATTTGCTTGTCTACAATTGACTCTTTACTAAGCTCTGGCCCCCCTTGGTTATGGTCACTTGCTCTTAAAAGCCCTGCAGATCTCTCCACAGTCACATAAAAAGAGAAAACCATCACTTGATAGCGATTACAAACCTTATAAAATGAGTTTAAGTAAAAAATAACTGCTTATAACATATTATAACACACTCATTTTGATGTTGTGAACTCTTTATTTACTGTCACTTGTACTAAGACCTGAATCAATACGTTAATTAATTTATGTTAAGTTCTTAGCTTTAATTTACCTTGGAGGAAATGTGGGTGTCCTCGCTGATGTTATACATGCTAATTTAGAAATGAGGATTGACACACTTTAATCTTTTCATCTCATGCTCTTCTCAATATTTATTTAAAGATCGTCTCGCAGCTCGTCCCATATCAGATCATCGCCTCGCACCCCCCATCCAGCGATCGTGCACCTCTGCCAAGGGCATCAAGTATTATTTAAGTTTTAAGTTCTTTTTTTTATGACATTCGTTTTGTGTCATGATAGATCTCTAGATTCTGATTCTAGATCAGTGGTTCTCAGCTGTTGGTTTGCTGATAGATAAAAATTTAAAAAATGGGTCACAGGTTTGTTCTGATAGAGGGGGTGTGGATATAGCAGAAAAAAAAAACAGTCCTACAGTTGAAGCCAGATGTTTACATACACCTTAGCCAAATACATTTAAACTCAGTTTTTCACAATTCCTGACTGTAGCAGGGCGGAGGGCGGGGCCGGGTCGTGATCCTACGCACCCGGTCCCGTATTAGGCTAATTATGCCTCTGTGAGGGTTAAAGGCTGACTGCAGGGGACCGTGCGGGAGAGAGAGATCGTTAGCGGACATGTCCGTCGTGTGTGTTTGTGTCTTCTTTTAAGTTTCTCATTAAACTATTATTTATATTGAAAAGCCGGTTCTCGCCTCATCCTTTCTATTGATCCCTTTACACTGACATTTTCTCCTTTCCCCTGTCGGTCTTTGTTGTAAGTTGATGCCTGTTTCCCATGCTTCCATCATTGTTCTCTCCGTAGTTATCCCCATGAAAGCTTTCCCTTAGGTAGGTTAGGATCACTACTTGTGAAACTAGAATGTGAAATGTGAAAAGAGTAATAGTAGGGAGAATGATTTATTTCAGCTTTTATTTCTTTTTTCACATTCCCAGTGGGTTTACATACACTTTTGGTTGCATTACCTTTAAATTGTTTAACTTGGGTCAAAACATTTTAGGTAGCCTTCCACAAGCTTCTCACAATAAGTTGCTGGAATTTTGGCCCATTCCTCCAGACAGAATTGGTGTAACTGAGTAAGGTTTGTAGGCCTCCTTGCTTGCACTCGCCTTTTCAGTTCTGCCCACAAATTGTCCATTGGATTGAGGTCAGGGCTTTGTGACTCCAATATCTTGACTTTGTTGTCCTTAAGAAATTTTTTCACAACTTTGGAGGTATGCTTTGGGTCATTGTCCATTTGGAAGACCCATTTAACTTTAACTTCCTGGCTGATGTCTTGAGATGTTGCTTCAATATATCCACATCATTTTCCTTCCTCATGATGCCATCTATTTTGTGAAGTGCACCAGTCCCTCCTGCAGCAAAGCACCCCACAACATGATGCTGCCACCCCATGCTTCACAGTTGGGATGGTGAAGCCTCACCATTTTTCCTCCAAACATAACGATGTTTATTATGGCCAAACAGTTTGATTTTTGTTCATCAGACTAGAGGACATTTCACCAAAAAGGTAAGATCTTTGTACCCATCTGCACATGCAAACTGTAGTCTGGCTTTTTTTATTGCGGATTAGGAGCAGTGGCTTCTTCCTTGCTGAGCAGCCTTTCAGGTTATGTCGATATGTGACTTGTTTTACTGAGGATATAGATACTTGTCAATCTGTTTCCTCCAGCATCTTTACAAGGTCCTTTGCGGTTTTTCTGGGATTGATATGCACTTTTCGCAACAAACTACGTTCAGGTCTAGGAGACAGAATGTGTCTTGTTCCTAAGCGGTATGATGGCTGCATGTTCCCATGGTGTTTCTACGTGTGTACTATTGTTTGTACAGATAAACACGGTACCTTCAGGCCTTTGTAAATTGCTACCAAGGATGAACCAGACTTGTGGATGTCCACAATTGTAATTTTTTTGTGGTCTTGACTCATTTCTTTTGATTCTCCTATAATGCCAAGCAAAGAGGCACTGAGTTTGAAGGTAGGCCTTAAATACATCCAGAGGTACACCTCCAATTCATTACACCTCCTATCAGAAGCTAATTGGCTAATTTTCTAAAGGCTTGATATCATTTTCTGGAATTATCCAAGCTGCTTAAAGGCACAGTTAACTTAGTGTATGTAAACATCTGACACACTGGAATTGTAATACAGTCAATAAAAAATTAAACTACATGTCTGTAAACAATTGTTGGAAAAATTACTAATGTCATTCACGAAGTAGATGTCCTAAAGGACTTGCCAAAACTACAGTTTGCTAATATGAAATCTGTGGAGTGGTTAAAAAATTAGTTTTAATAACTTCAACTTCAAGTGTATGTAAAATTCTGACTTCAACTGTAAATACAAATAAGATACTGCAACTATCCATTTAATTGGGCATTGTTGAGATAGCAAAACTATTAGCTGTATTGAATTTAAAAAAGGAAGAAAAAATAATTTCTTTTCTTTTCTTTATTTGGTCTTCAATGACCATAAATCCAATAAAACACTTTATTGAATGTAAACTCTAGGTCTTGAAACAGAGTCAATTGAGAAGCACTGCTATAGTTTGTGATTTAATAAGGAGTCCAGCCCAAAGATCCACACACAAGCATACACGCTTAAACTGTAAAAATAGAGGACCTTAACCATACTCAACACCTTATAATGATACCATCTGGAAAGAACGTAAAAATTATGATACAGAGCAAGTGGACATTACCTGTGAAATCTCATGGAAAAGACAAGTGTCTTATAAAAAATAAAGTTTGTAGCAAGTCTTTTTGACCAATAATGGAGTTTCCACTTCATCCACAGCTGCCTGCCAAAAATCGAAAGATAATCAAGACTTAATCATTTAATATTCCCACTACACACAAACTTTCCACAATACACACTCTGACTAACACAACGTCAAAAGACAAGGTACCTTCTGCAGACTAATTGGACAAAGTGCAGATGGTGTTTTAATTACATCACAGTGAACATTAGGGATAATGAGGGTCTTATTTTCTTCTTTGAAAGGTACGCTGTAGCTGTAATTATTGCTTATTGTTATATTTATCTTCTGCAGTGGTGAGTAGCTACAGTATTGCCAGTCATACAGGCAGACATATTTGTCAATTTACTGACAGTAGGTCATTTGCTTAATCACGGGAGAAAACGAAATAGGCCACACCATGGGCTACCATTGCCCTCTAGAGATAACTGAATGACAGCTGTTAAGCCTAAGTTTTGTGTGTTAAATATCTGAAAAGTTTAACTTTGCACAACCAATATGATTGTATCCAATACTGCATTCATAACAGACCAGTTTGAGCCTAAAAATCAAACAAACCTTTTAAGATTAAGTTTTGTGTCCCAAAAAATTTGTTTTAATAAATGCATTTAAGAATTTGTCAAGGTATATTTACATTAGCTTCGTGGCTAGCTAATGATACATACAGTTGAAGTCAGAAATGTACATTCACCTATGCCAAATACATTTAAACTCAGTTTTTCAAATGAAATTTAATCATAGAAAAAATTCCTGTCTTAGGTCAGTTAAGATCAGTGCTTTATTTTAAGAATGTGAATAGTAGAGAGAATGATTTAGTTCAGCTTTTATTGCTTTCAACACATTCCCAGTGGGCCATATGTTATATACACTTTGTTAATATTTGGTAGCATTGCCATTTAAATTGTTTAAATTGGGTCAAATGGGTAGCCTAACTACAAGCTTCTCACAATAAGTTGCTGGAATGTTGGCCCATTCCAGAACTTGTGTAACTAAGTCAGGTTTGTAGGCCTCCTTGCTCGCACACACTTTTTCAGTTCTGCCCACAAATTTTATATCGCAATGATGTCAGGGCTTTGTGATGGTCACTCCAGTACCTTGACTTTGTTGTCCTTAAGCCATTTTACCACAACTTTGGAGGTATGCTTGGGGTCATTGTTAATCTGGAAGACCCATTTGCGACCAAGCTTTAACTTCTTGGCTGATGTGTTGAGATGTTGCTTCTGGCTCAGGTGGTGGAGTTGGTTAGCCACTAATTGCAGGGTTGGCGGTTCGATTCCTGGCCCACATGACTCCACATGCCGAAGTGTCCTTGAGAAAGACACTGAACTCCAAGTTGCTCCCAATGGCAGGCTAGCGCCATGCATGCAGCTCTGCCGTCATTTGTGTGTGTGTGAATGGGTGAATGAGTTACAGTGTAAAGTGCTTTGAAAACCACTAAGGTTAAAAAAGCGCTATAAAGTGCAAATATAACCATTTACCATTTACATAACTAAATGGTGTAGTTTATTTTATTTTTACAGGATCTAGCATTGTTTATATTTAATCTGTTTTTGCTCAAATAAAGGCATTCACCCCCTTGGACTGTTTTACCATGCTAAACCTTTTTTTCTTTTTTATGTTAAAGAAAATGGCCATAATTTATGAATCCCTGAGGAGGTTTGCGCAACACACTCTGTTATACAGTATTAAACTTAAAAAATAAAAAAAGCAACTAACATTGAATCAAGTAACTTGCACAGGAATATTCTGTTTGTGTACACTTTTTTCTGTACTTTTGATTAATTTTAATACATTTCTATACTAAACTTTTATTGCTTTTATTTCTCAGTCTCACATGGCTTTACGTATACTTACTGTATGTGTTTCTCTTTTTCTTTTTGTAAAGCACCTTGAATTACCACTGTGCATGAAATGTGCTGTTTAAATAAACTTGCCTTGCTTATATTGTATTGATGTTATACATTTAATCAGTCGTTGCATTTCCTGAGAATCAAACCTATAACCTTGGCAGTGCTAGCACCAAAGTCATTCAGTTTCACTATAGGAACAAATTTGTTGCTTCACTGAGGAAATAATTGACATTATGAAGACACAAAGATGATGAAAGTAAACAGCTTAAATGATAAATCAAGTCAAATCTAATGACAACAGTAGCATGCATACTTTATAAATCAAACTTTTGTGAAAGGGTGGTAAGAAAAAAAGAAAGACAAATTGCTCTCAGAAGAAGTTTGCCAGCAGAATTTTGGTGGATTCAACAACTGGAGAAAGATGCTATGGTTTGATACAAACATAATTAACATTTTGGCCAGAATGCACTATGTGTTGCCCAGCATATCACACTGTGAACACCAATGGAGCATAGAAGAATTGTGGTGGCTGTATCATATGGTATACCTCTCTGCAGCAGCAACTGGAAAACTATAGATAGAGGGAAATGAATGGAGTTAAGTACAGAATCAATCCTGCAGGAAAACTGTTGCAATTGGCTGGACTACAGGTATTTGGAAAATAATCCATCTTCCAAAAAGACAGTTACCCAAACCACACAGTAATAGCCATCCTGGAGAAGCAGAAAACTGATTATTATTATTATTATTATTATTATTATATTGTTAACCCAAAATTAAAACAGATTAATTTAAAGTTGTTATACACTGAAAATATTGGCATTCACCTGTAGCAAGGTTCAAAATGGGAAAGGAGGAGGCAGGAACTGGCTGAACCATCAAAATAATGGTTCAATGAAAAAGGCACTGAACACAAATGCAGACACTGCAGCTGCGTGTGGCTCTCTTTCTCCCGAACTGTCACATTCTGCTGCACTTATCACTCTCCTCGGCTGATTAGCCTGATTGGGGGCAAGGCATGCACAGTCACTGGGGGGAGGGTTTGGGGTGCTGCCATTCTGGCCTCGCCTGCCAGCATGCTTTTCCCCACCTCTCTAGAGCTGGAGAGGGGGACGAGGGGAGAAAAAAAAGAGGAGAGGGCAAAGCGAAGTGAGAGAGATAGTGGAGAGAGAGGAATAACCTGGCGGACGAAAGCTTGCACTTCTCACGGTGGACTGTAGTGGGTCCTCCGGCCCTGGGCAGATGGTCACGCTCCTCCCCCTCTTTTCTCTTTTTTCTATATTTTTTTATATGGGGTGAAACGGCAGCGTGCCTCAGATCCTCGGCGGCTGCTCCTCGGTTGGCTGGTAGTGGCAAGGACTCCACGACAGCACATCCGTCCTTCTCGGTCTTTGGCACCAATGTAGCAAGGTTCACAATGGGAATGGAGGAGGCAGGAACCAGCTGAACCATCAAAATAATGGTTTCATGAAAACTTAATCAAAAAGACACCAAACACAAACGCAAACACTGCAGCAGCATGTGGCTCTCTCTCCCGAACTGTCGCATTCCATTGCACTTATCCCTCTCCTCAGCTATTTAGTCATAGTACATAGTCACGGCCTTGCCCCACCCTACGCCTCATCATATCATCATACTGTAGCTCTCCTTGGCACATTCAGAATGTTTCATGAGAGTAGTGATGTCCGATTTGTTAACCCTCTGGGGTCTGAGGGCCTGTTTTGGGCTACAATAATATGTGAGCAACATGTGTGTACATGTTTGTATTTTTGAGAAAATAATGTTTATGCGTGGTTTTGAAAAAAAACAAAAAAATTAAGTCACTGAAATAAGTCCATATAACACATACTAAACATTTGTCCACAAGACTTTTGAGAACTGGATCTTGTAGCCTAGAGATTTTGCTACAAAATGATGTGAAAACCATCCTGATACCTCATTCATACAAAACAATATAGTAATTTAACTTTTGTAAGACAATTTTAGTGTTGAAAGGAAATATGCGAGGAGGCATTAATTATCATGAATATTGATGTAATTCTCACATGAGGTTAACAAAACTTTCTTTCTGAATGATTTGTTCACATGAATCGCACTGAATATACACTCACCTAAAGGATTATTAGGAACACCTGTTCAATTTCTCATTAATGCAATTATCTAATCAACCAATCACATGGCAGTTGCTTCAATGCATTTAGGGGTGTGGTCCTGGTCAAGACAATCTCCTGAACTCCAAAATGAATGTCAGAATGGCAAAGAAAGGTGATTTAAGCAATTTTGAGCGTGGCATGGATGTTGGTGCCAGACGGGCCGGTCTGAGTATTTCACAATCTGCTCAGTTACTGGGATTTTCACGCACAACCATTTCTAGGGTTTACAAAGAATGGTGCGAAAAGGGAAAAACATCCAGTATGAGGCAGTCCTGTGGGCGAAAATGCCTTGTTGATGCTAGAGGTCAGAGGAGAATGGGCCGACTGATTCAAGTTGATAGAAGAGCAACTTTGACTGAAATAACCACTGCTACAACCGAGGTATGCAGCAAAGCATTTGTGAAGCCACAACACGCACAACCTTGAGGCGGATGGGCTACAACAGCAGAAGACCCCACCGGTACCACTCATCTCCACTAAAAATAGGAAAAAGAGGCTACAATTTGCAAGAGCTCACCAAAATTGGACAGTTGAAGACTGGAAAAATGTTGCCTGGTCTGATGAGTCTCGATTTCTGTTGAGACATTCAGATGGTAGAGTCAGAATTTGGCGTAAACAGAATGAGAACATGGATCCATCATGCCTTGTTACCACTGTGCAGGCTGGTGGTGGTGGTGTAATGGTGTGGGGGATGTATTCTTGGCACACTTTAGGCCCCTAAGTGCCAATTGGGCATCGTTTAAATGCCACGGCCTACCTGAGCATTGTTTCTGACCATGTCCATCCCTTTACGGCCACCATGTACCCATCCTCTGATGGCTACTTCCAGCAGGATAATGCACCATGTCACAAAGCTCGAATCATTTCAAATTGGTTTCTTGAACATGACAATGAGTTCACTGTACTAAAATGGCCCCCACAGTCACCAGATCTCAACCCAATAGAGCATCTTTGGGATGTGGTGGAACGGGAGCTTCGTGCCCTGGATGTGCATCCCACAAATCTCCATCAACTGCAAGATGCTTTCCTATCAATATGGGCCAACATTTCTAAAGAATGCTTTCAGCACCTTGTTGAATCAATGCCACGTAGAATTAAGGCAGTTCTGAAGGCGAAAGGGGGTCAAACACAGTATTAGTATGGTGTTCCTAATAATCCTTTAGGTGAGTGTATATATGTATACTGGTGGCCATAAGTTTGGAATAATTTGCAGATTTTGCTCTTATGGAAATTATCACATTGTATAGTCAGGATATTAATAATGTGAAAAACACTTCAAAGAGTTATCATCAAAAAATCCTCCACGTGCAGCACTGACAGCTTTGCATATCCTTGGCATTCTAGCTGTCAGTTTTTCCAGATGTGCTGGTGACATTTCAACCCACGCTTGTAGATCTTGCCATAGATGTGGCTGTCTTGTTGGGAACTTCTTGTCGCACATTACATTCTATCTGATCCCAGAAAAGCTCAATGGGGTTAAGATCCATAACACTACAATTATCTGTTGTCCAATATCTGTGTTTCTTTGCCCACTCTAACCTTTTCTTTTTATTTTTCTGTTTCAAAAGTGGATTTTTCTTTGCAATTCTTCCCATAAGGCCTGCACCCCTGAGTCTTCTCTTTACTGTTGTACACAAAACTGTTGTTGAGCGGATAGAATTCAATGAAGCTGTCAGCTGAGGACATGTGAGGAGTCTATTTCTCAAACTAGAGACTCTGATGTACTTATCCTCTTATTTAGTTGTACATCTGGCCTTCCACATCTCTTTATGTCCTTGTTAGAGCCAGTTGTCATTTGTCTTTGAAGACTGTAGTGTATACCTTTGTATGAAATCTTCCTATTTTCGCAATTTCAAGAATGGTATAGACTTCAATCCTCAAAACAATGATTGACTGATGAGTTTCTAGAGATAGCTGTTTCTTTTTTGCCATTTTTTACCTAAAATTGACCATAAGTCTATTGCATACTGTCGCAACTAAAAAACAAACACAAAGCCAATGTTAAGCTTTATTTAACAAACCAAATAGCTTTCAAGTGTATAAATATACACTCGTGGCATGACGTTTTGGATAATGTACTGATTTAGCTGCTTTGAAAGGAAATTGGTACTTTAACAAAAGTGGCATTCAACTGATCACAAAGTATAGTCAGAACATTACTAATGTAAAAAATATTACACTCACTATTTGAAAATAGTTATTTTTTTATCAAATCTAGACAGACCTCATTTCCAGTAGCCATCTCTCCAACACCTTATACTTGAGTAATCATGCTAAATTGCTAATTTGGTACTAGAAAATCACTTGCCATTATATCAAACACAGTTGAAAGCTACTTGGTTCATTAAATGAATCTTAACATTGTCTTTGTGTTTGTTTTTGTGTTGCCACAGAATGCAATATATAACTTTCTCTAGAAACTCGTCAGTAAATCATTGTTTTGAGGAAAGAAGACTATCCAATGCTTGAAAGTGCATTGAAAAACGAACTTAAGATTTCATAAAAAGGTGTACACTACAGTCTTCAAAGACAAAGGATGACTGGAGGACAGAAAGAGATTTGGAAGTAGGAGTGATAGTGGTGTAGTGGGCTAAAGCACATAACTCTTAATCAGAAGGTCGCTGGTTCGAGCCCCACAGCCACCACCATTGTGTCCTTGAGCAAGTCACTTAACTCCAGGTTGCTCCGGGGGGATTGACCCTGTAATAAGTGCACTGTAAGTCGCTTTGGATAAAAGCGTCTGCCAAATGCATAACTGTAAATGTAAATGGAAGGACAAATGTACAACTAAACAAGAGGATAAGTACATCAGAGTCTCTAGTTTGAGAAATGGATGCCTCACATTTCCTCAACTGACAGCTTTCACATCCACACCGGACTCCCTCTCTCACTCCACACTCCATGCTCTCTCTCTCTGAAGTACTAATCACTCACACCTGGCCCCAATCCAGCACTCAATCATCACCCCTATAAATACTCACCCCGCCACGACATCCTTGTCTAGTCTCCGCAAGGAACACTTAGACTTACCTGCTTGTCCTAGGTACAGAAAGTGTCAGTCGTTTACACAGTATTCCTTGTCTCCGTGATCCCAAGGACTCATCTTCTTCCTCTGATTTCCTGGATTGTCTCTCCTTCTGCAAACACTACCTCTGTCATTGACGTTAAGTTATCGATCTCTCCTATAACATGTGACCTACCTAATGATCTTCATCAATAAAGCTCCCACTATTGGGTTCAACCCTTATGTGTTGTGACAACCGCTTCATTCAATTCTATCCACTCAACACCAGTTTCATTTACAACAGTAAAGAGGAGACTCATGGGTGCAGGCCTTATGAGAAGAATTGCAAAGAAAAAGTCACTTTTGAAATAGAAAAAGAAATGGTTAGAGTGGGCAAAGAAACACAGACATTGGACAGCAGATAATTGGGAAAGGGTGCATGGATCTTAACCCGATTGAGCTTTTGTGGGATCAGCTAGACTGTAAGGTGTGTGAGAAGTGCCCGACAAGACAGCCACACCTATGGCAAGTGCTACAGGAAGCATGGGGTGCACCCGTGCATCTGGACAAGCTGACAGCTAGAATGCCAAGGATCTGCAAACTGTCATTGTTTCACGTGGATGATTTTTTGATGAGAACTCCGAAGTAGTTTAAGAATTTCTGAACACATTATTAATTCCCTGACTATAAAATGTGATCAGTTGAATGGTACTTTTATTCATCAAAGTGGCAATTATTTTCCATTAAAGCAAAATCTGTACATTATTCCAAACGTGTGTGTAAATTCAATTTACTGACTCAATCAAAGATTAACATTTTAACACTGGCAAATATTATCAGTAAATAATGACTTTTATATAATAAAATAATTTAGAAGTTCAGTTTAATGACTCACTAGAAAGGTATCATTGACTTCAGAAGGCTTCTGTGAGTCATATCCACGTGATCTGATGAGCATTTGTATGTTTTCTTAAAGTATGGTTCCATAAAATGCCTTTGCTTCTGTTTGCATTACACCAAAATACATAGTAAAGACATATTAACATCATGTAAAACAGTGGTTCTCAATCTTTTTTTTTATGGACGCCCATTACTTTCCAATAAAGTACAGTTAGTGTTACTATAGTAAATTCAAGTGTGGTGATGTCAAATTCTATGGAGAAATCCAATGGTTTCCACGTCTCGTGCCTTCTCACTGCTTCTCGCAAAGCTGTGATCATAAGAGCTTGATCTTTAATAGCTTTGTGCTTGTGCTGCTCTGTCCATTGAGTATATTAAAATATTAAATTCATGGAATGAATCGGTTGATTTTATTGTATTTATAATCAATGAGATTCTTGAAATGTCCAGTGCCATCACGTTTATTAAACTCAGTTTATCCCTCTGGGGTCGACGGACGCGTCAGCGCGTCCTACTGGATATTTTCGTCATTACAGCAGAAACCACTTAAAATACTCCGTAATTTTTGGGTATACAGATATGTTAAGACATCATTAGCGACTATAAAGGGTCTAATTTTATTTGTGGATACTCACCATAACAACAAAATCTTGTGCTTTTGTAAAATAAAGAAAATAAAAAGGGTGAGCTTTCAGCAGTCTCCGTGTTCGCGAGCATATTTCTGAAACATGTCAAAAAAATTAACTGAAACTCTGCGAATACTTATCACACAAACATGAAACATATTTCTAAAGAAATCTTAAAATGTCTAAATAAATAAAACAATTCAAATTTTAAAAAAATATTCTCCTGCAATGCAATCTGTTTGAAAAAAAAAGATGTACATTTTTTACCAGTCCATCTCATTATCTGTAATGTGATCACACCCAACAGCAGAGCGCGCCATTCATATGCTAATGTAATGAGACGATCAAGGCAAATGGTAAACGCACCCAACAGTGTTCAGAGGTTTGATGTAAACAATTCATTCATTTTACTGCACGTTTTTAACGTTACAAAAGCGAGTAAACTCCAGGATATTAAGGAAGAGTTAACATGTTCCTCATAAGAAGAGCGGGACTCCGATGAACGTTTTTATTTTGAAGACAGACTTGATCCAGCTGAGGATACAATTTCAGACGAGTAAGTCATTCAGTTTTCTTTAGCTGACATGCTATTTTATATAAACATTTACATATTTTACTAGTGGGACTGTTTCCAGACTTGCCAGCCAGGATTCAGAGTATTGACATTTTAAATATATCCTAATATGCAAGTTTTAGTTACATTTAAATGCTTAATAAGCAAGTTTTAGTTACATTTAAATGCTGCTTCAGCAAAAGCAAGTTTTTAAATTGTATGCTGTATAATATAAATATGATATATAATATGATATGAAAATAATATGAATGTTTAGATTATATTTTATCTAGTGTTTATAATGCCTCATTATCATCAACAAAGCGTGTGCTTGCAAATATGTGTTAGGATTAAATGAGGAAAATGCACTTTAAATATGCCCATATTAGAAAATCAGCATATTATAATGATTTCTGAAGGAACATGTGACACTTAAGGCTGCAGGAATGATGCTGAAAATTCAGCTTTGATCACAAATTGCATTTTACAATATATTTAAATAGAAAACTGTTCTAAAGGTATTTCAGACTTTAGAATGGGAATACGTCACATGATCTTACCGAGTCCGGTCGGAAGCACGTCATGTGGAAGTGTCCCATGGTAGATCCAGAGAAGCCTCTGCCCAAGGAAGACGCGGTTTACCAACAGGGAAACACTTTTGCGGAAAATACATCACACAGGGTTATCAACGGGATAACCAACGCATGTGGAGCAGCTTCCCCAGTACAGGGCCTAACACACGCACTGGGCCGGTGGCGAGTTTCTCCAAAAACTCACCTGCCATAGAGCTAAGCAGGAAGGACATCCAGGGTCCACACTTTTGTGAACACGACTGGGAGAAGGAGTGCACGTCCTTCTCCCAAGCTGTCCCGAGACTTACCTGACGAAACCGGTGTTGCACAGCCCGCTGCTCTGCAGTTGTCTGCTAAAAGATGCAGCATTGGTCAGAGCCCAGGAGGCTGCTGCATAAAGTACGCACTGGACACAGCAAGGCCAAGGCTGGGTCTGCCTCCTCCTGAAGCAGCGCTTGCAGGTTCACCACCTGATCCCTGATCGGAGTCGTGGGAACCTTGGGCACATAGCCCTGTCGGGGTCTCAGGATGACGTGAGACTCCAGGCACAGTTTTCTGACAGAGAGGGCAGGAGGGCAGTATTCAAAAGAGAGCCCGGTTGCCCGGGATATGAGCGTCTCACAACGACTTGTGTCACTGCTGACTCCAGAGGAGGAGAGGACTGTATAAACCCCTTCTTCATCTCGGCTGGAGGAATAGGCTCTAACGCATCCTTCCGTAGGAGGGAAGCGATCTTCATGCACAAGGCAGCGGCGTTCTCGCCTCTCACCACAGTGAAGCGGATGCTGTTGAATCTGAGCGTGAACCTGGTGTACCGAATCGCATAGCCGAGTTGGAAATTCCTGATTAGCCAATGCGACAGGTTGGGGAGCGTGAGCCACCAAGTCCATCCATCATGTCGGACATAACGGCGGGAGGGCCTCGTGACAGAGCGGAGCCTGAGGTGCAACTTGTGGCCGAGTACAGGGACACCAAAGCACTTACGATCGCGTGAGCTCATCATGCACTTCTGGGAAGAAAGGTACAGGGGCAGGGCGGGGCATGGTCGTGAGCGGTGCTAACAATCATCAAGCCATGAGGTTTCAGGGGGGATCAGAGGAATCCACCAGGATGGACCACACCGAACCTCACCAAAATTACCGGCTAGGTTGGACTACGTTTCACATCCCTGATCTCTGCCTGCATCACCTCGGTCTATTGATGGAGTACGATCTTGAAATGGAATGCATAGACTAACAAATTGCCAACAAAAGCCTTCATCAGCCAATTAACAAGGACAATTGCACCTATGTGAACTTCTGCAGTTAATCCAGGATGGACTTCAAAGACATTGGTCATTAATCTTACAGTTCAAACAAAATCGATGTTTAAACACTGACTCTTAACACTTACTTAGTTTAATAATTTTAAACCATGACTTTAACTATACATAAGTAATATTTACATTATATTCATGATGTTAGCCAGAGGGGAACTGGCCCCCACAGTGAGCATGGTTTCTCCCAAGGTTATTTGTGACCGATCATGGAAAGTAGGGACACAAGTCGGTTTTGGGGCATTTTGAGTTATTCACATATTCTGAAAGTGTAGTCTCCAAGCTTTCCAACGATTTGTAACACATGGAAATCTGACAATATTTGGAGAAGTTGTGGCCATTTGAAGGTGGGCACTCAAAAAAGCTAAAAGGGTAGAAAACGGCCTCAAAAGATTGTGCAGTTCTCACCTCTCTCTGCTGCTGGGAGTGACAATAGGGCTCATTTACATCTCATTTAGATAAGCCATACCCCCTGTAAAGCTCCCCCCTGTAAAGCACAGGGGAGAGCAAAAAGGTCAGGAAAATGTGCAATCAAAGAAAAAAAAAAGTTTGCAAACAGGTAATAAATAAATGTCTCTTAGCATCTACCGATAAAACTGTATAGGCAACTCTTATGTACACTGAGTGCTTTTCATACAAGAATGTAAAACTAAATTCAGGTGGTTGGTTGATAAAGTGACATTCCACTTTCATCGTCGCTCAGATCGTCTTCAGAATCAGTGAACGCTTGTTCATAAGCATCCGGCTTGTCGAAGAAGTACTTCAAAACATTTTCGTTGTAACGGCCACGGTTCAGCTCGTCTCGCGACATTCTTTGCGGCGTCCATCTTCATTGAATTTTGATATCAGATAGAGCCGGCTAGAGCGCTGCATAATAAGTAGCCACGCTGTTGGGGGCGGGGGCAAAAGCGCCGGCGGCTATTCAGTACGGAAATACACACAGACAATGATACGCCCCTACTGCATGCTAGAATCTCCGAAAAACAAGCCGATTTCAACCTCAAAATGTACGCTTTTAAATATACCAATACTGTTATCTCAAACATGGAGCGGCTTCTTCATGATCTCAACTAACAGATTCTGCAAAAAAGCGGAAATCACCAATTTTGGAAAAAAACACTTGTTTCTCATTTTGCTCACAAGTTGTGCTGCCGACTTGTGTCACTGGTTTCCGTGACGGGTCACATTTTTCTCCATTAATCAACATCTTATGGAGATTTGTGTTCCTTGCCACAGTCGCTTTCAGCTTGCTCACTGGGGTTATTAATACAATTATTATTTAATTACTTATTTTTAAACACAATAAACAATCTTATTTTATCTAATTACACAATGATGATTCATCGACATTATACGACATTACAGTTTTATCGTCTGTTAATGCCTGATCTTCTGTAAAGCTGCTTTGAAACAATGTGTGTTGTGAAAGGCGCTATACAAATAAAATTGACTTGACTTGACACTCCAGTCTGATGCTCGCAGCTGCCCAGGCAAGCATGGCTCGAACCCGTAGGTAGGAGGACTGTGGCAGGGAGCCACTTGGAGGCTTTCCCTGGGGAAAGCTGCGACCGCAATGTTGTCATAATCGTGTTCTCGCAGTGAGAACATGACCCATCCATGAACGCTGTCCCCGCGTGGGTAGTGGCCAACACATAGGCAGTGATAGTGGCCGCGGGAAGCGGAGAGGTTACGATCACAACCAGGAAATATACACAAACGGAAAAGGCATCTTTAAAAAGACGCTCTTCGTGAGTGCCACTCTTTTAGAAGGGAAATATACTATTTTAGAGGAAGAATATTCTATTTAAGGCTGCTGAAATGCCCAGGGGCGTTCTCTGCACTCAACCGGTGCAAGAGGGGGAAAAGCCGCTAAAATGCACAGGAAATCCAACAGCTTCTCTGGACTCGGCTCAGCAGAGTAATTCAGCTCAGTGACTACAAATGCTCGGCTCCCAAGAAGTCTGGATGAGTGGTTGCATTCCAGCTCCTTATATACCCATCTGTCTGGGGGAGTGGCATGTAAATTCCACTCGCCAATTTTCATAGGCCTTTTCTCAAAGTTCAGAGAGCTTTGGGGCTCCCACGAGCGACCCCTAGTGTCAATATATCAACACAGCGCCGAGTGAGTGACAGAAGGGGAATTTTTTTATTTTTGCAAACTGACTTTTATGTCACATTCTATGATTTGCTGCATTTTTATGGTGAAATTGACACTAGAGGCACGTTTGTTCACTTTCACATAAATCAAGTCTTTATTCACACTATTACTCACACACTGCTATGTTTTTGTATTGAAACAGTTTTACTATAATGACACATTGAAACACTTGAACTACAGCTTGTGCGGTTGCTCACCTGAAAGAGTGTTTAGACTCAGAAATGGGTTTGAGTGTTGGTTTAGGGTAAGAATGTATTTTTTGTTCACATATCATTAGCTTTTAGGACGCTTTTGGGTTTTCTAGGTTTAGTTTAAAGCTTTAGGTTAGGGAGGTACATTTTACTAATTAAAACCTTCATCTAATAAATTAATAAATACAAATCTCATCTGATTAAGATACCATTTAATTTCACTCGCTGTTGGTGCCCCTCACTGGACATTTCACTGGGAAACTGTAGCCAAACATGTAATGAAGCACGTAATTGTGTTTCACAAAATGTTTTGCCACGGTCACATGATGCTCATGAGATTAGACTGAATGTTTCTAATGGATAGCTATTTAAAATGAGATTAGACTAGCCTAGACCACATATATTATTTCTTTTTTGAAGATTGAAAGCCTCATTCATTAATCTTGGAAAAGAGTGGCCTGTACAATTCTTTAAAAATGTCTCCTTTTGTGTCCTATGGAGGAAAGAAAGTCATACATGTTTGAAATGACAGGAGGGTTACAAATGAAGACCAAACTTTTATTTTTGGGTGAACTAATCTTTATTTTTCTAGAGCATTGTAGTTAAAGCCAAGACCTTAGTCTAATTGAGAATCTGTGAAATTACTTTAAAATTGCTGTTTGCTAATGGTCCACATCCAATTTGATGGAGCTTGAGCAATTTTGCTAGGAAGAGTGAGCAAAAAATCTAGCAGTGAGACCTGAATAAACTTTTAAAAGCTAATTTAATGATGGTCTTATCCCATGTGACTTTTTATATAATTTCACAGAGAAAACCAGAAGGGTTAGATCTCTGTTATCTACTGTGTCTTCCTTGGTGTAATCTTTCAAAAGAACTTGAGGCTCCCAGAGGCATTTCTGCCTCCAATGCATGCAGTGCATTCCCCATCAAGTATGAAACAAGACAGACAAAATAGAGTAAATCACTGTTTTCTGTTGCCCCCATATTTATACTTACATCTTAGTCTGTTCATAGAATGAAAAAGCACAGATCTGACCAGCATCATTAAAGGTAGTTGTTTATTTATTTTTTTAGATTTGTGTTTCAGTGGCTTACCCAAAATTAAAAATGTAAATAATTAGTAAATAAATAAAAAATAAGGTTCAACTGTTTGGTATATTTTTAAAGAAACGTTTATGATATTGATTATGATAAATTCCGAGACTCTCAGCCTAAGAATCTGCTGGGAAACAAATTCACAAAAAAAAAACAACCTTTTTTTCTGTATTATTCTGAAACATGTAATAATGTCAATGTCACCTGTAATATGTAATTATGCCAATGAATATTTTGTGTTGATACAACAGCAATCAATAAAATTACACAAATGTTATAACTTATCCTAGTTACCAAAAGTGCCCAAAGCCTCTCCAAACAAATAAAACATAATAACTGTAAATAAGAAGTTATTTCACATGCAAACACAACAATGACTACATACTTGCATAGCAAGCAGAGATTATTTTAGTAAAGAGATTTCACAGAATGAGTTTCATTCTGTGCCATTTGAGTCATCACTGAGTCTGTGTCATGTAATTGGCACCATCTCCTGGTGGCCATATGCTCTTCACTGATTCTTGAGATAAGGGACAAAAAATGTCTTGCATATAAAAGTTATCTTTGTTTTAAAAATCAAGAAATGAATAATAATAAAAATACTGGAAACATTTAAAGAAAATATGTATACTCATTAATTATATTTTGAAATAATTTCATTAGATTTGTATTTAATTAATGTATTTATTGTATGCACGCTCTATACTTGGAAGCACATGCAACATAATATGTCCTCAGCAAGAGATAAAAAATAAAATAAAAATAATATTATGTACAATGCAAAATGTTTAATAAATTATTCAAACAGAACACTTCAGATTTGTCTGCAGATTTCAAAGCACTTGTTCATTTTCAGTCATAATGCCTACATGCATTATAAAGTAGAGCGTCTAAGCTTTAAAACAATAACAACAATTTTTTTTCTTGCAGGTCCGCCGCTCATCTGAATTTAACGGCTAAAGTTTTTGAAGAGAATAAATGTCTCTCTTTAAAAAAATAAATAAATAAAAAATAGGTTATCTTTTAATAAATGGCTTAACATCTAAGCCATACAAGGATTTAATTAAAATCAAAAACATATTTATAAAATGTGTCAGCCTTTTGTTGTGTTAGATTTGAAGGATTGAAGAATTCTCTGCAAGTTGCTTTTAACCTAATGACAATATTATACCTTATGGTTTATCATGCGGTCTAAGGAAAATCGCAAGCAGCTTTTAACACAGTGCTAATAGCAACATGGCCTTTCTTAGCAGAGTGCAGAGTCAGGCAATGTTTCCATGGATACAGGAGCTGGAGAGCACTTTGCAAAACCTCTTGCCTGCTCGACCTGTTCAGCCAATCCAGTAGAGAGAAAAACTGCAGATGCTCTCAAATACACATGCAGCAGAAATGTATCAAAGCTTTTTGAAGCACTCCTTTGAAATCCAGATGTTGTTGGATAACCTTACCCAAGATCATGTTATGAAAGTAAAAATGTTTCATGTTATTTTCATACATTGGCAATCTATCAGAGGAAAGGATGGCTTAGCCTCCTCAAAAATGTCAAAATGTTACAACTGTGGTGATAAATTCAGCAGCTGTTTAAACAACGTACTTACTAATATGCACAATTTAGATTCATTTGATGTGAAAACATATTTTATTAAATTATATGCTAGTAAATAAAATATATTTTATTTGTATTTCATTTGTTGTAGCCTAGATGAGTTTTAATCACTATATATATGCCAGAGAACGCATTTTATGCATCAATATCAAATTATGCATTTTCAAAGGCAATCATTTACATCAGTTAGCTTTAAGTATCATTGATTATATTGTATTTTTCTTTTATAATTTTTTTTATTACTGTTTCTTAAATTTATATTGATCATTTTCTTTATTTTGTTTTATTTTCTAGCAGGCAATGTTGCAGGTGTAAATGTGTATAAAGGTACAAATATAATTTTAAAGGTTTGGCAGATTGCCAAATTCTCGAATTTATCTTGGCGCCAGGGACAGATTGGGACACAAAATTTCAGGATTCTTGCAAATGCACTGAATATACTGTAGGTTTTACAATAGATTCATAATATATACAGTAATGTGTATATTTATCATTATTATTATTATTATTATTATTATTATTATTATTATCATTATCATTGATTAATAGATGGGTTTCTATTCTAACAGTTTGATCTATGCACTATACACACTGACTCATATTATGTCTTATAAACAGATTTATATTTGCTCCTTTGCAGTTTAATTTGTTAATTTCATCAGTGTGCCTTTCCTTTTTCTTTATGACGATCCAGCATTATATTTGATACTGAGAATTACTGTGAATGCCATAGAAAATTGCACATTTAATTATTTTATGTGATGATAACATCACGGGGTCCACAAAAAGATGGTTTGTAGGACATCTGTTGAGTACCATGGTTGTAAATATTTGGCGTAGGAGAATACTTTTTGTGATCTGGATGATCAAGGAACTTCAGTGCAATCCTCCTCTGCATGCCACTTAGATAATGCCACAGTACGAAGCTTAGGAACATAGGCAAGCCAGGTGACATTGCACGTGTAAGCATCCACCCGCACTGTTTTTCAAATTTCTCCCCATGAAAACATGCCCAAGACGGATGTCTTTGACTGTTGTGCTGTGTCTTGCTGTTGTTCAGCATCTTGTCCAAAAGTGCCAAATGTTTTAGACAAAGTGACAAGTTAAAAATAACGTAAACTTTTTAAAAAAGTGTTTCGAGATACCTGCGTTAAGTTCTGTTTGTTGAACTGCAGTTTTTTTTGTACAAGGCCATGTTCTGTGTGAATGACCCCTTTCTGTATTTTTTGATACATTTGAATCCAATGGCTTTGTGAAACATTCAGGAATGAAGAAATACTGTGACAAATTAAATGTATTGTTCAGCAACAATAATATTATTTTAAATGATATTCATATATTTAATTGTCTATTTCTTATTTATTTACTTTTGTATGTTAATGTGAATCTGCCTTCTAGTGGCCCATCGGCCCTCCGGCAGACTCTACAGACTCTTCCGATTGCCAATCCGACCCTACCTGGCGTCAACACTGGGTTTCGCATAAGATCTTGATGAATATCAAAAGTCTAGTGTAACTTATTAAAGAAAATAAACTTGGTTGTCCATTCATCTGAGCTTTTTTTCATCTAAGGTCACTGGACTTGCCTCCCTGGAGATCCCAAATTGTTTTTAGGTGCGTAAATGTTACTTTCAGCATGTGATACCCTAGCCATGGACCCTTTCACATTTACTGGTTTGGAACGCAAAAGTAAATTATTACAGTTTAAACTTCTACAGCGGTGAATGGGAGACCACAGTAAACATTACCTTGGTAGCACTTTAATTACAGTACTGTTCTATATTTACATACTATATAATTACAACAACTACAGTAATTACTAGGTACTAACTCTAAACCTAACCCCAACACTAACCTTAACCTGTGATGTAAATATGCCCATATTAGAAAATCAGCATTTTATAATGATTTCTGAAGGATCATGTGACACTGAAGACTGCAGTAATGATGCTGAAAATTCAGCTTCGATCACAAAATGCATTTTAAAATATATTCAAATAGAAAACTGTTCTTTTAAATTGTAAAAATAGTTCACAATATCAATGTTTTTACTGTATTTTGGATCAAATAAATGCAGTGTTGTTGAGCAGAAGAGACTTCTTTTAAACAGTAGTGTAGGTCTAAAATTAAGTCTTTATGTAAAGGAAATGTATAGTCAGATTACTTCTTTTAACATAAAACTTGATTTTGATCATTAAGTCTCCTCACATTCATTCTCTCTCTGTCACATTCCTCATTGATAGGCCCAGGGGAGGGGTCTTTGTCTCCTCAGGTGTGAATCACATCAATAGTCATGATCAGCCACACCTTCTCGTATATGACCTTTCTAACACTAAAAGTGTCTTGCAAAAGTTAAATTACTATATTGTTTTGTATGAATGAGTGATCAGGATGGTTTTCACATAATTTTGTAGTAAAAACTCTATGCCACAAGATCCGGTTCTCAAAGGTCTTATGAATTATTTTCTTTTGTTTTATATGGCCTTATTTCAATGACTTAAAATGTTTGTTTTTTAAAAAAAATGCATAAACGTTATTTTCTCAAATATACAAACATGTACACACGTCTCACATATTATTGTAGCCCAGTTTGTGCTAAATACAGTGTTATACTTCTCCAGGGCCCAAAACACACTCAGACACCAGAGGGTTAAGTTCATGTAGTTACTTAATATTACTCAGTACTTTCTTGGGTAAGTACACTGTAAGTACTGTATACTGAAAGTACACGTACTGTAAAATAAAGTGCAACCAATGTTTTTGCTTACCTGTTTGCTCAGCAAAAGTAAAATAAATAAATAATAATAATAAAAAAATAAATAAAAAGTTTCCATGACTTTCCACAAAAGTAAAACAAATGGAGAGGGCTGGATAACTCAAAAGAGAGAAAGAGGCCACATTTACTGTCACGCCCTGAGCAGCCATTTAGAAACCCTATCACAGCTATGGTAACCTATGTATATATAAAATAGTTTCAGGGAAATATAACACAAAGCATAATGTTATAATTATTCACTAAATAATAATAATAATAATAAAAAAATGGGAAATAAAACAAAACATCTAGATTTACGCTGCTAAATAAGGCTGAAACACATCACAGTCTGTGAAAATAGTTCATAGTTGCTCTTTGTGAAGCAAAAAAAAAAATCCTTGTCACAACTATGTGACTTACTGGCATTTCATACTTTTGCACAAAAGCATTTGCCAACACAGTCCCGTGAGAATTTGTAAGAACTGTAGGAGATGGCGAATTCGTCAGAATTGGTACAACTTCATTTGTACAAAAATGTCTGGCCAATACACCAACCAATCCCATACACTTTCTTCATCTCCTTCAAACCCTCATATATCCTTTATTTCATCATAAACAAAACACATTTTTCAATTTCATCATGGTAGCAGGTTGAAATTTATGGTTAGGTTTAGGTATGCTGTTTGTGGTCAGTGAACACTGAAATTTTGCTCTCTTCCATCATACACTACAAAGCATTTTACAGTACTATCATGGTCATGTGAAATAGTTATAATAGTTAAAATTATTATGAATTTGCCATTTCATACCATTCTTGTGAATTCTGACGAGACTGTTGGTAAATCCTTTGTTCAAAGGTATTAAATGGTCTGGGTAAGGTTTATGGATAGGTTTAGGGATGGTGTTGGGTTTAGGGGTTGCAATTTGGAAAAATATCACAAACGTGTGTTCGAAACATGGAAGTCTCTTTCTTCCACCATACACAACAGGACTATATAGATTACTATCATGGTTAGGTTTAGGGTCTGTGCAAGGTCGTACACTTCTTTGTAAGGTTTAAATTTGTGAAGACTTTCATTTTGTGAGGACAAGAGGGAACCATGTGTAATTGTTTGGTGTAAAGGTTGTGCATTTTCATACAAACAAAGACATACAATATGTTAAGAAATCAGCCTCTCGTACTATTCTTACAAATTCTCATGAGATCAGGTTGGATTTACTGGTGCTCAAGGGATTTCGCACCCTTAAGGAATGGTCACTTACACCTCTCACAGCAAAATTCCGCTTGGGCAGATGATGAGCTTGTGTAAAACCAGCAAACATATGATTGTCAAGTCTTTGTGAGACTTATGTTAAAAAGAAACTCACCGCTCAAACTATATCTTTGTCCATAGTGAATATTTAGTGTAGATGTGTATGAAATACCACCCACACAGAGGTCACTGCCAAACCAAGCAACTTTCTACTGGACAAATCATGCAATTTCGCCTGTCAAAGTTCACCAAACTCGAGCTAAAGGCGAAATCAGTATAAGGAAATTCTTCTCCACTAGGAGTTCATTGCGCAAAATTCAGGAACGTGCAGATTCCCATTGAGATGACTGTATTTCGCCCGCGGAAATTCACTGTGTGACCACGCCATTTTCATAAATTGAGAGTTTTGGCAAACTTGCCACAAATTTCTGCTAATTCGTCACTCATCATTTTCATGCAAATGAGCTTTGTGGCAAACTGTTCATTGCTGCCAAAGACTTGCTGCAGGTTCACTACCATTGAAGAGCTGCAAACTTCTGGCAAATGTTTGCAGTTAATCGCAAGCTCATTTACATGTCAAAATAATGATTGGGAAATTTGAGGCAAGTTTGTCAAAACTCTTGATTTTTCCCATTTGGTATAACATCTCAGTATGTTTTAGGCTCGATTATTGTTTGGATGCTAGAAATAAAGTTTGCAAAGTTTATAACAGATTCAACAGTTCCTGCAAGTTTGTATAAAATGTTGTTTTCTCTAAAATTTACATCACCATTATATGTAGGCACTGTTGAGGAAGCTACTTTGAAACTGTTGTAGTATGAAACTTATTATAAGCTATAAGCTATTCATACATAAAACTTCCCTCCAGCTAATTTTAAGTAATTAGCTACACTACAAAACAAGATAAAGAGAAGTTAAGGATAGTGAGTTTGATTGATTCAGCTAGCTCATCTGTATCAGTTTCAAGCATCGACAGTTTTATTTTCTCCTCGGCACAACATGCAGGATACCTCCTAGATAGACTTTCTTATTAGGATAGCATGAAATGCCAAGTTTAACAGTTGTTTGTGTGAAAAAAGTAGATATTCAAACTAATAACAAAAAGACAAATCCCTTAACTTGGCATTACATAGCCAAAGTGATTGTTCCAAAAGCTCTAGAGCTCTCAGCACCTTGACAGTTAAGGATCAACGTTGAGTGTTAATGAGGAGATTTCAACACTGTAATTTCTATGGTGTGTTAAAACAATATTTCCCTCCTTTGATGTCACTGCCTTATTTAAAGACAGAAAGCCTAAATCAGTGCCAGCAAAACAACAAACAACATTAGGACCAATAAATCTCCATAGTAAATCACTTGATACAAAAATTACTTAACGTGTGTGGTGTAATCTATGTTTCTATCTGGCAAAAAACTAAATGAGGATGGAGCCGTGGCCTAATGTTTAATGCACATGTGGGTTTCATATCTGTCCTGCACTGTGTTCTGATCCTAAATGCCAAACATTTTATAAAATCTGGCAAGAGTTTATTGGTAAGTTTGGGGTGGGAGTATCAGTATGGACAACAAATGGCAGGGTGGAGTTTTTGGGAAACCTGTTTGAAAAACATGTCATCATCTTTCAAATCAATATGATGATGCCAGTGGCACATAAATGACACATTTCACCTTCAACCTTAAAGATAAGACCATCTAAGTCTCATTGTTCCATGTTTCTCCTGGAAGTGTCTTTGACCTCAGACTCTTGAAATTTCTGTGGTTTCATTGAATCTTTATTCACAAAACCTCCACTTTGTTTTAGATCTACAGTATGTATCAAACGCATGCTGTACGAACAGACTGTAGAGGTCATGTGCTCCAGCTGTCAACAGCACTCTTGGGTCTTTACAGGTGAAGAGGTTGATTAAGTTCAGCAGAGGGAGCCAGATACCTGGCCACTGCCTGCTTCTTTAAATGACTAATAAACAGATGAATAAATAAACGTGTTTAGTAAGAACTTCAATTAGCTGCTTAGTTGATATAGACCATTGCCACTCGAAATGTCCCCAGAATGCAATGTGAGAGACTAGCGGCAGAAACCTATTAAAAGTGACAATATCTAAAACGGAACAGAACTGCAGCTGAACTGTGTGCTGCTGTTCAATGAATAAAATATTTCAATTTCACTGGAACTGTGGATTTATATTTTTGGTGCGGGCGAAGGTCGTTGCAAGTGTACCATTTTGATTTGTGCAAAAAATAGCTCCTGCCTTTGAAGAAAATTGCAGTGTGGGCACCCTTATTTTATTTATTTTGTCTTAAAAAATATGCCTTCATGTAATGAAATGTGTACAGAAATGATTTATACTTCAACCTTTTTAACCTTTTCTCCATACACTGTACAGAGAACTATGAAAGTTTGGATGGAATATCACATTTAAAACTCTAACAAAAACTAAAAGCAAACACAATGGCTCTGTTTCAAAACTGGAAGTTGACATGTTGCAATTGAATGTTCTTGTACCCTGACATCGACCCCATTCTCCAGAGTGCTGATATTTCCTATCAGACATTTTAACATTAATTCAAATACGTTTTCCTTTTCCCTGTGGTGGGACCGGTAGCCTCAGAGAACTTGGTTACGGTGCCACATGGAAACCAGGAAGTAATCACATTCACATAATCAATGCGATGTTACAATTTTCCTCTAAGACTTTTTTTTTTTTTGACTGTTGTAAAGCACAGAAGAATTTTCTACTTTTGAACTGAAGAACTTTCAGTCTTCTGTCTCCAGATTCATAATTAGATCATCTTTAACATTTTAAGGCATGATGTGTGCAATCGCAGTATGAAGGCTGTTCTAAGATGTACACACATCCTTTGCAATTCCAGAATGCATTGCGACAACTTCAGTGAACAAAAAAGTGCTTAAATGATCAAAAACATATAGTCTTTTAAAAGGTTAAAAAAAAATCTAAAGCTTCAAGTTTCATTTGCAGTTCTACATCAAGCCTATGAATTCCATATCATATTTAAATGTAAAAAATAATAATATGTTTAATGTAATGATGTGAGGCAGTCATGCATAAAAAAGAGAGTACAAACCAGAAGATAGCAAACATCCTACTGGACATCAGAGTGACAAGTGCATTGTATATCATAGCCTCCCACAAAATTATAAAACTGTGTGAATCCCAAAGCTTTTTTTTGTATCTGTTAACAAGCATTTTGGTTTAATTAATTATATTTCATGCCTATATAGTGATGGGTTCAGCAACTCTGCAGATGCTTTAGTGACCTATTGATGCCAGATATCAATATTCATTTTCTCAGAGGCAAGTGTTGAAAATATATCTTATGTGCAGTGGTTTGTGATAGATATAAATAATTAAATAATAATAATAATAATTAAAACTAAAATTACTTTGGAAAACAATGAATGTGAAAACAATTGTAAAAAAAACTCTCAACATCTATGAAACATCAGCAACATTAGCAATTACTTAAAAAACTACTAACCAAATCTACCAAAATCTAATCTGTATAATCAGACAATCATAAAAAATATGTTCAAGCAGAGCATTTTTGTGTCATTAGTTAGAGCTAGTTTGGTATTTATTTATTTATTTATTATTTTTGCAACAGCCATGATTATAATTCTGATTGTTCTTTTATTTCAATTAAATGATTCAATTGTTATATTTAAAATACATGGACTGAATGTTTTATATGGTTAAAAAAAAATGTCCTCATAAAAGTGGAAAAATAAATAATAATAATAATATTTCCAGTGGGCGAATACTGGGTTGGATTAAAAAAGTAATCAATAGAGCAGTGCCTGCCTACCTTTTTCAGCCATCTCGGTTCCATAAATATTTTTCCCATTTATTTATTTATTTATTTATTTATTTATTTATTGTAACAAAAAGGTCTCTTGCTTATCAGAAAGGAAGAGGAGGGAACCGGATGAACAACCATGAAGACTTTTAATCAGACGTAACACAAACACTGACGCACATACACAACTCTGCATGCATCCATCTCTCTCTTTCTCTCTCTCTCTCTCGAACTGGTGTCTCCGGATCCTCTTATTCCCTCTCCCAGGAGATTGGGATGATCAGCGCCAGGCGTCCATCCTTAAGGCCCATATTCAGATAAATACAAATATATAAATAGTTTGATAAACGAAGCAGAACGACTGGATGTGATTCATAGTGTGCCATGGGAGTGGACGGTCGCTACGAGACTCATTTGGCGCACTTTGTTTGCCGCCATTCTATGATTGGTGGATCTTTCTCTACTGGACTATGTGTAGTGTAGGTCTTCCCAAAAATAAATGTAAAAATAAAATAAAAAAGTTAAAATTATGCATACTGATGGCTTCAACAGAGCCATATACCAATGATTGACAACCTTGGAGCTCATGGTAAGTCTTTAAATATTTATAAGTATTCTATAAAAATGAATGTGATTTTTACTTCCAGAACACCACTACTGTTGGCAAAAAAGGTAAACAAAAAGGCCAAGTTCATGTCATACCGAGAGAAGGTTGAAGGTTGGCTGTCCATGAGAGACCACAGGCCAGGCAGTCAATTGTACCTGAATAGCATATAATGTTGGGATCCCAAAAAATTAGGTGTTTGCACCATTCTGTCCTGTGTATATTGTGGATGTGTGTCATGAATAGTCTATCGCTCTCTGTTCACTGTTTGTTTTCTGCCCAACAAGTATGATCCCAAAAGCAGGTAAACAACCATTAGTTCTCGTGAAAATCTGTCTAAGCACTCGATCGCAGGGGTAGGTTGGTTCATCACGGACTCAATTAACAAACATGCTGCATACTCATAGACAACACGCTTCACCCTGATGTGTAGATGGGCATTGCTGGAATCACAAAGTCGTCTTTTGAGCACTTCAGCCATGTGCAAACAAACCAGTTCAACTACAGAGGCAGTAGGGGATTCAACTCCTTTTTTTCCCTTAGCCAGTTGGTGCGGTTTGGATTTTGCATGCGTGATTAAAAATCAATGTTCAACCTTTCTGCTGTAATCTCTGTGTGAGCATTTCTACCTCTACTAAATGCAAGTGCACCAATTTTCACAAACAAAAGACACATGCTGAAAAGCCCTACGGTATAAAATACAGTGAAGGCCCGTGTGGCTCTTGTTGCTTTTAGTGTTAAACAACTCAAGTTCTCGCGTGAACCCGCAAGCCACCGTGAACAAGCTTAATAGCACTCCTGAATGCAGAACTTTGACCTCAAAGCTGACACACATAGACTAAAAGCCACAAAGAGTACAATTTTGATTTCATTGGATTCTTAAAGGAATAGTTCACTCAAATGTACTCATATACCCACCTTTATTTTCTCTCAAATTAGTATGAATTTCTTTGTAAAAAAAATTAATTTCCTTGGTGAGATCATGATTTGAAATTCGATTACACTTTCTTATGCTTGACCAATGCAAAGAGTGTGTACAGAGTGTATAGTGCATGTACATGGGGAGAGATATTTGCATTATATTTCAATATAAATATCTTTATTTGTGTTTCGCAGAAGAATGATGATATAATTATCATTTTTGGGTGAATATTTCCTTTAATGATTTGTCCGCAGGATGGAATTTGTCCAAGTTCTGAAGTAATGGTTTGTTGTCTTCTGTTGAGGATCTATGCAATTTTTTCCTTCTCAGCAGTGATCCAAACCAGTTCCGCTCTCCACCACCTGTTCTCTGGGCATGCAGCACAAAAACTCCCTTGAGTCCAACAACTCCAAAATCTGCAGTTGAATTAATGTTCTGTGATCATGCCTGGCTTCGACCGCTCCAGTTTACTATTCGAATAATGAATCAAGCAAAGGCTTTTATTTCTGTCATCAACAGTGTTATGCATGTTAATGTGGTTAGTGTTTACTTGTCTTTGTTCGGCGCCAGCACTAATTACGATGTGGTCTAACAATAGTTAAGACTAGTTCAACCTCACCCTTCTGCATTATTCATAATAATTCAATAAAAAAAAACACATGAAATAGTTTTGTGAATGCAATTTTCTTTCCTCTGATGATGTATTGCCTAATACAGGAAGTTTGGGGTTGTAAATGTTGAAGTGCTTGTGCTTTATTATTATTATTTTAATAGTTACATTATTTTACCATCACAACATGGAAAAGCATTGATTTGTTACTTAGTTATTGCAGGTTGTATTTATTATATTCTCATAAATAATAATAATAAAACTAAATGTTTTATTGGACACACATTTAAATACACCCCTGCAAACAAGATAAAATATTTATTGACCAAAAAAAAAATGTGTCTTCCAAACTAGACATACCAAATCTCATCTACTAAATCTATCTTAAATATTGTTATTATTTGACACCCCCTCCATTTTTTAAATGTCAGTTTGCACACCCTCATGTTGTTAAAAAATGTGCTGTTATTTTTGTAAAACACAAAACACGACTCTTTAAAGAATCACCTCTTCACATGTGTCACTCAGCAAAAAGGACAAAATAAAACAAAATTAAAGTCATTTATACCGACTTATGCACTATATTCAGTATTCTGAAACCATAAGATAGCTTTATATGAGGGACAGATCAAAATGTAAGTTGTTATTCACTGAAAATCTTCCACTCCACTGCAATTCTCAGAACTCCTTCTCAGTTCGGCATATTCCAATAGGCACACCCACATTCAGTTATGTGAGAACCAATGACACGTGGTGCCAATAGTGCTTGTCATAACCTTTTGGGGGCCCTAAGCTAAAATCTGTGTGGGAACTCCTGTCAGTATGTTCATAACACATTATTTATAATGTCTTTGACAGTATGTGGCCCCCGTTGTGGATCGAGGACCTAGAGGGAGGACAGGCTGTGGGTGCCAAACACAACAATCATGCCACTGTGCTTCAACACACAATTTTTTTTTTTTACATGGATACAAATAATATTTCAGAGCTGCAGTGGAGGGGGCAGTTATCATTGGTTGTCCTTTTTGGAACTTGACAAGCATGGTCACCATGAATGGCCTTTGTAAGGAATTGTATTTCTTAAAAAATTCTAATTTTGTTTACAGCACACGTGTGTAACAGCATGGGCTTGGAATGACATGAGGATGAGTACACAATGACGGTATTTTCATTATTGTATGTACTATTGCTTTAACACACACACACACACACACACACATATATATATATATATATATATATATATATATATATATATATATATATATATATTCATTGCTCTAAATCTGCGTTCATTCCACACAATGCACCCGACTTCCTCTCAGCAACAATGACCTTACAAGAGCTCGCCTCATTAATCTGACCCCCAAATAACCCAATCACTTCCCAAAGGGTTCAAGCCTTCCTGGTGACAGCCATGCAGTACAACAAGTCCCTGGAGAAAATCAGGGCACCAGCCAATAGAATAGGTAAATAGCCCTGGCATTTCCACACTCTTAATTCATCAAACTTTTCATCCTCTATTTTCTGTCACATATAAAGCCATAGGGGCTGAGGACATATGGAAAGGAGGTGAGCGCAATTGAGTGTTGTGAATATTTCATAACTGGGTTATTCTTCAACTATGGGCACTAGGGATGTGCCTGAAGTCAAATACCTGATTCTGCCAAATACCTTATTCTGAAAGGCACGAATAATGTATTCATCCGAATAATATTCATTATTTATGATTTATGTCTGATTATCTAAAAAGCAATAGGATAAAGAGACATTTTAAATAAACTTATACAAAATTACTATTAATTTATGAATATGTGCAGCCAATATTTCTAAAGTATAAACCTGGTGAATCAGAATGCGCCAAAAGGATTTCAGATCGAATGGGCGTGATCTCCGTTTGCGGTCTCTGTTAATTGTGCACGTCTGGAGCTTGTCAAGTGTAGTATTAACTAAGGGTGGTTTCACAAATAGTACATTTTAATTGAACCGAACCCAGTTTGGTTAAAGTGAACCCGGAAAGGGAACCAGCCGTTTCCACCAGTTTCTTTTTTGGTCCTCTTCACATTATTGTGATCTCAGACCCCTTGTTGTTTACACAATGGCTCCTTAAGAACTCAGACCCAGTTTCAGCTACAGCTGTCATGATTATGATATTTGGCTGACCATACGTTTTCATAAATAATTGTGATTATTATGATTGTCATACATATGGTCATACTTCTTAAGGTTTATGCTTATGACAGATAAGCCTAGAACTCATAATAAAATGGGGTTATATGATTACTTTTAAGGTTTTATAAAAAAATATATAATTTTTCATAAAAAATGATTGCAGGGATACAATTACATAAAAAGTAATATTTTTTATGTTATAAGTTATGAAACCCAGACAACACTGACAATTATATTACATTACGCAATAGTAATAATGTATACTGTATTTATGTCCTAAATTCTTCACTCTCTCACGTTAAGGCTCTCCGATAAAACCTACAAGCTCTTCTTAAGGAAAACATTTGAAATTCTATGTGCATTTGAAAATTAGTTTCTTTATCTATAATCTCGAGAGTAATGGTGCAAGGAAGCATCTCCTCCTGCTTGCCATTTACATTTGTCATTGCGCAAATAAAATTAAAGTGAAACTATAAAAAAAAACACCTCTTGTATTTTCTTGGGAGTTTGGCGTGAACCTCCATAGACGGTACACCCATCAGAGCACTTTAAAGCGGTTCATCTTAACGTGCTGCTCTGAATGTGTCCTGTCCATTAATTTTAGGTGCTCAAATAATACAACAAGAATGGAATATTAGACACAAAAACACGTCATGGTAATCACGGTTTATATATATATATTCACTTTAAAATTCCCATATGTGGACAGTAAATTGTGACTGGAAAAAGAAGTATGTAATGCAGCTATGTATGGCAAGCCACGAGGTACTTATGTCATAAAATGCAAAGCGGGCTGGTACCTCTTCAATTTCACATCGCATCGTACCTCTATAATAATGTTGTTATTCATGCACAGACAAACAAAAAATTATGTCTCATATAGATATTAATATCAGGAGAAATTAACAACATATTACACAGTTAATGTAGCCTACAAATTCAGCTTCATCTGGTAAGAAAAAAATAATAATAAAATAATAGATTTAAAAAAAAATTATAGTAGTAATTACAATAATAATAATAATAATAATAATAATAATAAAATAATAATAATAATTATTAATATTCTTAGGATATTATTATGAAAAGGCATATACAAGGCATATTTAATTAATAGAAACTATAAATGTAAGAGTAACACTTAACACTTAGTTGTGACATGTGTACAGTTTATGCCCCGCCCACACACGATTATATCCAAATACTGAGACAGATAAATTTGTCATATGAACAAATACAGATTCAAATACAGATAATGGCTTCACTGCACACCCCTAAATGGTACCTGTAGCCCTGTGGACTTTTAGAAAATAAACTTTTCACACTCACACAAATTAATTTCATTTGTCAATTAACAATGTCCAACAATGGGTAGCCTTTACATACATCAAAGGAGAATTCTGTCATTTTCCCCTGAATCATCATGCATAAATATCAGCATAACATATCTCACCATAGCATTGGTTCTGTGGAGGATGTGACAAAGGTGGACAAAAAAAAGGTAGACTCCTTGTCTTGCAAAGAGTTATATAGCAATTTATGCATCTCAAATACAACCAAAACATATTTTATAATACATTATAATAGTAATATTATTTTACATAAAATGGGGGCTCTTCCGGGATACTATATTATTATGGAAATATTATAGTTACAAATTCAAAAATATTATAATTATATTGTATTATACATATAATGAATATCAAAATACAATGTTCACACTTTTTGCACCATGTGAAGAATTTACAGCTTGACTGAAAAAAAAGATATTCGGTTAACATGTGATATTTAACTAAAATTATATTTGTGTCCTACACACATCACAAATATGCTCTTCACTCACACAACCTTATATATATATATATACAATAATTTTGCTTGTTCTCAGCCTTTTGGCCCACACTATATGTTCTACACATTGTCTGATACTAAAAATTATGTTGTTCCTGTCAGAAAGAATTTGCAGAGATATTGCTGTAGGTGAGCTTATTTTGGTGTTTGGCATACTCCTTTTAAAAAATTTACAAAAGCTCCATTTGGTTGCAAAGGATTTTGTAAAATGTTTACCCAGACAGTGTGACCTGTTTGTTGCAGTATGAGTGACTGTGCTTCTTAGTGGTCCTTGCTAAGGCAATCATCACTACTGCTTATATAATAATTTGTCAAATTTTCACACAATACATTCTGTATTTGTAAACATATTTTAATGATGAATTTCACATTTTAAGATTGAAAGTCTGTTTTGTAATGAATTCTAATTTAATTACAAAATGAAATAAAGATATATAGATGTGCCTGTTGTTAAATAAACGGCCATCTACATCACAGCATACCCAGTGATGCCTCATTTCATAAGTATGGCTATCATGCCCCTAAATAACAGACCGGTTTACAAAGATAGACTTCCCCATGATCGGTAGTGTGGAGTGGTGGTGCCGTAGTGGGCTAAAGCACATAACTGTTAATCAGAAGGTCGCTGGTTCAATCCCCACGGCCACCACCATTGTGTCCTTGAGCAAGGCACTTAACTCCAGGTTGCTCCGGGGGGATTGTCCCTGTAGTAAGGGCACTGTAAGTTGCTTTGGATAAAAGCGTCTGCCAAATGCATAAATGTAAATGTAAATTATCGATCTATGCTGTAGTTTATTTTTGATTTTGGTAAGCATGTTTATGATCATTTCATAAAGTGTCGGATTCCTGCCGTGCTGTTGTATGTAAGACAAGAACAAGAGGCTAACATGGCGTTCCACAGCAAGGGATTGAACAGCATGCAAAACTTCTACATTTGTCTTTGAAGTGCAGGAGCTGCGCCTGAAGAGTTCATAATTTCCCAACCTTCTTTGCAAACTGACTATCTAATGAGGCTTTCTAGACTCTCATTCTCGCCCCCACTTTCTCTTCTCAACTCTTTCAATTTTACTCCTCTCTCTTGCATATCATCTCCATTCCATATCATTTCAACTCGACATAGCTCTCTGAGAAAAGATGAAATTATGAATAATCTCTGTTCTCTACTTAAACTCAACCAAATCTCTATCAAACCTTCCATGCCCTGTTCAATTCCTGGGATTTAAATCTTGTGAAGTGAAGTAGTGAAGTGCATGAAAAGTTGTGATGGGAACCTTTTTAAGTTCTTTTTGATGGGGCTAAGCAATTTAATGAAGGCCACAATGAACCTAAAGCCTTTTTTTATTTCACAAAGTCTTTAATTATTTATCAAATGTGTCTGGGAGTTGAAAGTAACTGAAACGCAGCGGTGGCTAAAGGTGGCAAAGCATCATTATTGTTGCTTTACAACAAAGGAAGCAAATTACCTTCCTCCCACCCCTGGGAACTTGCTTTTGTCTTCTTCATTGCCTCGTCCTTCGCCCAGGAGTCATCTGCTGATGTCAAAGTCCAAGCAAACTCAGGATAATATCCTGAAACCACATGGTCACATGACTTTCCCTTTTTGTAGCAATCTGATAGAGAGAGTGAGAAAACAAAATATAATTTTAATAAAAACATGAAGCTGTGTTTAAATCTCAAATTATCTGGACACTTCTGAAACTCCAAGAAAATTCAATAACCAGATATCTTGAAAATGTCTGGATGTGTACATGACTTTGCCTCAAACAATATCATAATTATACCAAAATTCCTGTTTCCATGCGTACGTATGTAAAAATATGAAGACACATCCTTTGAGTCACACATGATCCTCTTTGGAAAACTATAAAATCATATAAGATAAGATGGTTCATCTGGTTCTGTACATACTTGTGCATGATTTAGTGCATGTTGTCACAAAAGCAAAAGGCAAACACACCAAATAATCAGATTTTTGCATCTCACAGTATGTATAAGAATGAATGCTTTGTATAAGGTATATGTGTTTCAATATGTGTCTGCCAAAGAAAATGGGCTTTACCAGCTGAGTCTTGGTTCCTTAGTTAAACATAGTTAAACATAGCTTAGGGAGTTTTTATTTTCCACTTTCAACCTTGACTTCTTCACAGGGGTCTGCAGGGCATTATTCTTTATAAAGCCGCTTTGGAACAATATATATTGTGAAAAATTAACGTTTTGTATGAGGGTGGTATCTACAGTATAAGTGGGCAGCAAATATGAAAACTGTAAATTCTTCCATAATTACAGTCATAAATTAAGAGTAAGACAGAGTGTGATGTCAGGTGACTGTCACATATGGTTTTAATTCAATAATGATGTGTTAAACAAAATAAGCATAGATTATCTCATGAGCTCATCACTTAGCTCTGACATGTTAATAGTTATATCACTTGAATTCACATAATCTTGAATGTCAAAAGTCATTCTTTAGAACGGCAAAAGCACTGAGCACCATGACGTTGAACTTTAACGTGATTATTGTGTCACTGTTTGGTTTCCACCTTCTCCTGCTGTGAAATCAAACATGCAACATTGTTCCTATGGTTTTGAAAGCATTTGTTTCTTTTATTCTGTATTTTTGGAATGGCTTCCAAACCACATTCACCTGGAGTATATAAAAGCACCAATGGGACCATGTTGTTTATCAGAAGACTGCCGCTTGAATCCCTAGGTCCCGAACAAATTTGCGAGCTTTCTGTTCTCTTGCCTGGTCTGTGTGTGTGTGTGTGTGTGTGTGTGTTTGTGTGTGTGTGTGTGTGTGCTGGTTTGAGTGGTATACAAGGACATTTATTAGGTTAAAAACTGGTTATTACTAGGGTATTATGCAATAAATATGGTTTATGAGGACATTTCTTGTGTCCCCATAATTCAAATCGCTTAAAAACATACTAAATTATGTTTTTTTGAAAATGTAAAAATTAAGTTTTTTATGAGGTTTAGGTTTAGGGGTAGGGTTAGGGGATATAATCTATAGATTGTACAGTATAAAAATCATTATGTCTATTGAGAGTCCTCATAAAGATAGCCGCACCAACGTGTGTGTGTGTGTGTGTGTGTGTGTGTGCATGTGTGTGTTTCCCAGGTATTTACTGCATTAATTGTTAAGGAAGTCTCTTATAGCTCAGAAGGCATAATGGAATCGATAAAGATAAGTATTTTTTTTATAAAACTGGCTACATCACTGTGATATAAGACACCAGTGCAAAATGTATTATTAACAATTATAAAATTATAAACATTTAACAATTATACAATTATTACATTTATAAACAATTATGTAATTGTACATTAGTCTAAATGTGGGCTGTTTGTGATTATTAAAGCACATTAAAGTGATTGTTCATAGGCATTGACTCACCCTCATACCATCTGTGAAATGTATTACTTTCTTCTGCAGATCACAAAGAAATATTTTTAGTAGAATATCTCACTCTGTAGGTCCATACAATGCGACTGAATGGTGGCCAGAAAGCTGAAGGTCCAATATGCACATAAAGGCAGCATAAATGTAATCCATATGACTCCAGTGGTATAATCCATGTCTTCAGAAAAGATATGATAGGTGTGTGTGAAAAACAGATAAATATTTAAGTCCTTTGTTACTATGAATCTTCACTTTCACTTCCAAATTATTCTTTTGTTTGTTTAACGATTCACATTATCGTGCTTATCGCCACCTACTGGTTAGGGCTGGTGGAGATTTTTTGTAAAAAGAATACTTAAATATTGGTCTTTTTCTCACCCACACCTATAATATCACTTCTGAAGACATGGATTAAACCACTAGAGTCGTATGGATTACATTTATTCTGCCTTTATATGCTTTTAGGAGCTTCAAATTTCTGGCCACCATTCACTTGCATTGAATGGACCAACAGAGCAATTCTTCTAAAGAATATTTGTGTTCTGCAGATGAAAGAAATTTATACACATCTTGGATAGAACGAGGGTGAGTAACTGATGGGAGAATTTGAATGTTTGGGTGAATTATCCCTTTAATAACGAATGAGCAGTCACAGGTGTGTGTGTGTGTGTATATAGTTTTACAACGGCTTTGAATGTGGCTCATCTAAATAGAATTTAGAGTTGGAACTGTTCATTTTATAAATATAATTTAAGTATTAGGCTAACTTTTCTCTTATGTTTAAAATGATGAACAAAATGATATAATAGAAGCAAATAAGACAGTTGTGGACATACAGGGAGAGTGCCGAGCTTTGCAATTAATAATGCTAGCTCAGATATTTCTGCCTTGAAAGAATGTGATGACACATTTTTATGTTCAAATTGAAATCCTCTTGATTGCACATTTTGGTATCTTGGCAAATATGAGCACAAGACCATCTGTTTGTTTCAAACAATGGAAGACAATGGAAGTGTTGTGTTCAGGAAACCTGTTTGAAAAAAAGTAATTATTGCTAGTTCTATAGAACTAGTTCTAGTTCTGAAATACATACTTCACCTATAAGCATAGAGTCAGTTTGCTCTCAATTTGATAGGAGAAATAGCTGACATATTGTCAACATTGAAATGCAGTTCGTAATTTGCAATTCCAGTTGTGCGATATATGACCAGGAATGTACATTAGGAATGTAAATAGGGTTAGAGATTTCATTTGTGATTTTTGTTCAGATTGCACACCATGCAATAATTTCATTTTCTTAATCATCTTAACCACTCCCTCATTCAGAGTTTATCTTTAAACAAATAACATCACATCTTCTTAGTTAAGAGGCCATGCGAAAATAAATAAGGAGCTCTGTCTGTGAACAAACAAATCTGCGGTATTTACACCAAGCAGCAGTTCATCTAAAACTGGGTGATGTGTGATTGGCTTTCTTTCATTTTAATGCCTTAAAATTGTCCCTCTGGACACATCTCAGCCCAATTGAAGGGGATCTATCGATCTGATTGCCCCAGGAAGTTATGTATTTCACCCCAAAGAGGCATTCTCTGCCTAACAAGATTAGGTTTACAAAATATGCTGCATTTGAGCTGGTAAATATTTTAAGGCCTAACATTAGAGGAAGTGACTGATTTTGAAGAACAATCCAGAGCTTTCTTCCACTTAGTGATTATCAATCACAACTGCAAGTCAAGTCAAGTCAAGTGGATTTTATTGTCGTTTCAACCATATACAGTTAGTACAGTACACAGCAAAACGAGACAACGTTCCTCCAGGACCATGGTGCTACATAAAAACAACAAAGGACCAACATAGGACCACATGAGACTACACAACGAAATAAAATACCTATATAAACTACCTATATATACCTATATAAAGTGCACGTGCAAACATGTGCAAAAAGTACAGGACAGTACAACAAATTACTGACAATGAACAGGACAATAGACAGTGCAGCGCCGACCAGTACTCAGTAGTGCAAAAAGATGACAGTTTCTAAAAATGTAAACATAACATACTATGAGATAATGTTCTATGCACATAGCAGTTATTGAGGTAGCAGACAGTTATAAAGTGACAGTTATTAAAGTGCAACTCAGGACACGTGTGTGTCAAACCAGTCTCTGAGTATTGAGAAGTCTGATGGCTTGGGGGAAGAAGCTGTTACACAGTCTGGCCGTGAGGGCCCGAATGCTTCGGTACCTCTTGCCAGACGGGAGGAGGGTAAAGAGTTTGTGTGAGGGGTGTGTGGGGTCGTCCACAATGCTGGTTGCTTTGTGGATACAGTGTTTTTTGTAAATGTCTTTGATGGAGGGAAGAGAGACCCCAATGATCTTCTCAGCTGTCCTCACTATCCTCTGCAGGGCTTTGCAATGAGTCATTTGATAAAAAAACATCAGATGAGGGTGTAAAAATGCCAGGGGGAAGCTTAGGTCTCAATCATATTTGAAATTATGCAAAGACTCTTTTCAAGGTTGACGTTTAGGAACAATAAGTTGAGTGTTCGATCATCTTGCTATGGGCCCTCTCTTTTACAGGTCACTAATTTCTAGTGTGAGGGGATGAGTGATGTATTGACTATTGACATGATACAGGCTAAAACATATCTTAGCCAACCCAATATTTTCACAAAAAAGTGCAAGCAAGTTTTAAAGTGGTCATATCATAACTTATACATTTGCCTTGATCTTTTAAGATAAAAGGGTTTGATATGCTTTGAAAATATAAAGTTCTGTAAGTTTCAATCCTTAAAACTTCTGAAATCCCACTTCAAAAAGACCATTAAGTTGCAAAACTGGCTTGTTCTGAGCTTCTACAATTTTCTAGCTAGATAAATATGTTAACACATCAACATAATTTATTCCAAGACGTCAATGAAAGGTCGGAAAATGGTCATGGAGTACTGAATTATGACATGTTAAGGTGCAACAACCCTTGACTAACATTATAAGTGGACCTCATGGACATTGTGTCCTTGGTCTATGAAACCACACGCTTAAAATGGCATTTTTCCACTCATTCCAAATGAGGCTGAGGGAAATGATTCAACAACGCCTATGACAAGTTGGAAGTCATAGGATATGGAAGTGTTGCATGCCTCCTGCACCACCATAGAATTGATGACTTATGAAATGGCCAAGGACACAGATTTGATTGGCCATGTATCCTCATTTAGATCCCTCACTTATCGTATGTCTTAATTCCCTGAATGCTTGATCATATCCCTTTTGACATCCCTTGAAGCAAACACTAAGAACCGCTCAGTCACAATGATAATGGAAATAACTGCAATGAAACTCTTAACATCTCATCTGTTGGCATCAAACAACACACATTTCACTCATTTAAACACAAAATTACAAGGTTTGCATTTCAAAATTTTAAATGTGCATACATGCACTATACACACATACAATATACCATATATGTATGTTATTGTACAATAATGGTGTATACTAATTATATATGTTACCATATAAATACAAACAAAAATTATATTGGTATTTACACTGTTGTTTTTAATAAAAAAATTTGTATTCATTTTTTTTCCCCATTTTTCTCCCAATTTGGAATTCCCAATGTGCTTTTAAGTCCTTGTGGTCGCGTAGTGACTCGCCTCAATCCGGGTGGTGGAGGAGGAATACCAGTTTCCTAAAAGTCTGAGACCGTAAACTCATGCATCTTATCACATGGCTTATTGAGCGCTTTGCCACAGAGACATAGTAGGTGTGGAGGCTTCAAGCCATCCATCGCAGCATCCATGCTCAACTCACCATGTGCCCCACGAGAACGAACCACATTATAGTGACCATGAGGATGTTACGCTATGTGACTCTACCCTCCCTAGCAACCAGGCCAATTTGGTTGCTTAGGAGACCTGGCTGGAGTCACTCAGCATGCCCTGGGATTCAAACTAGCAAACGCCAGGGTTGGTAGTCAACGTCTTTTACAACTGAGCTACCCAGGCCCCAGAGATTTATTAATATTAATATTTAGCCTCTGTAAACATAATTTGCAGTAGTGTGAAAAATGAGATCCTTAGTGGAAAAGTGTTGTTAGCAAATTACAATAAGGTTCTTTTTAACATTAACATTAAACATTAAAAAAATGCATATTGTATGATGAACCAACAATGAACATTTGTTTTTTTCTACAGCACTTATTAATTTGGTTAATGTTGTTAACAAAATTATCATAATGCATTTTACAAAATGTTAATATACAACTTTTCAACACAGACTAATAAATGCTGCAAAAGCAGTTTATTATCAGTCCATGATAAATATTGCATTAACTAATGAAAATGAATACAACCTTAATTTAAGATGTTTATCAATTCTACAGTTTTGGCATTTTATTTATTTATTCATGTTTTAAAATCAGCAAAACAGTTTAGGTTAAGTGTTAAATTGACAAATGCTTTTGTTTTATTAGTGCACTAGAAATAGTGCAGAATCTTAAATATTTTGGTGCTGCTTTATATTAGGTCTCTTTAACCACTATGGACTAACATTAGCATGCATACAATATAATGTATTTATTGTGTAACTACATGTTTTTTAGGCAAATTTCTCACAAAATGTACATTTGTTGCTGCTGAGGTTGAGGTACAAGAAGGTTTAGGGCTAGGGGTAGGTGTCAGGGTTAGGGTTGGGGTAGGGTTAGGTATCGGGTTAACAGTGTAACTACAAATGTGATTAAATGTAGGCAGGCATGTAAGTACAATACAGAAATATTCATTTACATGAAGTACCTTGTATCAAAGTACAAATTAGTTAATAACACCTAATATAAGTGGGTCCAATATTTATTATTCACTTTAAAAACTTTTCTTTGTTTTACACTTATATATATATTAGGGCTGTCAATTGCAAAAAAAAATAAAAAAAAATATCTAATTAATTTCATAGTGTCCCGATTAATTAATCGCGATTAATCTCATATACAATGCACCGAAATTTCCGCCACCGAAAAGTTTCGGACAAAAAATCCTTTTTTGTTTTTCAAAGAGAAAAAAGTCTGAAAATCTGACCTGAAAATATATGCCTCCCCTCCCCTCATTGCTCAGGTTTCACTCTCGATCAATCTAGCCATTATCACGGTGCTATCAAGCAAAGGCCGATGTCAGCGGTGTGGAAATACTTAGAAAACCTCATCACCTGGCCAACACCATCCCTACAGTGAAGCATGGTGGTGGCAGCATCATGTTGTGGGGATGTGTTTCTGTGGAAGGAACTGGGAGACTAGTCAGAAAAGATGAATGCAGCAATGTACAGAGACATCGTTAATGAAAACCTGCTCCAGAGCGCTCTGGACCTCAGACTGGGGCAAAGATTAATCTTCCAACAGGACAATGACCCTAAGCACACAGCCAAGATAACAAAAGAGTGGCTATGGGACAACTCTGTGAATATCCTTGAGTGGCCCAGCCAGAGCCCAGACTTGAACCCGATTGAACATCTCTGGAGAGATCTGAAAATGGCTGTGCACCAACGCTCGCCATCCAACCTGATGGAGCTTGAGAGGTCCTGCAAAGAAGAATGGGAGAAACTGCCCAAAAATAGGTGTGCCAAGCTTGTAGCATCATACACAAAGTCTTGAGGCTGTAATTGGTGGCAAAGGTGCTTCAACAAAGTATTGAGCAAAGGCTGTGAATACTTACAGTATGTACATGTGATTTTTTTCGTTTTTATTTGTAATAAATTTGCAAAGATTTCAAACAAACTTCTTTCATGTTGTCATTATGGGGTATTGTTTGTAGAATTTTGAGGAAAATATTTTATTTAATCAATTTTGAAATAAGGCTGTAACATAACAAAATGTGTAAAAAGTGAAGCACTGTGAATACTTTCTGGATGCACTGTGAATATATATATATATATATATTATTATTCCTGCTTGTTCTCAGCCTTTTGGCCCACACTGTTCTACACACTGTCTAATACAAAACATAATTGTAATTCCTTTTAGAAAGAATTTGCAGAGATTTGCCTAGCATTGCTGTAGGTGAGCCTATTTTGGTGTTTGGCATAATCCTTTAAAAAAATTTACAAGAGCTCTATTTGGTTGCAAAGGATTTTGTAAAATGTTTACCCAGACAGTGTGACTTGTTTTTTGCAGTATGAGTGACTGTGCTTCTTAGTGGTCCTCGTTAAGGCAATCATCATTACTACCAGAGTTGGGAGGTTTTTTGTTAAAATGTATTCCACTACAGATTACAGAATACATGCTGTAAAATGTAATTTGTAACATATTCTGTTAGATTACTGGTCTATAAGGTATTTTAAATACTTTGGATTACTTCTTCAGTACTGGTAGCTTTTTTTCACTTGTTTTGACTATAAAAACTCCGCCAGTACAGTAAGACAAAAAACACATGTTAAAAATGCATTCTCTGAAATACCTAAATATCTTATGCAGTACTGTAAATCAAATTGATCTTGTTTTAAGGATTTTTAGATATTTTTTACAGGAAAAGAATAAAAAAATTATCAAGAATATGATTTTTGCCCTAAAATCAAAGATCTTAATAGAAAAGAAAAAAAATTATGATCTAATGTGACTTTTCTTGATAAAAAATATTATCGTGCCTGGTAACATGTGCATGTAAAATTGCTAGAAATAGCATTTTAGCTTAACATAAAGCTGACAAGTTACACAAGGTTTATTTCAATTTCTTCTGCTCCAAATGTTCTTCTCTGTTTGCTCGTATGAATGTAACACTTCATAAGAAAGTGTTTCACCGCTATTCAAATGCACTTTGGATCGCATCATTAATTTGTATAAATGTTCTCCATATGAAAGTACTAAATATTAAATGAAACAAATGACAATAAAATGCAAATCTCTTCAGTAATCAAAATATGTTTTGAATGTAAATTCAAAAACAATTTGTAAAGTCTATTTACAAATTATTTAAATTGTAACTGTAGTGGAATACAGTTACTTATATTTTGCATTTTAAATACGTATACCGTTACATGTATTCCGTTACTCCCCAAACCCTGACTACTGCTTATATTAGGCCTAACTTTGGTGTATAACTCGGACATTAATGACATCTCAAATCATGTTATTGAGAAGTTTAATTCAATGATTGGGCACACAAGTTTTGACTGGTGGACAATGGCAGAAAACTCCTGAGACTTATATTGACGGAGGGACCCAAGCCATATTTATAGACCAAAATATCATAGAGACTTGTGGTGGGTTTTTGAAATATGGGTAGTATGCAACCACTTAGCAATGACCTAGCAAACACTCAAAACAAAATTCCCTGGCATCTTAAAATCTAGTTAGAGATTATATTATAATGTATAGCATTATAGCTCAATGCATTATTTAAAATATTAAAAGACCGTTTCAAGCGTCAACGTGGTCCATTATTTTCAAATGCATGCTCCTAGATCCACACCAAAATATTTTTCTATACTTTGTAATGTTCCTGAGTGTTTGTGAAGAACCTAATTATATGTAAAGTTTTTTGTTCGCACGTAGCTCAAACATGTATGTCACCCCCATATAAGGTAAAGAACTATTTCATTGGTAGGGGTCCAGTGGAATGTGGTTTTTGGACCATATAGCAGAATGCTGGAACAATAAACGTTGAAGAAAGGATTTGATACTGAGCCGTATCGAGACGGGGATTGCAGATCAACAAATAAATTAAATACATTGGATGACAAAATTATCTAACAGTTTGGGGGCTCGTCCGGGATTTCTCCAGACAGGTAAGACTGATTTAAGTATCAGGTATTCCTGTCTGATGAGAGATTGAATAAAACTTAATTTAATTTGGCTCGATAGTAACTCCGTTAATAACTCTGCTCGGGGGCCACTTCTGAGAGACGAATTTGCCCTATTATGAAATAGGAAGGAGGGTTTTGCTCTATTATAATATAGGGAAAACCCCACAACCGCAGCAGTAGTTTTAAGGATATCCTTATTCTGGTATGAATAAGAAGAGGACGGGAAATGTCCTAAGGAAAAGACGGAACAAATTTGATCTGCATTATTGATCTGCAGGAACCGTGTCGATCGGGAAATTGTTTGTATTATTATTATTATTATTATTATTAAAAGGGTGCCATTGCGGGACAGGAAATGTTATCGAAGTAAACTCCAAAATAATCGATGTTTTGCAATAAATAAGATTATAATACTGAGCCATCAGCAATTTGGCTGGGTGGTCAGAGAAAGGAAAAGGAAAAGGAGGAAACAAAAAAAGAAAAAATGTAGTTAGACCATTCAGGAGTAAATCCAAAATCTATGGTTAAAAAAGGGTGAACGGACCCTCAGTGAGATTATAAATATATAGTAATAGTATATATAGAATCATACGATGAGTGGAAGAAAATAAAACTATTCTGGGACATAGGTCCTGAACAAAATGCAAAGCTTTTTAGGTTTACTGAAATTTTGTCGAGCATGGGTGCCAAACTGCTCGTTATATGACAACATCCTGAGAGAAGCAACACTCTCAAGGGCTGAGGAACCTATCAAATGGACTGCTGAAATGAACATTACTACCAAACCATGATGAACCCTTTCATCTGTACGTGCACGAGGCAACAGGCACAGCAGCAGCAATCCTCGCTCAGTCCCATGGCGGAACATATAGGCCAGTGGCGTACTTGTCAAAATTTTAGAGGCAGTCGCTGTGGCAGCGGGGGCGTGGTCAAGCGCCCGTCCGGGAGAGAAAAGCGGTAAGGGCGCTTACACCTGAGCTAAATTAAGCCTAACACCTGTGTCTAATTGCAGTAGCGTGAGGAGAGCGGATAAAAAGCAGCAGCCACAGAACATCGGGAGAGAGAGAATTACGGACATGTCCGTCATGTGTGTGTTTATGTTTGTGCTTTTGGTTTAAGTTTACATTAAAATATTATTTATGTTGACAAGCCGGTTCTCACCTCCTCCTTGCCCATCGTTAACAGTGTTACAGTCGCCAAAACCTCCCTGCATATTTGTGAGCAGTGACTGATGCGGCGTTGATGGTACAGCATGCAGAACGTATTGTACTCTCACATCCATTAGTTGTGCACACCTCTCACCAGGTAGGAACAATCATGCACAACATTACCACATGACAGCACAACATTGATCGGGTATGAAGTTATTTTATTGGCTACTAAACCAACTAAATAAACCAACTTCCACTGTACATGGCCCGACATTATCATTACACAAATTGTTGACTCAAAGGTGAATTTTCTAAATGACACACATGATTGTTATGCAGGCCGGATGTTTCATCATTCGCCCTGGAGGAGGGGGACCATTGGTATGTTGATGGGTCCTGTTCCAAGCCAAATGATTCCTGTTCCAAGCCACATGATTCCGTATACTGGTTTGGTTATGCTGTAACAGAACTTCTGAATCGAATTATTGAAGTTTATTCACCCATATAAATCTGCACAAGCTGCTGAGTTGTTTGCATTGATCAGAGCATGCCATTTGGCTAAAGTTAAATCAATCAATATATACACAGACTCGAAGTATGCTGATGAGGTAGCAAAGTGGGCTGCAAGGGAAGTTATGGTAAGCCCAGATCTGAATCGAGCTGAAGATACTTTTTCCATGATACAATCAACACTGTGGTAAAAGACAGTGACATTAAATTGTTATAGGTAAATCCATCTGAATCTGACAACATTGGGCCTCAAATTAAGTGAAATCAAACTTATTGCATAAATGGGGTACAAAATGCAGTAAAATGTATGTCTTGTGTCTTAATATGCACACAGAACAACAGACACATGCCTACGAAGCACGACTCATTACCACACTCGGAACTGCCATTCTAAACGGACAGAAGCTTTCCTGTGAGGTAAAATTATAAAATGGTGAAAATTTGGCAAAATAAATTATACAGAGATTCGGCTGACTGAGCTCAGAATGTCACCATCCTCTGTTGTTAATCTCTCCATTTGAAATACTAATGGGTAAGCCTTTCCCGACCCCTTGGGGTCAAAGGCCGTGCTAGCTTTCTCTCCACAGGTGACAAGGAGGTGGTGAATGTAGAATATGTGGATTCCCTCATTAAAATATTAAATGGCATAAATTATGATATCTCTCTCTCTCTCTGCCTGCAGAAAGCCCAACTCATTTGTTCCGAATCAGCAGGTTCTGGTGAAGTGTCTGAAACCAACGAAGTTAGGTGAACCAAAGTGGGCCAAACTGTACTGCCGGTGACCAGAACGGGGGTGCTAACTGACCTTCAACCACAGTGGATCCACGCAAGCCACGTGAAGCTTGCTCCGGAGGAGGGCCTTACTGATTAAAGGTGAACGGTGAAAGCATTGGAGGAGCAGAACATGCAGCGCCAGTGCCCAACTGGGAATCTGTGAATTAGAAGGACCTGAGGAGGGACCCGGAACAGTCAACATGAAGACATTCCTACTGACACTCTGCATATTGCAGGTGTTCGTGCTTGCCTATACCCGTTCAGTATCGACACAACAGCAAGGAGTCACAAGTGTAATTCCAATTCCTAGAAATAATGTATGATGGTTTATGTTTTATGGTAATGTTATAGGAAGATGTTTCTGTTATGAAGGTACGGGTACGTGAAGGTACGGGTAAACTCCCGGAAACGAAGGTACATAGAAGGTGATGCCTCAAGTGACCCTGAAGTATATCTAGACTGTGTTGGACAGCCAAGAGGTATTAAATGTTTGGATTAACTCTTGGCTAAAGATGGAGGAGGAATATGTAAAATATTTGGTGACAAATGCTATACATACATCCTGGGTCACATTGATGATGATGATGATGATGATGATGGTGAATTCATGAAGGTATGAAAGGAAATGAATAAGTTGAATAAAGAATTAGCTGATAACATCAGGGAATATGGGGACATTTTTCAATGTGTTTGGGTGGTTCGCACCCTGGATGTCTTCCATTATATCGATTGCCATATGCATTCTACTTATGTTATTATTTGGCCCATGTTTGCTACTAATGCAAAAGATGAATGTAATGATAAACAGGCATAATATCGCCATGCTCCATTATGTGTGTACCTAATACTGAAGTTGGTTGAGAAGGCTATGTGATCCTTTCAGGATCAAAGTGGGCATTGTGGAATAAATAATGCTTCTCAATGTGGCAGGACGGGTTATCACCCCTCCCACTTGTTTGAGGTTTGGCCAATGGCCGGGCACCTGTTGCGTATAAAGAGCACGGGCTACCAGTTCATTGATGTGCGTCATTTTCCGGGGCCGTGACGTCATCTGCGCGCCCTGCTGTTTTCATTGCTGGAGTGCAGTGTTGACTGTGTTGATCGTAAAGACCGCTAAAGCTGCTTATCCACTGGCTGTGCTGTCTACTGAGTGTGTACTCCTGGGAAGTCGAATGCGGACAATCGAGACAGGTAAGGGAAGGGTTGTGTGCGGCGCTTTTGGGGTACTTTTGAGTGGGTAACTGACTAATCTGTATGCTTCATGTAGTGTAAGCTCTATCGGCGTTTCCTGCCAATGAGTTTTGTCGGAGACATTTGGCTCCATCCACCGCATAGTTTGGGATAGTGATCCTGGGACAGCATGCTTTGCTGTGAGTATATTGCTCGAGCGTGAAGCTAAGGGTGAATTAATTGCAGTATAACATCTTCTGTTTCGTTTTAGGCATGCGCTAAGGGCAATAGCGGCGTTCGAATGAGTATGTGCTCTGTGCCTCATCATAATGTGCTGATTGCTCCAACACCTGCGCTTCAGCATAAGTGCTGTTTGCTTTGCTTCATCATAGACTGCTGTTCTGTTTCCACTGTTTATCCCGCATCCAGCCCGGGACTGATACGCTGCTCACGAGCTCTCATGTGTCTTAAATTGAATGTGTTGTACTGGGCGCAGTGATTTATTTAGTGCTTGGGGTATCTTTTGTGTCTTTTGTTTATTTCTTTAATTGATTTCAATGGTCAAGCAAGTGTTAAATTTATATCTTCGTTTTGAATTTAATGGTGATTTAGAGAATTACTGTATTACAGTATTACTTATCAAAACAGTATAAATTTGTAACTCAAATTTGGTTGAGTTACACAGCCGAATCCATTTTGACCATTTGTTTTATTTTGCTTTGCGTTTATATTGTGTCTTGTCATTTTTTGGGGTTTTGAGTTGGGACCAACTGGTTGGTTCCTTCTCGGGATTGTATTAATTTATTATATTGTTGTATGTTGTTTTCTTTGCATACCCATGCTCTTTCTTAATGTCTTTTTCGTTTGTTGACAGGACCTGGGCACCCGGGGGCAGACGAGTGATCTTTTGGTGGTGGCATACTCACTGTGTGTCGTGGTCTGCTCTGAGTGAGTTGCTGAGTGTGTGCTAGTGTGTGTGTGTGTGCACTGGTGAATAGTGATTTTTCCTAAGGGTGATATCGTGAGACTGCCCCTGTTGGTAAGCCCGGGTTCCTCTGTTGCCCACGATAAAATGAACAAGTGGATGAGAGTGATTGTTGGTCAATGCCTTTTTTTAATTACTGTGTTTTTAACTAATTAATAAACTTTTTGTACGATTACCATGGTCTCTGATTCCGTCTATGATTAGGATCTGCGTGTGCCTTTAAGTTAGGGGTTGTTAAATTCTTGGGGTGAAATTCCTCAGGTGGCGTAGTCGGAAATAATATCAACCGGAGTTGAGCGTGGGTATAACTTTTTGCCCCGCCCGACTCCATCTATAATAGAGCTGCCCTCACGCGCTTTGCCACATCAACAACTTCTCTGGTGATGTAATGTGGAATAATGAAGGCCTCTTTCAAACTTCTTTGTTGGGTGCTACAGCTGCTCCCTGCTCTAAAGATGTTCTAAGGAATGTGTTTTTGTCTCTCACGTTTCGCACGTAGCTCAAACATGTATGTCACCCCCATATAAGGTAAAGAACTATTTCATTGGTAGGGGTCCAGTGGAATGTGGTTTTCTGGACCATATAGCAGAATGCTGGAACAATAAACGTTGAAGAAAGGATTTGATACCATTTGTGTCTGTCAGTTCTTCCCTCAGCTGAGCCGTATCAAGACGGGGATTGCAGATCAACAAATAAATTAAATACATTGGATGACAAAATTATCTAACACCAACCATGTTATAAAAAGCAAGTGATTATAAACTGACAATCTGCCATTTTACTCGTGATTTGTGTTAAAGACCCTGTGAAACCAAAATAAAAATTTTGCTTCATTTAGTCCATATATATTAGCTTCAGGGTCATCTATATTCCAGTTGCGCTGATGATTTCTTCGCAGGGCACTTAAAAGATACAAGAATCAATTTTGTGGAGTCTTTCCAAACAGAATGTCCAATAATAATCACAGTAGAATTCAGTTGTTTAAGTGAGTGAGACCATTATCACCTTTCAGCCCCTTGAAGCCCTCAGAGTGGATGGTAATTGTCTTTGAAGGGAATATGGCATAGGTAATATCACTTATGATTGGAACGCGGGAGTTAGACACACTGAAAGTGTCTCGAGTTTTATATTTAATGCAGCCAATTTTCAGAGGTTTCTTAGGATTTACAAGTAAGTTTTTTTGCTCTTTCTACATAGTGTAGTGCAATTCAAAACATTGATATGTTGTAATGTTTTATTAACTTGTTTCTGATTCATCTTCATGACTTGCACAACAGCTCCTGCCTCGTCATTAGTGAAGTCCGCAATGCGCTATTTTTGTTTGTGATGGGGTCAGTTTGATTACTGTTCGGATCTCATTCATCGGAAAAGTGGCCGAACTAGGTTGATATCGCTCAGTTTCCATTCAGTATTCACAGCACAGCAGCATGGTGGATAGAGGAATGTGTGTGTATGACTGCACTTATTGGCTATTTTAAAAAGTGCCACAAGCCATTCAACAAATCCTACCTCAACTTTATTTTTCAGTAGGAAATACACTCACAGACCACTTTATTAGGCACACCTGTACATCTACTTATTCATGCGATTATCTAATCAGTCAATCATGTGGCAGCAGATATGGGTCAGGAGCTTCAGTTAATGTTCACAAATACACGTTGCATGTACAGTCTGAAATGCAATTTTCCTCGTTTTCCATCGCCGGACACCAATTCCGATTAAACTTCCATTCGCATTTGAAGGAATGCAATTTGATGGTTGTACAAAGTAACGTTTATTTTTAACAACGCTATCAAAGTGGGTATCAAGTACAACAGCGCCGCTATAACACGGACCACCATCTTGATTGTTTGGTTGGATAGATCACATGACTGCATCACATGACAACAAACACATCATAATTTTCAGATTTATCCGTTTTCATAGTCCACACTACGACGCGTTTTCAAAAAGCTCAGTTTTATGGACAAAAAGAGCATCTCAGTGTGGATGGAAGGCCAAAACAGAGAGAAAAAGATGCGTTTTCAAACAAAAACAAAAACAATATAGTGTGGACAAGGCCTCAGAAGATAAATAGCTTTTCAGCTTAACAATAATGCAGCCTCAACAGGTGCATGTGCAGGACTCTGTATCTCTTTTACTCTGGCTAGGTTCCTCCTTATATCACTCTCCCCAGTACTTTCTGCAATCAGAAACAGATGTTAGACATTATAGCACTCAGATGTTTGCACCCATACCGCTTTCTCTGTCTCTGGACGAATGCTCGACCACACCCCCGCCGCCACAGGCTGTAACTCCCCTTGCTGTTTTTATCCAGAATAAGCTGCAATTTGGACACATGGAGGTCAATATTACCTGGAGAAAGCTATCTATTAGCATTACTATTCACCTCAATGGTAGTTGATGCCTCCGCTGGACCTCCTGGATGCCATCCTTGCTCATGGGTATTCAGTTTCAATTAGTATATAGGTTGGTAAATGGTCTGCACTTATATAGCGCTTTTTTATTAACCTTAGAGGTTACCAAAGTGCTTTACACTGTGTCCCAATCACCCATCCACACTCACATTCACACACCAATGGCGGCAGAGCTGCCATTCAAGGTGCTAGCCTGCCATTGGGAGCAACTCAGGGCTCAGTGTCTTGCCCAAGGACACTTCAGCATGTGGAGCCGTGTGGGCCGGGATTCGAACCACCAACCCTGCGATTGGTAGCCGACCCGCTCTACCATCCGCAGGTAAATCATGAGTTCAGATATCGCTGATTGTCTGATAACGATTAAAGCATATTCTGCAAAAGCTGTAATTTCAAAGGCAGCAGAAAGGGGAATAAAGAAAGAAAACATTCCAAAACAATCAGTCTCTAGTATAATATCTACTATAATATAATGGCATGTTGGTGATTTATATACTGCATGCAAAAAGCTTTATTTCATCACAATACATGGCTACTTTTGAATGGCTGTCAATGGAGAAAGATACTTTTTGCTTGCAGAATAGGGTAGCTATGGCATATACAACCAGACTAAATGTATGCTAACCAGCCAAAACGTTTCTAATACCGTAAATCAAATGTCTGCCTACGAGAGATGTAGAATGCAGTAAATACATTTCTCGATTGGTAAAAGAAAGGATTTGTAAACACAGGAAAATTTGTCATCATTAGTCCACAGCAGTTTAATGATAAGCTAAACCAAAAAGGTATTTAGGAGTCTCTTACTCAAGTTATTAATGTTGACTCATTGTAAAATGATTGGACGCGTTTTGATGCACAGATAAACACCTGCAACAAAAGGAATTTGCAGGCTGATGACATTGGAAAGTCAACAGGCAAAATACGAATATTAATGGTCTGGCTAAATTGCTTCAGCAGGGGATAAATTATGTGACTGATTCATTCTTGGTGTTTCAGTTAGCACAATGCAGATGCACCTTTTTATTCATTTTTGGTGGCAGGAAGACTTATAAATAGAGTTTGCTTTTAGTTAATGAGGCTGCAATGTCACAGTGACCCCGGACTCCTTTATCACACAAGCTGAGAATGAGAGCTACTGTAGCACACATGGGTTTGTTAAAACGCTGCCAGGTGTTACCATCCGAATACAAATTACTACTCACAGCTCAGCTATATGGAAGCCCAGGAGTCCAGGATGTCTTCGCTGTGTCCATGGCAGCTGGTAATCGTGATGCTGTCAACAGAACAAGCCTGCCGACCTGCGTCCTAACTGAAACATGTGCAGCCACCGCCATTTGCCTCAGCCTACTTAACCGCTTGAGGTACCGAGCGAATGAAGAATACCGCCAGATCCTGTACTAAAGCACCTCCGTGAAGTTGGCACCCAATATAATTAAATCTTTACCAAATCTATACCATTAAAAAATAAAAGTTTGTGCTGGTTCGGTGTTTGAGATATTAGACATATTTTTGACTGTGTAATGTCACTTTCCACCCCATGAGGTCCAGATCAATCCAAACTGGTGCCGTTCATTTGTGCTCGGTTTGTGCTGATTTGTGCCGTTAAAAGAAACACTAACAACTTATCTTCCTTAGATATAGCAAGAAACTTTTTGGGAGCAGTGACGTCACTCCAAATCACTCTGAACCGGTTTGTTTGTGCTCGATTTGTGCTGTCAAAAGAATCATCATAACCCATAATCTTAAAACCTTTTGATCTAAAGGCTTATGGTCAAACACTTGGGATTATTTCTGTACTCAAAAATAAATTGTTCCTAATTATAGATTTTATTTACAAACCTTTTATTTATTTATTTATTAAAACAATTTTAAGTAGCCAACAAGTGTCCAGCATATAAAATCTTTCAATTGTGTTTAAAAAGCATCCCAGGATGCACCTGAAGTTGATTAGGGCAGAGCTGGAAAAGACAAAAGGGTACATTGAATAAGTTCAAATATAAGATGCTTCTGATTGAATTTGTTTTGGTCACTGCATAATTTCCATAGTTTTGTGTTACTTCTTAGTTTTGATGATGTTATACTCTAAATTATAAAATGTGTAGTAACACATATAGAATAGGCCAGTGTGATCAAACTTTTCTATAGTGTTCTAGTCTTACACTGCATTTTTGTGTCCATTTGCGCTGTTCTATTATTGATTTCAATGTAAACATGCACTAGATAAACGTCTTTGACGGCTGGTTCATGTTTTTAGATGCCATGTCAAGTTAAAAAGAACCTAAAATGTTAAACATCTCGAGTCGAGATACCTATAGTTTGAATGGCACCTAACATGTTTTCAAACATTGCACTGAAATTTATTTTGAATATTAGCTAACATATTGGCCTATGCAATTACACAAACACTGTCAATACAAATCGTGCTAGCTTATAGCTAAATTAAAACGAATAAAAGCTAATTCAGAGCTGAATGTTTCCTTGTGAAAACAATTCTGTATAATTAACCTTCATAAACATGATGTACAGCTTTGTTCAGCAGTCTCATATAGGCCTATAGCCTACAAACAAATCATAATTTGCAGCACAAACACTGACAATTTTTGCTGTTGCATTTGGAGTTTGATGGGCTGAAAGATTAATCTTTACCAAAAAATGTATGCTTCAATGATATTAAACATGGCACAAACCAGAAGCTAGCACAAACGATTGAGACAGGTGAGAGTGATTGACATGTGGTTTAGCCTGCACGATTTCACGGCTCCCAAAAGCTATCTTATTTATTACAAAGAAAGGAAAACGTTATGATGTTTCTTTTAACAGCACAAACTGGCACAAATTGAGCACAAACAACACCGGTTAGGAGTGATTTGGACCACTTGGGGTAGAGAGTGACATCACTTCTCTCAAATACAAGCTGTTCCCTATCTGTCACTCACTCGATATTGTGTTGATGAGTTGACACTAGAGGTTCACACTTGGAAGCCCAGACATCTCTGATATTTGAGAAAAGGCCAATGAGAATTAGCTTGTGGAATTTGTATGCCACTCCTCTGGACATACGGGTATAAAAGGAGTGCCGCTTGCAAACGCACACTCAGACTTCTTCTTCGGAGCCGAGCGGAAGCATTCACTGAGCTGAATCCCTCCTGCCATTCCATTTCATCTCTCTCTCTCCAAAGCTGTTGGATCTACGGCGCATTACAGCATTTTTCCCACTCGCACACTACTTGTGGGTTGAGCAACACCTCTGAGTGCTTCGACAGCAGAGCAGATCTTCCTATATAAATACACAAAAGATATATAAGTATATTTTCCTCTAAGAGTGGCGCAAACGAAAGTGTCTTTTTCAAGATGCCTTTTCATTTGTGTATATTTCCTGGTTGCGGTCGATATCTCTCCGCTTCTGACGTCCAAGATCGCAGCCTTACGTTTTTGGGGGCCGACTCGGTCCTTCTACCTAAGGGTATGAGGCAGGGTCGGTTAGAACTGGGGTGATATGGGGACATCAATGGGAGCTTCTCCGCAGGGTATTCCCCCATGGACCTCCCATTCGTTCGGAGCTCGCAACGAAGATTAGTTATCGATTGTGGCATCGGTGAGTGGGCTCGTCATGTCTGATGCTGAGGACTCAGCTGGACTTCCACCCTCGGGTGTGGCAGCTCAGTCCTACACTCTCGTTGAATGTCACAATACGCACATCTTCTCCTCCTTTGGAGTCAGTGGCGGCTCAAGTCGCTGCGAGCCACTCACATCCCGGGCCACCTCAACAGCACAGCTTCCAGCACCTGCACGTTACAGTTCCAGTATGTGTCACACTGAACTAGCCTCCCATTCGTCTATAAGCCACAAATTTTACAGTAGTTATTTACATGTGGTTCTCCTGTCGTCGTTTGGACTCTGATCTAATCCATGTCTGTTTTTCTCTATTTCAGCCTTTGCAGTAGGCGTACTTTATCTATATTGATTTTTTACCTATTCATTGTAGCCCATTGTTGTCATTATTAACTGCTATTCCGCAATAGTGCTGCAAGTTTCTGATGTGGATGTGACCCACCAAATGCTTATTATGAGCCATCCCGTTTACTCTGCCTTTACACAAAAGTCGCATCTGCAGCTGCTGCATAAATGTATGCATCAGTGATATGGGGTGTTCATGTGAGAAGTCGGAAGTGCGTGCTTTGTATACATCACAGGAACGAACTGCATGCGAGAGTTAGTTCATTTCAAATAGCTTTACAGGGTTAATTTTATGCTGCCTAAATATGCCTTTTGGACCATCAAATAACCATCAGCCTGATGGTACCCTGTTTACTTACATTATAAGTACCTACAGAGCTTTGACATTTTTCAAAAAAATTGTCATTTGTGTTCTGCTGAAGAAAGACAGTCATACACATATGTGATGCATCAGGGTAAGTGAATAACTATATTACTTTAATGTTAGTGTGTTAACCAATCTAAACACTTACGCAAATTAGTGAATCAATGTCTAATGGCTTGGTATTCATTTGCAATTTAGTTACAGATAAAAAGTTAAATGAGCAGTGTGTTTCTGTGTGATGTATTGTGAGATTACTAAGCACTGAATGATTTATTTGTGCATTTTGTTACAAGCTATTGTGAGATTATATGATGCTGTTAACTGCATTAGTAAATTAAAGCTGACTATATCAGATAGACAGTTGTTATGTTCACTCCCCCTTCTCCCCTCCACTCCACTGCTGACCATGCCCACTGTCCCAGGAATTTTTATTTATATTTATGTTGTGAGACCTCAACTTTTTTTACAGATGAATTGGTTTCCTGAAATGAACAGAATGAGACATTATGTAAACGCTATGGGGAATTCCTTCCTGATGACATAGTTGAAGCCCTTGTACAATAACTCCAATCCTGTGATTGGCAACTGTGTTTGAGCCCTGACCCTTCAGATGCTTAGTTGGCCTTTATACTGTAAGCAGGTGCAAAATCACAATTTCTTCAGAAATTTCTGACTGAGGGCCAAGAGCACATCATTCGTACCTTGAAACTCTGAAGTAATAGTGCGGCCAGCTTACTCTTTGTCTCGTTCCCTTAATCTCAGGGAACCAAGTTTACATTTGTAACCAGAGACAGTCCCTATCAATTCAGTTCACTCAACATTTCATAAACGCTGTTAGGGAACAGAGTCAAATTACGCCACACTACATGACGTTATACCCCAGAGGTATAAACACTTGAAAAGTCACAGTCCACAGGATGGTGATTATTAAAGACATGATTTCAAGTGTATAGAATAATGAATAACCCCACATGGTGAAAATCAGATCTAGCGTGGCAATCTACATGAACTCTATAAATTCACACAGCATAACTTTAACCCCTTCACAACTGGGGTTGGGAAAGAAGGTTTTATATCTTATTGGAAGTGCTTGTGACATATAAGGATGGGGGGTGGGGGGGATTTCAACAAGCCTACATACAGGTATCAGATATATATCAGGTAGCCCACCCTCTGGTTGTATGCACTTTCACACCAAAAGGGCATCTCACACCATGTGATTCATAAGCAAGGGTGATCACGCTCCATGTGCCCTCCATAACAAACAAAGAGCTGATCCAACAGCCTTACCTGGAGGGTGCGCTCAACATATGGGTGTAATGCCCGCACAGGGCATAACAAATCAATCAACTGCTCCTCATCCGAATTAAATGGTGGGGGAAGAAGGCTTGTATGCGGACCTCCTGAGCCCTGAAGGGCGTGGATAGTATCTTTGACAAATAGCTTTTTCCCATATTTTCTGGGTTTGATGGTGGCTTTAAAAAAAACCTGGCCTGAATTCCAGGCATGAGCAGTGCCTGCATATCACACACCTGTTTAACTAAGACCAGATCCAACAGGAGTGCAGCGTTTAGAGAAAGAAAATGCAAATCAACAGATTTCAATTGTTTAAATGGTGGTTTCTGAGCACCTTCAGGGCCATGTTTAAATCCCAAATTGGGACTGTAGCAATGTGGGGGGTGGATCACCTTGTTTCCTTGAGGAACAGAAAAATTTGAACATACAGTATCTGTCTATGGAGGAGCCAGCCACTGGGGCATGGTATGCCGACATAGTGGCTACATAAACTTTAAGTGTTGACAGGGTGAGATATGTGTCCAGCCGCTTTTGTAGGACTGTGAGGAAGCAATTCACTGACTTTTCGATACATGAAGTTCACCAATTTCTAAACACATGCCACTTAGTATGTAGAGGCGTCTCATGGACGGTGCTCCAGCATGCAGAATGGCATCCACCTCTAGCAGGGCATGCGATTTATGTAAGCTACCACTGTCATGTGGTCCGATCGAATCAGAACATGGTGATTTGCAACCTTGGAATGAAAAGACTTTGAGGCCAAGAGAGAGTTAGTAGTTCCAGGTGATTGAAGTTCCATGCCTGCTTTGTGCATGTCTGGGTACCGAAGGCCGGGTGTCCACAGCACAGCCTGCGCTGGACGTATCCTTGGTTACCACCTTTCACCTGAGGACCTTTCTCCCCAATTTGGAATGCCCAATTCCCAATGTGCTCTAAGTCCTCATGGTGGCGTAGTGACTCACCTCAATCTGGGTGGCGAAGGACAAATCTAACTTGCCGCTGCTTCTAAGACCATCAATATTATCATGTGGCATGTTCAGGTCAGACCCCTAGAAAGGAAATCTGTTGACTGTGCAAAAGTGTGTTTTTCACACAAAACCCAGGCTGCACAAATTGCAGAGTTCTAAATTCCCATGTTCGCACAACAGAGCCTCTGATCGGGCTATTAATAGCCAATAATCGAGAAAAATGCGCTAGCCTCTCAGCTTAAATGTAGCAAGTGCTGCATCGATACACTTCAAACATACAGGGAGCCAGGAATTGATCTTATCTGAATTGATAAGATGTTCCCTCGAATGTGAATATCACATTCAGCCTGTGATGAGGTGCAATTTGTCCATGAAAGTACATGTCACTTGTCACGCGCAAACCGGCCCGAGAGCAGATGTGCAACAACATCTGGTTCTGAGATACCATTTTAATGGGTGCTTTGCAAGCTCGCGATTCAAGCATCTCTGATCTGAAATGGGCTGAAGCCCACAGTCTTACTCCGGAATGAGAGATCAGCGGCTGTAGAACCCTTGTGGGCATTGCAGTTCGGAATAATCTCTATTGCATTTTCTGAGAGGAGATTTTGAATTCCTGCCCACCGCATTGGCGCATCCCGTGACGGGACTGTCGATGACAGAACGCCGTTAGCAGGATAACAGGTGTGCCAGCTTGCTCGCTATAGGGTATAGATTGCTGCTCGCCACCAGGAAGTGGTTGTATACACAGAAACACATTTGTGTAACATCCCAGTGAACTTCAAGAGGGAATAAGCAGCTAGAACTTTCTCTTTTGTGGAAGAACATTATTTATGTGAACACAACACATAGAAACACATTTGTAATGTGGCTAAGAATGAGCAGCGTGTGAATATATGTGTCCGTGGCTTTGGTCGGGGATGAGTCTTCGTGTTTTGTGACCCGCTGTGGCATTCTGAAGCAATCATGAAATTTCGTATCATGTGTCAGCTTGACTCTCTAGGCCAACTCTCTATGACAACTGTAAACCAAGCTTCTTAACCACCCGTGAGAGGATGCCAAGCAGCTCTTTACCAGTGGCATGTGCATGCTCCTCACCCACACTGGGGGAAGGCACTGCAACATCCTCCGCCCACCTGCCCACTTCTGATGCTGTGAGGATATGGCATTATCCCCACTGTCAGATCCCGCCAAACATGATAAGGCTGTGCACTCCTAAACAGAGGGCCGGAGCTCATCACGTGCATACTGCATTGGCAAAGATGGTACATTGGATGATCGGGTGGCTTGCTGGGCATGCACAGGCATGAGATCCTCCTTGAATTCATTCATGTCAACTTTGTTACCCCACCGTGCCTCATGTGTTCCCTTGGGATCTAACACAGAGGAGGGGGGTGGGAGGTCTCTGGAGATGGGATCGGACCCAGAGACCCTTGAGCGGAGCATCAGTAGACTCATGCTCTCGCAGTGAGGGCAGTGTCTCTCCAAGAGAACTGCTTCAGCGTCAGTGCAGCACAGTCATGAATGCAGCTCTCATGTGCATCTGACGCTAGGATGTGCCGCTCTCATGTGCTACACTTGCTGAACACTTGCATAACGACATATTGGAAAAGAAGTGTTACACGCAAGTGGCTCTTTTATGAAATATGTCTATCTATATGTATAGCTTCTTGTATAATGATAAAAGGATACAAGGATATCTGCCAAACACAGCAGTGGAGCGGGTCAGAAGTCTCACTACAGGCGCCACGTTGTTTATATGACGAGTCTGTAGTGAAGAGCCTGTCCACAGATGAAGCATCTTCGACGGTGAGAAGAAATGTCTTCGCCGGGACACTTCAGGGGAGTGGGTCAGTTGTCTCGAGTTATTAAGGCGATGAGTTGTTTTGCTCACGTCCGCAGGTGAAGGACCCATCTGTTGATCATTATTAATTATGTAGATGTACCACAAGTTACACAACCTGATTTCAAATACTTTTGCGTCTGTGAAAAATATGAAATCGTACATGCTGTTCTGCTCTATGTGTGTGTGTGTGTGTGTGTGTGTGTGTGTGTGCTTCTGACCTTCCATGTGTGCTCAGTTGACCCCAGATGCAGGCTGCAGTGCACACGATAGTGAGTCAATATATTTAGCAACTGCTGACCGTTTTTCCTCTTTATCATGTTCCGCATACTTATTTCTGTGATCTGACTAAGGTCAACTGTAAGGCATCACGGCTGGAACATCTGTATATGGCCTCTTGTATGGGCACGAACATAGAAAGACGGGACCGGGGAATTGGAGATCACGACTAGAACCAAAATATTCCTAACAGTGTCTACATTTTGAAATATACATATATCTATTGTTTTGTTGATAATTAAAAAAGTACTTCTTTTTGCAAAATATTTGCCTAAAAATGAAGTAGGCTAAGCAATCATACATTTTTAGATGTGACAAACATTTTTGGAGCTGTATGTACAGACCTTTGCATAAATTATCTTTTAAAAGTCAGGTCAGCTAAAATCCAGGACCAAATTTGAATGTGCCGAATCAAGATCCAGCTTTTCAGGCTTGTGCATGAAGCCCTGTGTATTATTTTTTTTGAAAGCTCTGATCACATTCAGCTACAGCAGTTATTCTGACAAGTAGAAACTGTCTCTAAATTATATATAGATTAAACACTTTGCATGACATGGGGGTTTGGAAGCTTTTCTCAATCAAAACAATGACATCACCAGACACTCTGTGTAACGCTATCATAACAAACCATAACAAATGACCTCAGGTGTCTTATTTGCATCTCAATATCCAAGGGCATCCATCAAAAGGGGATCATAATTTTTGGGGGTCCTTGGCATTAAAAGTTTGAAAACTACAGCAATAGCTTCTGCTCATCCACCCACATATAAAACCAGGCTCAGCTGAGTGGACGTGTTTGCCTCTCCCAGCGGCCCTATTTGAATTAATTTGCAAATTTCTTCAAGAAGACAAGATTGAAGCTATGCGCACCCTATTATGGTTGGGTTCATATCTCATTCAGCTATCTGGGTCGATCTAAAATGATTTTTCCATGGAGATTGAGGTGATCTTGAGCAGCAGTAAGAGTGGAAGCAGTGACATCGTTGTGACATCAGAGCGGCACGACATTAATTTGTAAACCCAAGACTGAGCAGCTGTTTTGCTTCACAGATTAGATCAAAGCTGGCAATGTCATACTCCATAAATCGATATGCATGACTGCTTTATCCCCGATCTATTTTCTTTTAGAAAATATTGGATGTCCTGACATAAACAAAATACATGTGTTTTGCAAGTGAGAATGTGAGCTGAGGGCAGCTACTTCTTTCAGATTTTACACTGAAATATCATCTGCAAAAGTGGCTTAAAGGGATAGTTCACCCAAAAATGAAAATTATCTCATCATTTACTCACCCTCATGATATCCCAGGTGTATGACTTTCTTTCTTCAGCACAACACATTTTGGATCACCATTCACTTGCATTGTAAGGACCTACTCAGCTGGGATAACCCTTAACTGTTCAGTAAATTTCCCCTTTACACCTTAAAAATTCAGACCACCCCACTGTCAGAATTATGTCAATGGGTGGCTGATGTAATCTGGTTTCTGTTGCCAAACATAAATCACAGACAGGGCCAGTAGAAGGACACTAATTACAAAGCCTGAAAAATCCCCAGCCACAGCCACCCAAACCCCAATCTCCACATGTCAATCAAATGAAGTGTGGCATAAACAGCTTCATGTGACAGCTCTTGGAAACAGCACAGCTAAATTATGGCAGATAGCCTGACCTCTGACATAAACTATGGTTGTTTAAAGACTTTAACTGACATCGGGGCCCAGCAGGAAAACTGGCATAGTCACTGACTCGTTTTGCTGATCTAAACAAGGCCTTGAAGCATTTTATTAAAGACATCATCTCTTAATCAAACACCTATGAGCTCTCACAGGTTATCAGTGGTGGAAAGAGTACTGAAAAATCATGCTCAAGTAGAAGCTTGAGGCTACATCATGCTTTAAAAGGAATAATTCACCATTTAATAATTTAAATAATTTCATTCAAAAATGAAAATTATCTCATTATTTACTCACCCTCATGCCATCCTGGATGTGTATGAATTTGCAGAACACAAATTTATATTTTTAGAAGAATATCTGCAGCTCTTTTGGTCCATACAATGAAAGTGAATAGGTGCTAAAATATTGAAGCTCCACAAATCACATAAATCATCATGAAAGTAGTTTAATCCATGTGCCAGTGGTTTAATCTATGTATTCAGAAGCGATATGACAGGTGTGGGTGAGAAACAGATCAATATAATTTTTATTTTTTTACTATTAATACTCCACTTTGCACAGTCAATCTCCACTTTAACTTTCACTTTCTTCTTGTGTTTTTGATGATTCACATTCTTCATGTATATCTCCACCTACTGGGCAGAGAGAAGAATTTCTAGCAAAAATGGATTTAAATATTGATCTGTTTCTCACCCACACCTATCATATCAATTCTGAAGTCCTGGATTAAACCACTGGAGTCTTATTGATTACTTTTGTGTTGCTTTTATGTGCTTTCTGGAGCGTCAAAATTGTGGCACCCCTTCACATATATTGAATTGACCTACAGCCCTGAAATATTCTTCTAAAAATCTTAATTTGTGTTCTGAAGAAAGAAAGTCATAGACAGATGGTATGAAGGTGAGTAAGTGATTAGAGAATTTTCATTTTTGGGTGAATTATTTCTTCAAATGGGGGCCACATTGTCCTCCTTTTGAGATACAATGTTCAACATTGATTTCATTTTTGTATCTTTTAAGCCAATAAATAGTTGTGTTCTCATTCTAATGCATGATGCTCAATTTTCTGAAGTTTGTGACAGGTGGAATTTTCTGCTGACGTAATAAATTATTTTATCATCTCTACTTTCCTGGTAATTTATTATACCAATTAACACACTATACATCAGGGGTCAGTATTATTAAAAATGTCACTGTTTTATTACATTAATACTTTTGAAGCTACTAAAGTTATTCTGTCAAAAGTAGTGAGTGATTTTCTTGTTTCCTTGTTAATGTTGTTTGATTAATAGCCTTTATATGACATAGCCCACAAGACTCAATTTGGTTACATGTTCACTTCAAGTCCAACATTTTGATGCAAATAAGCTTTTTATCCAACTGTTTATATTCACTTTAGACATAAACAACTGCGTTTACATTAAATCCTCATCAAGACCTGGTTTGGCGGAATTATAAAGTGTATTTGATCATTTAGGTGTGAACCGGCTTTAGCGCTCAAACATTAGCCATCTGTCAATCAAACAGCATGCAGCTACAGACATCGGGAAATAAAAAGTCAATCTTTTATATTTCATCTAGATCAAGCAACCAGTGGTGCTCTTGCTATCGCGATTGATGTACTGAACACCCCTGTTCTAGAAGTAGAACATTCGCTAAATATAGAAAACTACTCAAAAGTTTGATTGAGGACATCTCTCTTTTTTCCGATAAACATCTAGATCATTTTATTGCCCAGCCCTATTGATAACATTGCATTATTCTCTCACAGCAGCCTAATAATCTTAGTGATAGATAATTAAATAACAGGCTACGTTATAGACACTCAGAATCTAGTAAGCAGAAATATGAAATTTACCTCGATATGTTTCTTCAAATTAGAGGCAGGATTAATGCTGATATCTGGCTTGAGCAAGTTTAACTCAACGATCATGCAGTTGGCCTTTTTAACTGCGAAAAGCCCTTTTAGGTGTTGAACTGTGCTTGAGGCATTCTCCATATTTGGTACCAGATCTGCAGCTGCTGTTCAAGTTTTTTACATGTGATTTGATTTGACAGGAGTCACAAGACTCTCCCTACCCAATCATGTTGATAGATAAAAATAAAATCATGACAAAGCAAACACAGACACAGTAAAAGTACAGTTACAGCACTTCAAATGTACTCAGGTAAAAGTAAAAGTATACCATTTTTAAACTACTTTAAAAAGTACAATTCTTGGGAAAAAGTAGTTAATTAAAGTAATGTGAGTATTTGCAATTTGTTACTTTACACCCCTGCGGGTTATATATAGATGTTGATTTATTCATCCATGCAAACAATTGTGCAGACTCTTTTCTAACAATTCCCTAGCCATTGCAAGTACTATGTAGGGAAAAAGTTACACTTTAGAGCATTCTCAAACAGAATTGCGCAGCACTCATCCATCACAGAGAAGCACTGAATTCATCTAAGCAGCCCAATATGAATGACACAGTTTCTGTGCTATCTTCTTTAAAACATCCTTTACTGTCTAGCATGTTACATCATTTGTAATCCTTACGGCTTGATTCTCATGGCTGCTTGCCGCAAGTTCAAGACCATGCTGTCAAATGCTATATGAATGTGTTGGGAAGGAGACATGGATGTTTATGCAGACTGACAACCATCTGCCTACATGCATCACATCCTATAAGGAACTGCCGTTCTCTCTGACCACAAAGTTTAAGAAGCTTTATGATAGTGATGGCAGGTGACTGACCTGAAGTTGATAAAGGGTCCTCAGGGAAAGTCAGCTCGTCTTCCGATATCCAAGAAAAGTTCCAGTATTTGGGGGTGGCGATGGGATTTCTTGAGTGTGTGGATGAGGGCCAATCTGCAAACAAATGCACGGTTTTCCATCAGGGGCCTTTGCAAATATACCATTGTCATAAAAAGACTTGAGACAAGCTCTATGTGATACAAGCATTATCACAGCAATAGAACAGTTCAGTCTCTGTCTTGAAGGTTAACAGGGCACTTTCTCTAAAACCTCCCACATAGAAAACTGACATTTAAAATAAATTATTCTGCCTGCTAGAATATACATGTATGGTACTGTGCTCTAAGGAGAAAACTCACAAAAGTATATGTCTTTAGAAAAATCTGTTCAATTCAATGCTTTATTTGATTTTATATGCTTTAAACTGAATATAATATTGTGTTGGTGTTTGATGATATGGTATGTGTGTTTGAAAAAAGTTATCTGCCTGTTACAAAATTGTCTTTCTTAATTAGTTTTACTTTAGTTGTTTGCTTATTATAATCTGCCTTGATTACACACCTGCAAAGATATTGCTGACACGGATCATTTCTTTATGGAGCACCGCTGTTCTAAGCAAATTTTAGGATCAAGAAACACCATAGATGTCCTTAACAAAGACAGTGGTAAGATCAGCATATATATTTAAAGTTTTTTTTCCAGTTTTTGCATTATACCTCTGTCTTTTCCCTGCATGAATCTTCCTTGTACCTTCTCTAAAACAGCAAACAATGCATTCCTGCAAATTAGCAATTGTTTAGTTGTTGCCAAGAGTGCAGCGTCAGATTTTGGTGGGTGTTGGGGAGGGATTTGGCCCCCAAATTATACCTATGGCCCCCTCAAGCACAAATAAAGAAAAGGATCAAACTGTATCATCATTGCACAAACCCTAACCCTAAAGAAATGCGTTGGAACGAAGATGTGCACAAGCCCCATTGACGGAAGACACACTCGCACAACACCACCAACAACACTCACGCACCCCACCATTATTCTTGCCAAATTTCCCGTATATCCTGCTTTTTGGCCAAAACGAATACGGCTCATATAAGATGCCTATTGTCCAGTATTTTAGAGGACAGCAATGTTATGTTTTGAAGGCAATGTGTCCTGTATTGTCGCAGAAGAATTGACTGTGAAACATTTTGAAGTGCTCAAAATGCTCGAGTCCTGTATTCACATGACAAAAAGTCGGCAACCCTAGTCTCAATATTAGTTTAACACTTTGTAACATGATAGGACATGTCAGAAGATGGTTTCTGTTCAACTAACACAAAGGTTGCAAGTTCAGTCCCATTTGGATGACTTTCTGCAGTCGATTCAGGGTGGACTTAGTTTTAAACTTTTCCCACAACATCTACACAAATTACTCACATGAAATATAACTTGTACTAAACATACAGTAGAGAACTAATATTGAAATTATATCCTTGCTAAATAGCCAAAGGGGAACTGGCTCCTCCAGCTGAGCCTGGTTTCCCCAATGTTATTTTTTTCTCCATAAACTAACATCTAATGGAGTTCTGTGTTCCTTGCCACAGTCACCTTTGGTTTGCTCACTGGGGGCCTACAGACTAATAATAATAATTTTTAAGGCATGATTTTCAATCACGTTATTCATTTAAACAGCACAATGAGGACTGTTGGACTTAATTTATTGTAGAGCTGCTTTGAAATTATGTGTGCTTTGAAAATTGCTATACAAATAAAATTAACTTCACAAATGAGGGTTACTGAGTGCCTTAGGTCCAAATACGAAACAGATATCACACATTTTATGACATACTCAGCCCCAATCATTCATTGACCCTAGACCCACACCTGCACCAATTCTGTGTTTCCACACAGTTCTTCAAAAACCCAGCACCCCAACCCACTTATTCAGCATTTGGGTTCCAGAAGTATTTTCCCCATTATTGTTTTTCATATGCTTTTCACATAATCCTACATAAAAGAGATTAATCCATGAACCAAACCATCCAGGTGAATCAGAACATCACAAACTTTGTTTTGAAAATCGGATAAAAAGACGAAGGTGCAAGACTGTGTACTTACCGTCTTTCATGAGGGTACAAACTACAATCCCATGGATCATTGTGAATGATGCAATTGAATAAAGAAATTCTAGGAATATATCATAGTTTGTTGATTACCTACATATAGAAACAATATATTTTAAGTTTGTTGCAAAATATTCAGATTCAGATTATTAAAGTAGTTTAAGGATATAGGGAGACCGACTTGATCACGTCACTCACAGTACGTTTTGGGAGTGGGCTGTTGCTCCGAGGCAAATTTTGCAGTCTTTGTTGGCCGAGGTTCTGTGATTGGTGAAGCGTTCTCTGCTGTACCATGGATAATGTAGTTGTTTACCAGGAATTGCAAAACAAATCTAACAGTGAAGTTGAAACAATTCAGACGGATGGCTTCAACAGAAGCATATACCATTGATAAACAACCTCGGACCTCAAGGTAGGTTTGTCTTGAAATGGTTATAAGCTATCATTAAAAATACATTTGTCTATGGATAAACTGAATGGGATTTTCACTTCTGAGACTGTTGTGCTCTATAAGCAGAACAAAGTACAAATTTACTTGGTACATGTTGTGAACTTCTGTATCTTTGCATGGCCCATATGGAACAGGTTTTCTGTCAAAAAAGCATACAGGATTTGTTACATTTAATAAAAAATCAACTACTGGGACTTAAAAGTGACTAGTTGAACAAACAGCAATGAGCGTTTCTCGTTATTCTTGTATTTGTCATCAGGTGTCCTTTTTGTTCTTCTGTCCCGCCTGTGTCAAAATATCTGTTCCATTTATCACGTGGCCACCTGCAGCTGGATATGCTTCTGTCTCTGAAAACACACGAGCCCTCTATTATCAGATCAATGAGGCTGAGACTTAACTCTGCACCCACTCACCCCTCATCACCCATCATCCCCCAGTGCTCCAATCTCAGACCTGCTCAGCCAGAACTCACTCTCTCTCTCTCAATAAATAAATAAACAACAAACGCTCGATTAGAAGCACAACCGGGTGTGGTAAAAGACATGTTTGATAGGACATGATGTAGTGTTCTCCTCATGGGTTTTGTTTGCCAGCGGTGCAGTGATCCTGAAATAAATTCTATTACCCATAGAGGAGTGTCAGGGGAGTTGCACATGGTGTTTCTCTCTTATCAGATCCTCCTAAATATTAGACAGTGGGACAGGGTGATATGACTTGCTGGTTAGAAGGTCTTTCAAAAAAATACATTCAATCTATAAACTCTGCAATTACATTTAAACTTTAAACTAGATTAAATTGGGTCTTTTTAACCTTCAAGATCTGTTGAATTTATTTTTGTGTCCTTGAATTTATTTTTTAGCTCCTAACCCGTATCTGCGTGATTTTATGCACTGCTGCCACACGATTGGCTGATTAGATAATCGCATGGATGATTGTTGGTGCCAGTCGGGCTGGATTGAGTATTTTTGTAACTGCTGATCTCCTGGGATTTACACACACAGCAGTCTCTAGAATTTACTCAGAATGGTGCTAAAACAAAACACATCCAGTGAGAGGCAGTTCTGCTGATTAAAACTGAGAATGGCCAGACTAGTTCGAACTGACCAAGTCTACGGTAACTCGGATAACCACACTGTATAATTGTGGCGAGAAGAACAGAATCTCAGAATGCTGTTCTGAGATATGCGATGGCGCTGTTTTGATTTTCATAATTTAACTGAAAATTGTTGAAGGATGAGAGACTGTCCTTTAATCATAGATGCTGGTCTAGCACTAAAGTTCCACAGGGAACCAGTATTTCACACAAAATAACAGATTCCAGATTGGTTGACAGAAATGCTATTCAAGGTTCAACAAATGATGTTGATCCAGGAACATGTCCTACTTGGCAAAATCACAGCAACCGCATTGCTAATCACACCTATGCATTCTTCAGACATGACTGTCACTGTGAATGAGAGAGGTGAAAAGTAGTTTAAAATAAAGGAAAATTAGATCAGGGCCTATATGAACAAGCAGTACATTCTGAACAGCTCCATGCAAATCCTGTGACCCACTTCTATTCCCATCATCCTAATGCAGAGCAGTGTAGATATTAAAGCAGGTGTCTCTGTTTGTATTCATTAAGATTGGATGTGGATACATACATTAAAGCTCTCATAAATTGATTACCCGTCCACTACTGGCGGGTCATTAAGTTCTTGTCAAAGCCTAAGACTTTAGAAAGAAGAGAACAGAAAGACAGAAATAGAAAAATGTCAAGGGCTGAATTAAACCCACAGAAGAGCATTGATTTCTTATAGGGACCTGACTAGAGTGCGTCAGTATTCTGCACATGTGCGGAGGATGTTTTTCAGAGTCACGTGACCTGCACATGCACACCTGATTGCAGACATGCACTCCTTCATTCCCTGTCAGACCATCAACAGTGTTATGGATGACTAGAGTCAAGGGATTTAGAGCTGCATGGTGCTCATCAATTCACTTCCCATGATCAATGCATTGCTTAAAGTGATTCCATATAAACACAATAAACTAGAGGACATCCAATTTAACACGCATGATTAATTACCAGGCTATTTCTTAGTGCTATTGATATGATAGTAAGGAATAAAATGTCTTTATCTAAAAGGTCACAGAACTTTTATAGAAAGTATTCCCTGCTGAAATATTGGATTTAGGATTGTTTAGTTCAACATGGACAGAATCCAAAACAAACATGCGCTCAATATGCGATAAAACAATGGTTTTGGTTCATAAATCAGTCAACCAGTGACTTTATTAGGAACAGAGACATAAATGGTTTCAAATGGTAAGAACACTCATATAAAAGCACTTTTCCACTGCACGTTACTGTTCGACTCGCCTCAACTCTACTCAAATTACGTTTATAAGCTTGCATTTCCACTGCAGTTTAGTGCCATTTCAGCATGGGTGGGATTATAGGCTGATCGTCATAGTTGTGCCGCTTCTACTGCCATGACATCTTTTTAAACATTACACAAACTGACCAAAACAATAACACAACCGCTAGCTGTTAGCTACTAGCTCAATGTGCAAAACCGCAAAAGCAGTTGTTGCATGGTGATTTTACACGAGTGTAACTGTTAAATTGGCCTGGTTGTTTTAGAAGCAATCTTCCAGTAGCTGGTCAACTAAATAAAGTGAATCTTTCAAGCAGAGAATAGAGTTAAGGTAACTAAATGTACAATTCTCCATCATGGCTGAGTTCAGGGCACTCTCCCTCCCATTGCTCGCTGGTTTAGGTAGCATCCATTTGGTCGAACCACTTCCACATTTCCTTGTTGGTTCTGTAGTCGCTTTGTAATTTTTTTCCCTACACTGTTGGTAGGTCCGGTGGTAGCCGTGTGCGTCCAACAGCTGAGACACTTCCTGAGAGACTTTTTCGTTTTGCTCATCGCTAACGAGTGGACCGTCTGCACCTCATTTATTGACCATGGCATGGTTTTGCGCACAGAAATTTCAGTGATACTGCTATCACTGTTGCTAACTTTAAAACTAGCGGGTTGATGTCGTGTGTTGGAAATCCAATGACGCTGGTATTGACGAGTCTCCCTGACCAATCAGTGATCTGCAGGATTTTGATGTCACATTTAGTATTGGTTCAGCTTGCTTGGAACCTCGACCGAGGTAGCATAAACAAGCCAGTTATGCCCTACGTAACACTATCAGAGCAGCCAAACGCTAGTACGCTGCCTCTCTCCCGGATGAGCTTAATACGTTTTATGCTCGTTTCGAGGAAAATAACACTGCCCTCGTGGAGAGAGAGCACTCGCGGCCGATGCTACAGAGGATGGTTCACTCTCCGTCTCTGTTGCAGATGTAACCCGTTCCTTCCGACGTGTGAACATCCGTAAAGCCACGGGTCCAGACGGCATTCCGGGCCGTGTCATCAGAGCGTGCGTGAACCAACTGGCTAGTGTTTTTACGGACATTTTTAACCTGTCCCTCTCCCTGTCTGTAGTCCCCACATGCTTCAAAATGTCAACCATTGTGCCTGTACAAAAGCAATCAAAAATCACTTGTTTAAATGACTGCCGTCCTGTTGCTCTGACCCCCATCATCAGCAAATGCTTTGAGAGGCTAATCAGAGATCACATCTGTGCTGCCCACCTTTTTGGACCCATTGCAGTTTGCCTACCGCAACAACCGCTCCACTGATGATGCCATTGCATCTACAATACACACTGCTCTCTCCCATCTGGAAAAAAGGAACAAATATGTGAGAATGCTGTTTGTAGACTACAGCTCAGCATTCAACACCATAGTGCACTCCAAGCTTGATGTGAAGAGACTGTAGAGAGTATCCTGACTGGCTGCATTACCGCCAGGTACGGCAATAGCACCACCCACAACCGCAAAGACCTACAAAGTGTGGTGCGAACTGCCAGAAACATCATCAGAGGCGAGATTCCCAGGACATATATAACAGGCGGTGTGTGAAAAAAGCTCGGAGGATCATCAGAGACTCCAGCCACCCGAGTCATGGGCTGCTCTCACTGCTACCATCAGGCAGGCGGTATCGCAGCATCAGGACCCGCACCAGCCGACTACATGACAGCTTCTTCCCCCAAGCAATCAGACTTCTGAACACTTGATCTCTCATGATCAATATACATCAGCACTTTATTAATCTATTATCTCACACTGGACTGTCATAATTATATTCTCCACAATACAACTACAGTATATATATATATATATATATATATATATTATTATTATTATTTTTTTGTATGTGCATTCTATATTGTGTGTATTGTCTACTGTACATTGTATATTATTATTGTGTTGTGTAATTATGTTTGCATTTGATATGTAAATTGTGTTGTGTATATATGTTGTTTATTGTAACTGGCATATGTCTCGTCACTGTCATGACTGCTATGTTGCTCGGAACTGCACACAAGATTTTCACCTACTGTTGCATTTGTGTACATGGTCGTGTGACAATAAAGTGATTTGATTTGAATATTTTGAATGCAAAAAGTTGAATTAATCAGAATGTACAGCTACTTTTGATTGGCTGTCAATGGCTAAACTTACTTTTTGCACCCAGAATGGTGTAGTTATGGCTTTATACAGCAGGGGCTAACTGGACTATGCTAACCAGTCAAACCTTATACTTGCCCCCTTGAGTAGCCCACAAGAAAACTGCTATGTTAAGCCTTCATAGTCCCCATGGTTTAGTTAAATGCAAAGAGGAATGCTGCCAACTTTTACCTGATGTTATTTATTTATATATTTTAATTCTGTTTTAACTTTCCACTCATGAAACTTCCATGCATAATACAGTGGACATGGACAGTACACCTACAGTCTTTGTAAGTGGAGGAAAATGTGTAAAGGAAATCTATATTAAGGTAGTTAAATTGTAGGATAGATTGATGTGTGACAGGAGGGATATTGCTTTCTGTGATAGTAATAGTGCTTGAAGACTCGTTGACAATGGCAACAAATTCAAAGGCTGACCTTGAACCTCCCATGTGCCCAGTGTTTATTTTTTGTTTTTTTGTTTTATTGTATACAGACTGAATCCTAATCGAAACCTCATTGCTTCACCGTCTACACACAATGCCTTGGTTCTACAGGGTAATTGTGAAATTAATTACACTGAAAGTAATATTCCATAATTTCTTCTGGTGGCAATGTGTGTAATTTTGCTTGTGATTAGTTTATTTCTGAAGAAAGAAGTATTATATATAGATTTCACAATTTAAGCAATATATTTTTTTAGTAGTGTGATGATATTTTGGGGTATCATTTTCAATTTGAACTCAGTTACAATAATAAGACAGTGGTTCATGTTTAAAGCTTTGCTTTGCAGAAGCTTCGTGTTTCATTAGGATATACTTTTTACATTGGCCAACAAAAACATAAACATCTGACAAAACATGACATTCCCGTAAAAAATGTATCGGGTTACCAAGTGTGCCACTTTTTTAAAAACGTTTTTAAGATTATAAGAAGCACCTTTGGTGTATACTCCTAAAACAATGTTTTTTTTTTAGTTTTTTTTTCTACTGTGGCAACAGAATCTTATCAGACAAGCAAGTGATAGCCAGTGCTGAAGCATTTTACCAACTAGAAATTACCATAGTTAATTCTTATTCAAAGTAATGGCCAGCATCATCCAAATATGTTCAAATTAATCTTTGCATCATAAATTCTGAATTAATGTACTGATTTCCATTGTAACATTTCTGTCAACCACGTTGAGAGGTCAAAACATCATCTTCAGCCTGAAATTGAACTTTTGAAAGTTGGAAGTTTGCAGTTAATGCACTTGACTGCAAAGGAAAGCTATAGGATGCTCCCTTTCTCCCTATTTAGATAATGACTTAACCTCCAGTGTGCTGTCTGTCTGCACTGGTCTTAGAACAGTTTGAAATGCACCTTATTTTCAGCCTGACTTCATATAAAGCCTCTGAAAGCAGCACTTTTCAGATTTTGAATGAACTCATTGATTCTCAATTTGATAATACACGGTGAATATAGGATTGCTGAGGAAAAATAGCCTTATCCTACACATCCGTGGTCATTGTGTTTAACAGCATGCCGTTTCATAGTGATGCTCAAGGCTCTTGTCCAAGAGGCAGCATTTGAGGCCTTTGGAGTGAAACTTTTTGGAATTTCAAATTATAAAGGCGGGGTCTGTAAAAATATGTGCAAGGCACTCAGTCTCCAATTATAAAACACCTTTATTTTAATGGGCAAATCACATACAAATCTATGCATATTGGCAGAGTTACAATCTTCATTATAGCAGTTTGTTGTTTTTCAGAATAATGCAATTTATCACAAAAGTATTCAATGCATTTAGACTATAAATCGCTATGATGTGCATCATATATCTGAATGATTTTGAATGAGTTAATACAGTCACTGGCTATAAAACATACAGTGCTACATTGTCTCCCACTTCTCTGTGCCAAGTCCATAATTAACATAATCCTCAAAACAGTATTTTCTTTCTTTATTTATTTTTATGTTTTACATTTTGTTCATTTGTTCTAGCCGTATTTTGAATTTTTCTGTCAGCTACATAAAGACAGAGGAAGCCACAGAATATATGCTTCAGGATGCTTCAACCAGGAATAAACTATATACAAATAAATATTTATAATATGAATATAATATGTAATATATATATATATATATATATATACATATATCCGATCAGCAACATCATTACAACCACCTGCCTACTATTGTGTAGGTCCCCTCATGGCGACAAACAGTGCCAACCCACATCTCAGAATAGCATTCTGAGATGATATTGTTCTCACCACAATTGTACAGTTCGGTTAGTAGAGTTACTGTAGACGTTGTCAATAGTTTGTCTGGCCATTCTTTGTTGACCTCTCTCATCAACAAGTCTTTTCCATCCACAGCTGCTGCTCACTGGATGTTTTTTTTTTTTTTTTTTTGGCACCATTCTGAGAAAATTCTAGAGACTGTTGTGCGTGAAAATCCCAGGAGATCAGCAGATACAGAAATACTCAAACCAGCCTTTCTGGCACCAACAATAATGCCAAGGTCAAAATCAATGAGAACAATTTTTCCCCGTTCTGATGGTTGATGTGAAAATGAACTGAAGCTCCTGACCTGTATCTGCTTGATTTCATGCATTGCACTGCTGCCACACGATTGGCTGATTAGATAATCGCAAGGATGATGATTTTTTAATCATGATTAATCAATTTTTTTTTTTTTCAGGAGTTAATCACGATTAATCTCATATTTTAAAAGTAGTCAAATTTGACACAATATATACTTGTGTCATAATGCATTGATTTGTTCTTTTGAAAAACAACAACACAATAGAACAAAAAATACAGTATGTAACAAAAATGCTTTATTAACATTTTGCAAACTCCACAGTATAAAGATGGAAATTCACAAAAATAGATCCAATTTGACAGTAACATCAAACATTTCCCTAAAGTCTAAGAGGGATGCTGACTGATTGAAAGACCTAGTATTAATTGCAATGCACCTTAAACACTCATTTAATATGAATCAGTCAACAGGCTGTCTTTTCTCATTAGATATGGAATGCACATAATTTGTGTAAGGGCGTCCAGAGATGCATTGAACTCCATAAAAAGCACCGTGAGGCCAAAAAAATGGTGTTTCATCAAAACTAGAATAATAGAAACATATATATATATATATATATATATATATATATATATATATATATATATATATATATATTTTTTTTTATTTTATGTATTTATTTTGCAGACACAACGCGACATTGTACATTATTTGTCCCAGTTTTCATAAATAATACAAACCATAATTTTTAATCTGAAAATTTTTAACACGCCTGAGTGTGGCACACACTGTTATCTGAAGGAACTTATAGACGGTTTCTGAGTGACACTAGCAGAGTGGATCCTTATTTTCACCTCTCAGTAATGGTAAGATATAATTCTGATTCTACCTATTTTGTTGGTATAAATTACTAACTTTAAAATAAATCATCGCTAGAGGTTAATTAATATGCATGCAGTTAATATGCACACATGAAAAAATATGCACAATTCTGCCAGTATGTATCTATCACTACATATTGGCTCACTATCAAACAGTTGTAAATGTATTGCATGGATGCTATGTTGAGAAATATCTTTGTCTATTTTTTATGCTGTGCTGCGACAAGTGCCCGTCCTTCCAAATCTTTAAATACGCAATCCATGCTGATAATCGATAGTGATAACAGCAAAAAATACAATTTAAATTTCATGAAACCATTTATTAGCTTACAAGTTCAAGATGCATCATATTCATAGCTCTTCCATACAATATGCATCTCAGCCATGGTGACCACAATTTAAATAAAACAAAATTGTCTACTATTGAGCCTAACATCTTACTCTTGTCTTGCAACTCATTAACATATCAAAATGATTGACTTATATATACAATATATTGAATTATTATTATAAATGTTGGTAGGGATTCATATAGTGATTCTTGGGGAGTTGTGTATGTGTCTGACTTAATTATTCAGTTCAAACTGAGTCCCATTAATGGACCACCACATAAGATATAATGTGATGAACGGGACCCGTCTCCACTACCACTGTGAATGGACTACTATTTTCAGTGCAGTAAATAATATTGTTCAATCTAAATGGCTATTATGAAGTTTTGATATGGAATATGATCATAATGAAGTAACATATTATTAATTATATGTGGGTTAATAATTTAAGCATTTAAGACTATTAAGATAGTTTTCATTTATATTTACCTACATTCTTAGGATTTAGAAGTGTGTTAAACATGTGAGGATGTGTATTCATCAATCTGTTACATATCCGGCATAATCATACATGCTCACTGAAACAAGTTTAAAGTTGCTTTACCGATATTTAAGATAAGAACCCACATACTTTCTTTTCTGTAAACCATAGTTCCCTATCAAAAGCTACACTTTGATGCTGCACTGATTTAGCACTTTGGGAACGACTTTTAGGAGTGACCAGCTGTGAATATGTGTGCAACACGTCAATGAAATTGACAGGAATTTATAGCCTCTGTTGGTGACATCATCAGGATGTGCCGGTACCAGGGGCTATAAATAGATGCGCCACAGGTGCATCATCAGATCTTTTGTCCTCAGACCATTCTGTGTGTGTTGTGCTTCACAAGCTTGTCAAACATTCTACTTTCCTCTGATAGGAGTTAGATTTGTTAAGCAGTGTGCAGAAATCTTTTTCTCCTTTTCTTCTTTCTTCTATCACTTAAGTGTGAAAGACAAAGAGAATTCCTCGCGTAATAATAAAGTGATTGAGGAATTGCTCGAGGTAGTTACTCGTACAGTGGCCAGATTACAGTTAGACTGGCCTCATGAACAAGAGACCCACAAAGGCTCTAAACTAGAGGACAGTTTTCTGTCTGGTGGCCAGAGGAAGGGAACGCAAATCAGTACCTTCCCTTCTTTGAAGACCTCTATGACAAGCTTTCTCGTTCATGGCAGAAATCTTATACTTCCCATGTCTTCGTTCCTTCATCATCAACATATTTGACTATCGTGGGTGCTGAGGCACAGGGATATTCCATGATGCCGCAGGTAGAAGAGACACTTGCGGGTTATCTCTCGCCTGGCTCGCCACATGCAGGACCACATCTACGGTTGTGGGGGAAGCTTATCAGGCAGCAGGTCAGGCTGGTGCTGCCCTGCACACTATGGCAGTGTTGCAGGCGTACCAGGCTGACCTGTTGAAGGACCTGAGTGCGGGCAGTACGGTCAACAAAGAGGCTTTCTTAGAGCTTCGTCGAGCCACGGATCTGAGGGAAACTTATGGCTGATCCTTTCGGGCATCAGAGACAAGGACAAAGTGTTCCAGCTTGATGCCCCGATTTCACCTTCTGGCTTGTTCGGTGACCCTATGAACACGGTCATCACCAGGTTCCAGGCAAGGAGGCATGAGGCGGCAAGGAGTCATGAGGAAGCCTTCGGGCAATTTCTTACTCGCCACACTCAGGGGGAGGGGCCGCCGTCCACCCAGCCCTGGTCCTCCTAGAAGGGAGGCTCAAAAACAGAGCATGGAGAATCATGCTCCCCCTCGTAGAGACTGAGGACCGGCTCGTCGCCTTCAGCAGCCCCCAAAGCAAGACCTCAGGACCATTATCTCCAGGAAGAGAAAGTCCTGACGGCCTTGCGCTCAGACTTGTGGGGGTAGCCCCCCCTTGGGACGGGTTGCTTGAGACATTCACCTGCACCTTCCAGATACCCCCACGAAACCTCTCCATTCCCGCCGCCTCTGGTGTTTCGGGAGTTACCGGTTTCCAGCAAAATGTTGGGTGATCCGTTGCTTCCTGCCGTAGTCCAGTACAAGGAACACTCGACATCCTCTCAACAGGAAGTATCAAAATTGATACCCATCTCAGAGAACCTGGCAGCGTTGAAGCTACTGCTGGGTGTTTCTATGTGGGTCCTAAGAACAGTAGGAAAAGGCTACAGGATTTAATTCATTCGCCACCCTCCACGTTTCAACGCTGTGGTTCCTACTACCGTAAAACCGGATCAAGCATGTCTACTATGGAAAGAACTGCAAAATCTCTTGGTCAAAGTAGTCAATTTACTACAGCAGATACTTCCTGGTTCCCAAGAAGGATGGGGGGTGGCCTCCAATTTTAGACCTTTAGGTGCATCCGCATTCTGATTCATATATACGACTGGCTGATACGAGCACAATCACAAGAACTGGCATTACAGCACAAGGGATATCGTCTTAGCTCATCTGGTTTCTCTGTGTTTGAGACTCAACGTCAAGAAAAGCGTTCTCTCTCCCACTCAGGAAACTACCTATTTGGGGATCGTATGGAATTTGATCATGATGCGGGCACAATCATCTCCCGCTCGAATCGAGACCATTCGGAACACCCTGATCAAAGTCAGGCTAGGCCAAGGTTGCAATAATCGTCAGTATCAACGAATACTAGGTCTCATGGCATCTGCATCCTCTGTGATTCCTTTGGGCCTTTTGCATATGAGACCATTTCAGTTGTGGCTCAAAGCCAGGGCCAGTCCCCTAAGACAGATAAGGGTTACGCGCCGTGGGCTTCGTACCCCTTCTATGTGGTTCAGAACCTGGTTCCTCACCTTGGGTTCCACTCTAGGTGCATCTTGCCATTGCAAGTTGCTAACGACAGACGCCTCCCTGACGTGCTCTGTAGCGGTCTTAAGTGGTCATCCAGCTCAAGGGGAATGGGAGGGTCATCAGCTTGATTGGCACATCAACTGTCTCGAGTTGATGGCTGTATTTCTGGCCCTGAAATACTTCCTCCAGTATCTGAGAGGTGGATAACACAATAACAACGATAACAAGGATGTCTACGTTCACAGGACAGATTTACTGTCCAGACAAAAAATACAGACAGGGAAACTCCACCCCAAGGCAGTGGAACAAATCTGGTTGAGATTTTACAGAGCAGAAGTGGAACTCTCCTCCCAACAGACAGCGCAATGACCCCTCTACTTCTCTCTGAGTCAATAGCCCCCCTGGGTCTGGATGCGATTGCGCATACATGGCCCAGAATGCGCCTGTATGCGTTTCCTCCGGTTTCTCTGCTCCCGGGAGTCCTGGCCAGACTTCACCAGGAAGAGTCCTGCCTCTTACTGATAGCGCCGCATTGGCTGAACAGGGTGTGGTTCTCAGAGATAATGTCTCTCGTCGACGGCTTGCCTTGGCCGATTTCGGACAGGAGGGACCTTCTGTTTCAGTTGCAGAGGACGATACTTCATCCCCGGCCCGAACTGTGGAACCTTCATGTTTGGCCCCTGAAGGGTACCAACTGAGGGACTCTGGGCTTTTGCCTAAAGTCATCGAGACCATTCTGAGCGCTAGGGCTCCCTCTACTAGAAGAAGTTATGCCAATAAATGGTGTGTCTTTGAAAGATGGTGCACTGCACATAATGAAGATCCAGTTAACTGCCAGATTTCTTCAGTTCTGGGCTTTCTGCAGGAAATATTATCAGCAGGTACATGCCCCGCCACTCTCAGGTTTTATGTGGCCGCTCTATCAGCTTGCCATGCCTTGACTGACAGGATGCCATTGAGGAAACATCCTCTGCTTGCTCTCTTTGTTCATGGAGCCATGTGATTGAGACCTCCTGCTAAGACCAGGATCCCTTCATGGGACTTAGCAATACTCGCTGTCACCGTCCTGGCTTGCTGGGCCATGGCAGATGAACCCCAGGTTTAAAGGGTGGGGCCAGTTTGCGCAGACTGAATTCCACCTAAAAGTTCCATTGTGCAGGCATGAACTTTTAAAAGTAACATTACCCAACACTGGTAAAGACTCGAACACTGCCTAAAACCTCTGCCTAACACACACAGAAAGTAGTAAAAAGCAAATAGATCTCACCACTGAAACTAGAGGCCTGAAATATGGGAGTTGTGAAAGAATGTTTTATTTATTTTAGAATGGTTAAAATAAATCACATACTTTAATAAAGCCCTTTAATTACTGTAATATACAATTTTATGGCTGGGAGAACTAAACTACGGAGACTAACATCATAAAGACTCTCCTGGCTCCCACAAATGTTGCTCCTTGTACTAAAGTGAAAAAACAGTATCTATAATTAGAGGCATCTAAAACAAAGTAATGGAAATATGAGGACCAGCTATTTAATGCATTTTATGATTGAGTGCTTTTGGCTATGGCAATGTAATTTATTATCTAAATGCAAATTATTAACACTGAGAATTCATGTCTTGTTAATATTTCCCTTCCCTTTATAGTTATTTAAAATTACTCATAAGGAATCAGCCTAAATATGCAGAATATGAGAGTTCTAGCTCACAAGTTAAATGTCAGAGTTTCATTAACTCATTTTGATGCATTTAATGTACAACATTATGCAATTCCCCATGAGATGATGTGACAGCTCCGGTCCAGTCCGATATCCCACCCCTACTGGTATATAGTCCTGAGCATTGACTACCGGTAACTGCAGATTGTGCCAACCAGACAGCGAGGGACACTTTGATGATCACTGTCTGCATCACTCCAATCTATTATGATGGACTTCACAGAGGATGAACTGCTGCCTACTCCAACTGTACAACAAGGGACACTTTACTGTCCACTCCCTCCAACTCGGATGTAGGATGGACTTCACTGGAAATTAACTGCCAAAAGTTCCAGCTGGACTGTGATGCTTCTCACTGAACTGTGCCTACATCACCTTTATCGTAGTAATATACACTCTTTTAAAATGGAATATATATTATTAGAATAACTTAATTCCAACTAAAGGCTTAATCAGCCAATTAACAAAAGACACTGCATCTACATTTACTTCCGCAGTCAATTATGGATGAACAAAGACACTTATTCGTTAATCTTACAGTTCAATCGATTTCCTTTAGTTTTAACCATTGTCTACCAACATCTACTGAGTATACTTAATTACTACCTGACTCGTATTACACATTGATAACTTATATTGGTATTATATTCATGCTATATAGCAAGAGGTGAACTGGCTCCCCCAGCTGAGCCTGGTTGCTCCCAAGATACAGGTTACGTGTTTTCATCCAGCTGTGAGAAAAGCTAGGATTGTTTCAAGAACCAATGGTGTTTACTGTAATTAACATCCAACTTATGCCACAGGTTAGATGTTAATGCCATCAGACACCATTGGTGGATTTGAAAGCTTCAGAAAAGGCAAAGTTTATCAGAGAATAATGACAAACAATTCAGGGCTGTTCCTCACACAAACCTCACGTATTGACTGGAGAAGATTTGGAACATAGGTGTGGCAGGGCGGAGGGCGGGGCCGACTGCGGAGGATTGTGTTCTCTTCAAGGTCGACTGCGGAGGATTGTGCGAGAGGGATAGTTTACATGTCCGTCATGTGTGTGTTTGTTGTCTTTTAAGTTTATAATTAAAATATGATTTATATCGTCAAGTCGGTTCTCGCCTCCTCCTTTCCATTGACTGCTTTACACTGGTGCCGAAATCCGGGAAGGAGGAGGGATACGCCATCTGCCGGGGGAAGAGGAGCCCGGCCGCCTGGAAGAGGAAAATGGCCGCCGACCGTGAGGGGAAAAGGGGCTCCTAACCGACCACCTGGAGCGGGAGACTGCTGCCAGGGGCGGGGGAGACCCCTTCTGTTCCCCGAGAACGTGGCGGGGCATTCCGTCTGCCAGGGGCTGGAGGTCTGCCTTCGATCCGCCCGGAGAGGCGTGGCTGTCGTCCGTTAGAGGGTGGAGGAGTGGCCGAGGAACAAGCTATGGCGTATCGGAGAACTGGCGAGTAAGTGTTTTTTTTTTTATCCCTCTCTCCTCTCTCTCTCTCTCACTGCCGCTCCGCATTGGCCTTTTCCCTCTTGTTTAAATTTTACAGTGTTTTTTGGTGGAGGGGTGTACTACACTGTTACAGGAAGTACCCCCCTATTTAATTATTTCTGTTTCCCTCCCCTTGTCCCCTCCCTTGTCCAGGTAGACTGGCATGACATGCTGGCAGATGGGGCAAAAAGGCACGCCCCTCCCCAGGGAAAGGGGGGGGGTGTACGTCATGCCGGGAGCTCCCCTGCCTGAGAGAATGAGGCAGGAATGTGGCAGGGCGGAGGGCAGGGCCGGGTCGTGATCATACACACCCGGTCCCTTATCGGGCTCATCAAGCCTCCGAGAGGGATAAAGGTCGACTGCGAGAGAGAGAGATAGTTTACGGACATGTCCGTCATGTCTGTGTTTGTTGTCTTTTAAGTTTATAATTAAAATATTATTTATATCATCAAGCAGGTTCTCGCCTCCTCCTTTCCATTGACTGCTTTACAATAGGGTATGACCTGTATGAACTTGTCATGTATTCCCTGTTTTTGTCTTTTATGTTGCATTTCTTGTTTAGGTCCCTTTTCCTGTTTCCTATTAGTTTTGTAGTCCTTTGTAGTTTCATTTTATGACTGGTTTTCCCCTGATTCCCTTGTTTGCCCTTAAATATTTAAGCCCTTGTTTCCCCTGGTTTCTTTGTCAGGCTTCGCATTTATTGTTTGATGCTCTGAAGTCGTATACAAGTCTCTGCCCATGTTCATGACCACAGAGGTCGTTCCCAATTCTCTGCCCATGCCCACGACCACAGAGGTCGCTCCCAAATCTTTTCCCGTGTACACGTCCACGGAGGTAATTTCCAAGTCTCTGCCCATGTTCACGACCACAGAGGTCGTTCCCGAGTCTCCGCCCATGCCCACGACCACAGAGGTCGTTCCTAAGTCTCTTCCCATGTTCACGATAACGGAGGTTGTTCCCCAGTCTCCGCCTGTGCTCACGACCACAGAAGTCATTCCCCAGTCTCAGCCTGTGCTCACAAACACGGAGGTTGTTCCCAAGTCTCAGCCTGTACTTATGACCACAGAAGTCGTTCCCAAGTCTCTACCAGTATTCATGACCACAGAGGTCGTTCTCAAGTCTCTGCCAGTGTTCACGACCACAGAGGTTGTTCCCAAGACTCTGCCCATGTTTACGACCCAGGAGGTTGTTCCTGAGTCTCTGCCAGTTTCACGACCACTGAGGTCCTTCCCAAGTATCTGCCAGTGATCACTACCACAGAGGTAATTTCCCAGTCATACAGGACTCTTACCCCCGAGCCTCTCACGGTTCCACCTGCTATGGCTTCACCCCTCGAGCCTCCCACAGATCCGCCCTACCATGGCTTCACCCCTCAAGCCTCCCACAGCTCTATCTTCTATGGCTTTGCCCCTCGAGCATCCCATGGTTCCGCCTTCCATTGCTTTGCCCCTTGAGCCTCCCATGACTCCGCCTTCCATGGCTTTGACCCTTGAGCCTCCCACGGCTCTGCCTTCCATGGATCGACAATTGAGCCTCTCCCGGCTCCAACAATCGAGCCACTCCCTTCTCCGCCTGCCTTTGTTGAGCTTCTCCCGGCTCTGCCAAAAGAGTCTTCTACCAAACCAAATTTTTCTTCATTGTCTTGTTATGATTGGTTTTCCCCTTATTGTTTCCCCTGACATTCCTTGTTGCCTTGTTTGACCTATATTTAAGCCCTTGTTTCCCCTGGTTTCTTTGTTAGTCTTCGCATATATTGTTTGATGCTCTGTGCTTGGCTCCCTGTGTTTTTGTTTCCTTATACTTTGAGTTACTTTATTTATCTTTGTTTTATTAAAGCTGCATTTAAATCCTCATTCCTCATTTGCCTCATCACAGGACTAAAGCTGCATACACCAAAAAAACAAAAACAAAATAGGGTACAGGGTACAGGGTACTGGAGTAGAAAGACTTGAGGGTACGTAAATTATGAACGAATTACATTTTTCAAGTGAACCATTCCTTTAAAAACTGTTTCCATCATCCAACTGAATAAGTTAGAGTATAAAATATGCTAACTGTCTTAAATGAGTATTAGAACACCTACCACTTTCAATGTAAAAACCTTTGTTCATTGTTCTTGACTGAGGATAGAGGATCAAACCTGTCATTTTACAGCATTAGTATTAGTGAGATAGTGGCACTGTGTTTGACATTCAGAATACTGTGGCGCAAAATTTTATCCATCTATAAAATTCCCCTACTGTATAAAAGTGGATGTGATTTAGCACTACGCCTCCCTGCTCTCACCATGATCGGGGAGTTAATGCAATGTGGGCCCAGCTTTTAAAATGTGAAACGCCACTCCATAAATCTGAACTGCAGCTTTGACTTCTTTCTCTCTGTGAACAAAAGCAACTAATAAATGATGCCCCATTATTTTTTCTGTAACCCCTTTGCTCACCTGCCACCGTTTTCAAAATTTGTATTATTATTATACATTGTAATATAATTTTATAATACATGTATAATACTGTATAATACTAATATATATATATATATATATATACTGTATATTCTATTACCAGAGAAAATTATTCTAACAAATAAATAAAAAAAGACAAATGGTTGTACATTAACACATTTAAAATAGCCTAACCATAAGGAAGTATAACCCTAGCCTTTAAATAGGACATGTGATAGTATGAGACTGGTGTGACAGATTCCCAATATATATAATAAAATAATATACAATGTAATCAGGTGATGGGGCGTGGTCAAGCAACGTAGAGAGCAAGGCCGAGAGAGGAAGAACTGTAAGTATTGAAACATGTGGGAAATTATCTCTAACAGCTGTTCTGTGTTGCAGTGAGAGCTGGAGAGGGATAAAAGAGGCAATCCAGACCGTGGAGGAGAGAGAGAGACTCATGCAGCTGAGTTTGTGTTGTGGGTGCATGTTGTGCTGAAAAGCCAATACTTTGTTACACTGAATAGAGCTGTCTATAAAACACTGGGTGGATTGTTTTCCCGGCTCCCGCTTCCTACTTAATAAAGAGAGCAAGATACTTGTCACAGTGGTGCTGAAACCCAGGATTAGGAGGAAGAAATGCCATCATGGAGTCCTTGCCATTAGACGAAGTCATCAAGACTCTTGCCGGAATCCACCACACCCAACATCAAACCCTCCTGGACATACATGCGGAGCAGGAGCAGCGTATCCAGGCCCAAGCCCAGGCGGATGATCACCAGGTATTGCGGAGCTTGATGGCCCAGGGGAGTACTCCAGCCACGACCCCAGCGGCAGCCATAGCCCAGTCCCACATCACGCTTATGAAAATAGGGCCCCAAGATGATCCAGAGACCTTGGGCAGCTAAAGCTTGGGGCTGGCCCAACACCAAAATGCTTGTGATTTTCTGGTTGGGGAGGTGGAGCTGTCTACATCAGCCACGTCAGGATGATGTAAGAGAGGGGGAAGTCTCGGCTTCCCCAGCCCTTAGAAGATTCCCTGCATGGAATTTCCCTCTGGAGCACATGCAAGACGAAACCTTTAGGCGCGCCTTCGACCAAGTGAAAGTGACTGATGGTCAACGCCTCCGGCCAGACATTGCACTCTCATAAATGTATTTAAGATTAACAAATATCAGTTGCATCAAGTGAAGCAGGACACTCAAGACAATGGAGGATACAACCCAAATGTTAATACTGCGGAGCCATCAGGAAATGTTTTTCCAGTCACCACATTATAATCCAATGGTGTTCACTTAGGGCAGGAAAAGACACTGAACCATCTAATGACCCGTTTCTATTGGCCAGGCATTCCAGGGATGTTCGCAGGTGGTGTACGGCATGCCATGAAGGTCAGCTGGTGAATCCGCCGGCAACCCCAAGAGTGACATTGTGCCCTCTTCCATAGATCGAGGTCCCCTTCTAAATAATTGGTATGGACCTTGTCAGGCCATTAGAGTGGACAGCATGCAGACATCCCTTTGTATTGATTCTGGTGTATTATGCAATGCGATATACAGAAGCAGTTCCTCTGTGCAACATTTCAGGATGAAGTGTTACGGAGGCACTCTTCAGAATAGTCCCACGAGTGGGGATTCCAAAAGAAATCCACACTGATCAGGGCACTACGTTTATTTTACGTACACTACGCAAACTGTACGAATTATAGGTAATTAAATAGATTCATACCAGCGTTTACCACCCCAAACTGATGGCTTGGTCGAACAATTTAATCAGAACTTAAAGAATATGATTCATAAGTTTGTGCATGAAGATGCTCGAAACTGGGACATGTGGCTCGAGCCCCTGTTATTTGCAGTATGAGAGGTCCCGCAAGCTTCCATGGTGTTCTCGCCATTTGAATTATTGCATGGGCATCGACCACACGGCATGCTCGACATCCTATGGGAAAATTGGGAAGAGGGACCTTCAAAGAGCATAAACTAAATTCAATACATTCTTGATCTGAGAGAAAAACTCCACACACTGGAAATTAACACTGGATAATTTTCTCCAGGTTAAAGAACATCAAATCCAGCTGTATAATAGGGGTATTCGACTACAGGAATTTACACCAGGAGATAAAGTTCTTGTATTGCTCCCCACATTGATCTCTAAATTGCTTGGCAAGTGGCAAGGACCATTTGAGTTCACATGGCGGGTTGGTTTCTGAGGTTAATCGAACAGAGAGTGGTGGAGCACCTCAAATTTACCACCTCAATCTCCTCAAAAACCGTGGCGAGAGGCATTCCCTGTTACTTTGGCAACTGTGGTTCTGGAGAGGGAGGAGCTCGGATGGTGAAAGGTGGTCTCCATAAGTGACCGAGGTGACTCGATCAGTGTCTTTTAAGTCCATCTCCGGTCCGATCAAAAATGCACACTTTTCCACCAGACAAGTCTGGACACGTCTTCTATATCAAGATTGGCTATTAGGAGCTGCTTACAATAACTCTGTGATGGCAGTGACATACATTTTGTGTTTCGCAAAGTTTTCTGCTTCAGTTGTTGTGGTGTTGATTCATATTGTTTCTAGATTATTGTGCAGAGTGATCAGATGCATTTTAAATAATTGCAAAAAGCTTCATTAGCCAAACAAATTTACTTTATTACAAAAACCCAAATTTCAGTTTTTTGGCCCTGTCACAAAATGACCAGCTAACATCATTTCACAAATCATATCAGCAGCACCTGGGAAAGTGTGAACGAGTACTAGTCAGGTGAAATCACCCTGTCATACTGATTGGATTATAAGAGCAGACTGATTGCTATAAAATGAGGGTAGAAGTGCTTCCAATCATTGTGTTCATGTTAGCAATGGTTACCTCTAAATAAAGACGTGCAGCCAGCATCGCTTTGCATCAAAATAGCTTCACATGCAAGGAAATTGTTGCAAAGAATATTGCACCTGAAAGAACCATTTACCGGATCATCAAGAACTTCAAAGAGAGAGGTTCAATTGCAGTGAAGAAGGCTTCAGGACGTCCCAGAGTGTCCAGCAATTGCCAGGACTGCTCCTCCTGACGAGTCAGTTACGGAATCGTGTCACCACCAGTGCAGACCTTGCTCAATATTGGCAGCAGGTTTGTGTGAGTGCATTTGCATGCACAGTGAAGCGAAGAATTTTGGACAATGGCCTGGTGTCAAGAAGGGCAGCAATGAAGCCACTTCTCTCTGAATTTCAGAATTCTGAAATTCTGCAGGAAGTACAAGGATTGGTGCAAAGATATTTTCTCTAATGTTACTGTTTGGGACATTTGGAAAATCAATAATCTGGAGAAGAAAAAGTGAACGCTACCATGAATCCTGTGTTGTGCCAACTGCAAAGCATCCTGTGACCATCCATGTGTGGGGTTGCTTTTCATCCAAGGGAGTGGGCTCTCTCACAATCCTGCCCAAAAACACTGCTATGAATACAGAATGGTATCAAAACATCCTGTAAGAGCAACTTCTCCCAACGATCCAGGAGCAATTTGGTGATGATTTGTGCACTTTCCAGCATGATGGAGCACCATGTCACAAGACAATAGTGATAATGAAGTGGCTTGGAGATCATTACATTGAAATTTTGGATCGGTGGCCAGGCAACTCCCCAGATCTTAATCCCATAGAGAACCTGTGGTCAATCCTCAAAAGGCGAGAAGACAAGCAGAAGCCCACAAATTGTGGCCCAGAAGCTGATATCCTGCATGCCGGAGCGAATTGCAGAGGTTATTAAGCACAAGAGTCAGCACTGTAAATATAGACTCTTTGCATACAGTATATTGAATCTTTTTGCCAATAAAAGCCTTTAAAACTCATGAAATGCTTATCATTGTTTTCCAGTATACCATAGAAACATGTGAAAAAATAATCTACAAATATTGAAGCAGCACACTTTGCAAAACACTAAATGTATGTCACTGCCAAAATATTTGGCCATGGCTGTACATACTATTAATACTGTCTGGCTTTTTTTTAAATATATATATATCTATATATAGATACATATAAAGTAGCCTGGGATCATGCAATGCTAAGGAATTATTTCCTAAAATGCTTATTTTCTGTGGTAATTGGCATCATGGCACATATGCTAATAACATACCTTAAGTTGTTTATGCAGCAGCTTGTAAGTGCTAGTAATGTCATTAAACATCAGAGTTACTAATATCAAATGCACAAACTGCCAAAAATGTACTTATGTTATGGCTTGTCAGATGTGTCAAATTCTGAGAAGGCAAGCCATTTATGTGAGATATAAATCTTAAAATCACAACTTGGACTAGTCTTTGAAAGCCAGACAGGCTTTAGATCTCAAGTGGCAATTAGGATCACTGGGAAAAACATGGCCATTATAGGGCACACAACCCATAAACGCATTCTACTTGTCTAAGACATGTACACCTCACAATAATCAAGCACTAGAATCTTGAAAAACAGCCTTTTTCATGAGGTCAGCATGGCTTGATTGAAGCTACTGTATTAGAAGTGAATGCTTGACTTTTCTACAGCGTTTGATTCTTCAGGAAGCTGAATTGCCACTAGAATAAGAGCAGGTGATGGATAATTTGAAAAGTTAGTCAGGAGATATCAAACAAGAGTAAATTTAGTATGGTAAAAGGCAGCTAGGAGAAAATTGTATTGCTCATTTATTGACCTTTTTAGCTCAAGAGACCTAATGGTGTTCTCAAGGAGGCTTAATTTAAGTATCAACTTTGTCTCAGGTGTTTATCTTAAAATTATCCTAAAATTCCTATTAGGATAGATCAAATGTATATTGACATATAATTATAGTCTAGACTAGAGAATAAAGCTACAAAACTAATATAAATGTTTAGCTCAGATAATCTGGTCTTGAGTGCACGCTGCAATCGCTGACTTTTGATTACAGACTTTATTATCTTGCTAATAAAGGGTGCATACTTTGTGACATTGTTGAGATCCCTTCTGAAATCTCTTCAGCCCTAAAGATGGACATAATACAAATTACAGATAAATCTCCAACTTAACCAGCTCTTAAACTGTTAACCACCTCTATATGTCTCTCTCTAAATCTCCCCTTATGCGATGAAACATAAAAGCAACCCAACTGAGAAAACATCGCCTTCCCATTAAGGTGCACAGCTACTAGCACATACAGTATAACAGCTCATGTTCATTCTCTCATTCCCTAAACATGCACCTACTTTCTCAACAGATGCCTGAATCTTAAAAACGAACCTGCTCATCTAGCTGCTAAGTCTGTGGGCATGCAATGGACAGATATTAATTGAAAACCAGCCAAGGCAATCTTGCCCTGTGTTCTCACCAGAGACACCTCCATCACTGTAAGCAGACACAAATCACCTACTCCAGACTCAGGAACTACAGGAAAGCCGCTTCAGTCAAAGCACACAGCCTTGTTTATGATCTCATATGTGCCGAGGTCAAAGATCAACCGACTTGTCAGTCAAAACTCTCTGAGATGTAATAGCACATTCACAACTGCAGAAACAGACATTGTTTAACCTCTGCCTGAGCAAAGGAAGAAAGAGAGAAATGCAGTGATACTGTATGCTATCCTTATAAGTGTAGAAGACCTACTATTTACAATGGATTATTATGGTAAAATACAAAACAAAAAATCCTCAGAGGTTGCTCCTTTATTTCTCAGGAGACTTAATAGAGTTCTCAGCAATGGCAATTGCTTTAGTCTACACTGGAAGCAAGGAATCCTTTAAAATGTCATTACAAATGTAGCACTGAAGTGTTTAATATACAAAAATGACTTACATATTTATCTTTCTGCTTTTTCATATTTTAGGAATTATAAGTGTAAAACACCACATAGTTCACTGTGGCACTGTTCATTCAAGTAACACAATCTGTGTTTTTCTACATGAATATGTCAGTGGACACACAGCCTTTAAAGCACTAATGAAACCATGCTTCAGTTGGAGTCTATGAAAGATACCTGTACAATAAGATTTTAGGGGAGGTAAGATCGATGTTCATTGGACAAGAGGCTGTAAACACATTGTTATTGGGTCCTGCCTGAATGCTGTGCTTCATAGGAGTCTGTGGGAGCTTAAAGAGTAATATTTGCATTGGATGTGCATCTGGTTGCCTATTGGATATTGGGCTTTAAATCAATACATTTTTTGTCCTGCCTGGAAGCCCGGCTTCTCGACATAATGATTGGTCAAGCTCTTAAATGGGCAGGACTTTGGAACAAACGGCCAGTAATAGTAAAGTGTGTGATTGAGAGTTTATGAAATATCAATGCACCACTGTCAATCGCAGAGTGTTTGGCGGCTCGGAGCTATTTTCTGATGCCACTGGATCTCAGTATGCTTATTTTACAGTATAAATTGTATCTCGGATGCTTTTCCAAAAGTTCCTTGGAGAAAATTTAAATACAAACACAAATGAGACAGTTAATGACATATAGGCATATAATTATAAAATGAATGTGGACAGCATTGCCCGGAATATTTGGTCTTTGAAGAATATGATGAGAAATGGTTAAATTCATATTAGAATGCATGACTTTAGATTGCTAGTTTCTTGGCAAATGTGAGCACAGTTTGAAAATTACATTTTTGAGATCCCTTCTGAAAAACTAGGGCAGGGGTCGGCAACCTATGGCACACATGCCAGCATTGGCACGCGGAGGGGTAATCACTGGCACGCCAGCAACGGCAAGAGAGCTAGATTATTTGATTTATATAAATTCTGCACCTGCACTCCAATCTACATCTTGACGTAATTCTTCTATATGATCACACAACGTGTTTTCATGAGCTGAATGCAAGAATAAACCAAAAGTTAAACTGTGACAAGACTACAGTATACCCAACAGACTTGTGCAGCACGTTCAAGCCATTCACGCATCACAAGCTAGCAGTTCTTCACTTTGGGTTAATCGCACCAGTAAACGTGCCTGCTTTGCTTCGGTCAGGCTGCGTGGATTACAGCCTACATTCCGTGTTTCATTTGTTTCTTTTTGCTTTTAGAACAACACCTTTTAGGAAAACACCACTATTAATTCTTGAGATTTCCAACCCAGCATACAGGTACACCGTTCTTAAACTATGGTCACTCTCAAAATTACATTAAACGATTAAAAAGAAAACATAAACCCACATTGAGAGTTCTCAAAAATCTATTTCAAGTCTACTAAAAATATAAATGAAATCTGGAAATGAAGTTTTAGGATTTTGCTGGTGCGATTCACAAAAAAAGGCTAAATAGTTAATCGACTTGTGATTTGTGCACAAATGGCTTGCACGCCATACAGTCTACCATACAGCTGATGAAAACACATTGCATGATAAATTATTACATCAAGATGTAGACTGGAATACAGGTGCGAAAAACCCACTCTCTGTTACTTGCATGCTAGCTATTACATGATTACAATGACATAATATAAGAAATATTTATGATTCCAAAAATGTTGTGAGCCATTGACCAGGAAAATAAAAAATGGCACTCCATGTCAAAAATGTTGCTGACCCCTGCACTAGAGGATACTCAAAAAAAGATTACAAGGTTCTATTTCTCAGGAATAAAATCTGAGAAAGAGGTTTAACCAAGATGTCCTTGTACTGTATATTATCTCATATGTGCTGTAGTCAAAGGTCAATCGACATGTCAGTCAAAATTCTCATAGATGCAATAGCAAGTTTACAACTGCAGAATTGTGCATTGCTTTTCTCCTGAGCAAAGGAAGACAGACAGAAGTGGAGGGATACTGTATGCTATCCAGAGACAGGCTGAAGGGATTGACAGTGAGTTTCATACTAGCGCTTCTAATGGTGCAGTTACTGTCAAACACCATAAAGGCTACATTGACTCTTCTGGGACAACATCAGAAACAAGTGAAGCTCTGCACCATAGGAAACTCTGTGTGAAATAACTTTGTCCAAGGGTAATGCCTGATGCGGTCAATACTGAATGTGTTTGCAGTTTTAGTAAAAAAGCAGGATACTGGCTAGCTTTCAACATGTTAGTTGAACAGTGGTCTACCGTGGTCAATCCATTCTTATCAGTCTTGAAAAATATTGAGGTTCGTGTTCATCCAAACACAGTCATCATTAAAGAACTGCACTTTTCTTATTCCAGCAAAAAGAACAGATATGTATGATTGGTGCACTCACAATTCTGACATTAGTTGTGTCATTCTTCATTCTCCTCATGTCTAACTCATTGCACTTTCCATGCGGTGAACTGGATCCTTCGAATGTAAGTTATGAATGTTGTAAAGTGAGAGGAAGTTGATTGGCAGATGTGTGGGACATTTGGTCCACAAATTATGCTATTTTCCTTAAAGTCTGCACCGTTTATGGGCAAATATAGCAAAACACTGGTATCCAAAGTAACTGTGTGAAATCAAATGTACAAGTAAGTATCAAAGGGTTATGAAACCTCTTCACATCCAACGTTTGTTTTCTAAAGGGTAAAAACACAATGAGGTAGTCATCTCATCCTATCATAGATGTGTAAGGACTGGTGGTGCAAAAAAAATCCATACAATGGAAACCAAAGTGAGTGAGAAAGTAATCATGGACTCGAGAACAGCAATTTCACCATGGCCTATGAGCACTAAATCAAATAAATAGCCAAAGGTGATGACAATGCCTAGTCGCCACACCCTGTAGATTCAGTGTTTGTCAGTTCTAAAACACATTCTTTTCTGTCTTCTACATGGTGTGAAGCTGTTTCCATTTGCCACATGGGATGAGTTGAGGAGCATGCTAACTGCTGCTGTTGAAACAGAAATTGCCAAATTTACGGGCGTCGCCTCCTCTACCGCCTGCTCTCTCAATCGTTTCTGCTTCATCTTCTTACGAACCTTTTATAATCTCCCACAGTTTGCTCTCTTCCTCTTTGCAGTTTGTTTTTCCACCTAGTTTGGCCTCCGTCACACAGTTGTTTTTGTAGTTGTCTCTCGTTGCATCTCTCGCTTTCTAAACTCCTGTTTTATCCCACTCTCACCCTCTTTCTGTCTAATCTCTTTTTCTTTCTCATTGCGGCAACACCTTTCAGTCCTCTCTTCGTTTTGCCCTTCACTCCTGAACTTCCTGCATCATACTCTCAAGCATACTTCTTGACAAAAGTGAAAACTATTCAATCCCAGTAAATCACAAGGTCTTCGTAAAAGCCGTCAAGTTGTTATTGATTTTATTTTCCTGATCTGTACTTTCTTTTGATGCACATGTATATAAACTTATAAATACATTGTGGATACAGAGTTGGTGTAGATCAATGTAAGTACAGGAAAAGCTATAGTATTGTGTGTACAGTGTACAAACATCTGCTAGCTGCTCGTATTCTTAGGTCATTCTCTGGTTTTCTTCAACTTCCTCTACTTGATTCATGGTCTCTGCTGTTTTCTCAGGTGGGAAACTGCAAGTATCCAGTGGGAAGCAAGCAGGGCATAAGCTCATTTATAATTTTACAGCGGAGAAAGAGAAAATGCCACGTAAGCGCCAGCACTTCAGTGATTAAGGTGATGTTGACGGCTGAATTAATTCCTGATTGCCCTGCATGATGCAGCCTCTGGATTGAGGGCATATTAATGCATGCAATTCATTTTAAAGTTGTTTTTTTTTTCTTTGTCTTATCCAATCATTTCTCTTTCTCTCAAAATCTGAATCTTCAATTCAAATTTCAGTTTTTTTGTCACCCTTCCTGGAACAGGTAATTGACTTTCACATGTACAAGGATGACTGATTATGCCATGAAGAAGATGAAACCTGCCATTATGACCTGGAGTAGACAGACTCAGTTTTTTTCCTTGCATAGTTTTTTGGTATAAACTACAGTTACAGCAATTCATAAAGAAATAATCATAATATTCCAAACCATACAATATCATTTTGTGAGGAACAGAGTGAAACTGTAGTCTTTAATTGTTGAAAATATGCCCCTTTTGGAAAGGTAGTCACAAGTCTCATTCAAAAGACATTTCCTAATTTAAGCTTGTCGTAATCGGTAAACTGTCAGAAATATGATGACATCTGCTATTATTACCTGGCGTAGACGGCCTTGTTTCCACCATGGCATAGTCGACGGCAAAGTTCTTTTGGTGGCTGAGATAAAAGTTAGCCACTGCTGTACAATGGTAATTGAAAACCAGGGCACATTGAAGCTGCCTGCCCCAACGTTAATGCCAGAGAGTGAGTGTCAGTCCGCATCAGTCAACAACTGTCAGGCGGCTGACGCAAATGCGAGGTGTCACATTGTTTGCTGCTATACCTGACACCTCGCAAAGGAGTGTTAGGATCCTAGAGGACTACAGCTCTGCATGATGCAACACTCCCTGGGGGCCAACTGTCTACACCATATGGCAGTGGTTCTCAAAGTGTGGGGCGCGTCCCTTGGGGTGCGGGGGGGGGGCAAAGGTATTGTAAGGGGGGGTGCAGAAAACTGACCCATTCTCAAGACACTTTCACACATTCAGCAAAAATAGTGACAATATACGAAAGAACCAACATGCACAATTTCTACACCTCTGCTTTTTCTCCAGCTTTGTTTAAACTTTTGGCAGGCACCACAGTAATAGTGTCAGGTGCGCTCTCAGCTGCACTTATGTAAACAAATATGTCTCGCGTGCCAGTTTCAAATGGGGGAAATGATGAAGTAAAACTGATTTTTTTGGTCAGTCCCTCACACAACACTATTGAATGGCTTCTGAAGAATTGATATATAAAGCACAAGAGTTAAGGATGACTTGTATGGTGCTTTTGGAACTTGGACAGCCTATCACCATCCTCTCATCCCTCAGTCTTGTCGCTGACACATAGTACCTATTACTTTTCTCAGCGCTGGCCAGTATGGGCCAATCGCAGTTGTTTATTCTTCCTGGAAGTTTACTGGAGTTTAAAAATGCTTTTATAGATACTAAGGTGGATTAACATTCACAGGTATGAATCCTTGCAATTATTACTATTATTATAATTTATATATATATATATATATATATATTCAGTGTAAATGTCTCCATTGAGAGAAAAACGTTCAGCTATTTAAATGCAGATGAATGGAGGATTCGGTTTACAATGTGTTCATGCCCAGGAGTTGCTCCTGCAGCTGAATCACTTTTTATTTATTTATTTTTCCTTCTGTTTTTTATGGTTTGAATGTGTATATGCATAATTAAAATGTGTTATGTATTTATATAACACAGAAAGTATACACAAAATGACAGAAAAATGTAGGCATTGTGACAAATGTACATTCATTCAGATTCTTTTTCAGTGAAGTGTAACTTTTCATTCAGTTTTCATAGTGTTTTTAAATAAAACGTTTTAACGTGATATGATGATGAAAGAAAATGCTGTTAGACTTGTAAATTTTGATCACTTTCAATTATTTATTTATTTTTAAGGGGTTGGGGTGGGGCAGCCACGCCGTTCAGGTTGATGCATATGAGACCGCTTCAGCACTGGCTTCAGACTCGAGTCCCGAGATGGGCATGGCGCAGTGGCACACATCGCATAACTATCACGCCGCTCTGCCTCCACTTATTCAGCCCTTGGACAGACCTTGCGTATCTACGGGCAGGAGTTCCCCTATAGCAAGTGTCCAAACGTGTCGTGGTCACCACAGATGACTCCGAGCTGGGCTGGGGCGCCGTGTGCAATGGGCACGCAGTCGCCGGTTCCTGGTCAGGACCACAACTGGGTTGGCACATCAACTATCCTAGAGTTGCTGGCTGAACTACTCGCCCTGCGGAGGCTATTGCCGTTGATCCAGGGCAAGCATGTGTTGGTCCGGTCTGACAACACAGCGACAGTAGCATATATAAATCAACAAGGCGCGTACACTCTTGTCGCATGTCGCAACTTGCCCGCCATCTCCTGCTCATAAGTCAGCAGCGGCTGAGAACGATGCGGGCCACTTATATCCCGGGCAACCTCAACGCCACAGCGGACACACTGTCGCGGCAGTGACCTGTGCAAAGTCATGGAGGACGAGGAACAAATCACCCTTTTGGCACCATACTGGCCCACCCAGACTTGGTTCTTGGACCTCACGCTCCTCGCAACAGCAACTCCCTGGCAGATTCCCCTGATGAAGGACCTTCTTTGCACCATCTGGCATCTGCGCCCAGACCTCTGGAACATCCACATCTGGCCCTTGGACGGAAGATCTAAGTGGCCTAACACCAGCAGTCATAGACATGATCACTCAAGCCAGAGTTCCCTCTACCAGGCAGCTTTATGCCCTGAAGTGGTGTTTGTTCATGAATTGGTGTTCTTCCTAAGCCGAAGACCCCCAGAGATGTGCAGTCAGGTTAATGATTTCCTTCCTGCAGGAGAAGCTGGAGGGGCGGCTGTCCCCCTCCACCTTGAAGGTATATGTAGCCGCTAGAGTGGTCCACCATGACGCAGTGGACGGTAAGTCCCTGGGGAAGCACCACCTGATCATCAGGTTCCTCAGAGGCTCCCGGAGGCTGAATCCTCCCAGGTTACGCCTCTTCTCCTCATGAGATCTCTCCGTGGTCCTCCTGGGCCTTCGGGGAGCCCCCTTTGAGCTGCTAGAGTCAGGTGAGCTGAAAGCCCTCTCCTTGAAGACAGCCCTCCTGATTGCGCTCACCTCCATCAAGAGGGTTGGGTACCTGCAAGCATTTTTTGACAGCGACACTTGCCTGGAGTTCAGTCTGGCAGATTCTAATGTCATCCTGAGACCCCGGCCGGGCTATGCCCAAGATTCCCACAACCCTCTTCAGTCCGGTGGGTGCTTTGCACACCTATTTGAATCGCACGCAGAGCTTCAGACACTCTGAGCAACTCTTTGTCTGCCTTTGTAAACAGCGTAAAGGGAACGCTGTCTCCAAACAGAGGCTTGCCCACTGGATCGTGGACAGCATTGCATTTACCTACCAGACCCAGGCCATGCCCACCCTCTTGCGGGTTCGAGACCACTCTACAAGGAGTCTGGCATCCTCATGAGCACTGGCCAGTAGCACCTCTCTAGCAGACATCTGCAGAGCAGTGCAGGGTCTTTGCCCCCTGAAAGTATAGGAAAGGAAAAGAACACCTTCAACGATGCGTAAGATATCATTAGATGGCCCCAGCCAAATCTAATTCTCTGTGGAGAGAAAAACATATAGAGAAAAGGCAGCAGCCTGCTCCCATGCTAGTTACGTCACTTCCTTCCCTCAGGTATGTGGGAAACTACATGACGTCTTATGGGGCATTGGAGGAGGTTACTTGCAGACTGATGCTCCTGCTATTAGGCACGCAGCGGCTTGCTTGCACCTGCATCAGCAGTTCACGTAACACGATTCAGCTGTTGTGGCATTTTCTATAGGGACCACTAATGTTACTACATCGACACAACGTCGAGTGAGTGACAGAAGGGGAATGCCATGGTTGTGTCCCTCTTGCCACAACACTGTACTAGCCGCTGAAATGGCCAGACCTTGTCTCGGCTACTCAGCACAAAACCTGAATAGAATGGGCATTCCAGCTCCTTTTATACCCATATGTCCGGGGGAGTGGCATCCAAATTCAACTCGCCAATTCTCATTGGGTTGAGAAAAGAATGTGAGGTGTTCGGGGCTCTCAAGAGCAACCACTAGTGTCACTACATCAACACAACGTCTCGTTGCCTCCATCAGGGAAAGGAGGTTATGACAGTAATATGACGTTATGTTTGCAATTGTTTGATATCCATAATTTATAGTCACATAATTTAGTTAATATTTTGAATAAAAGAAAAAAGGATAATTAATAAAGACATATTTTTCACAGCCTTCTTTGCTCATATTTTCCAAGGGTGCCAATATTTTGGCCACCACTGTACATCCCATCATGAAAACAGGTTTGAGGGCAATCATCAAATAAATAAAGCAGATGCAAAATTGACATCCCAGTGCAAATAGATGCAGATATTATTTGCACCCCAACCCTCGTTCAAAAATAATTTAGATACTAATTGCACCATAGTGCAAATAATTTTATTTTCACCAATATTTAAATACTAACATTCAGAACATGAGCATCACTGCAGTCTGTTTATTGCATTTATTTAGAGTCCAACATACACACTACACCCCTAAACCTAACCCTAACCTTACCTTAGATAAAATAACATTGGTTTTACTACAGTAACTATAGTTTTACCGTGGTATTTTGTTGAAAATATACAGTATCCACAAAATTAACCATGGTTACTATCTTACAACCACATTACTGTAGAAACACCATGGTTTAATGGCAGATGATTTCTGCCAAAAAAACATGGTTACTACAACATTACTACTATAGTAATACAGTGATGCAATCTACACACAAGCGATGACAAGCCACAGGATCAAATGAGATTGAAAGACCCCACCTCTGGATTAAACCCTTCTCTGCACTCCTCAACATTCACTGTGATCTCTGCGATAAAATAATATACATTTTTATCTATTAACTTAAGCTGTATTAAAGGAAGTAAGAGTGGAAACAGGAAATCCGATGGGAAAAAAAGTGGGACAAAAGGGGGAATAAAACTGGGGTCGCAAGGACAACACCACACATTCTCGCCATCTTTAAACCCTACGCCACTGCAGTGACACCTATTTTCTAGTTTGTGGTGCATTTCTGTGTTTTCACCAGAATATTTGGGTGCAAATAGCTGCAATGTGTGACAGGTGCTATTTACAACGGGTGCAAATAGTCACTTCGAATAAATAAAAGTAGACAGTACTTATGATGCCCTTTAATGGCTCTTTGATGCCTGCCATAACAGAGTGAGAATTGTCCGTCCACTGGACTATTCAAAAGGTGTACAAATTGCCTTGTGTCCCGAGAGAGTGCATTGGGTCTGATTGCTCTGTCGGTAATTGAAGCCTTATGGCTTCCATGTGTATGGTGCCACATAACAAGGATTTGAGGCAATGGTGGATAATGGATGCACTTCAAGTGTCCACACAGGCAGTCTCTCTTATCGCACAGCTTGTTAAGGTCTATGGTGCACCTGATTCCAATTTCTCTGATTTGACAGACCACAGGAAGAAACAAACAAAAGAAACAAGACTTTAATTTAACTATAGTAGTAGACCTTTCATTTAGCACAAAGCAAGCCCTTCTGAAAAGAACAACGTATGCCTGCATGAATTTACATGGTCCATGGCTGCGTTTCCCAAAGCATCACAAGCCAAGGTAGATTGTAGAAACCAATTGTGCAAATGGTGTAGTTTTCAGTCAAAACAAGCAAGTACACCCCCCAAACCCCACCAAAACAAATATGTATACCATGATCAGTTTAATTCTTTACATGTAACATGTAAATGCTTCACGCTGCAACCCCACCAATGTTCAAGCAAAATCTACGCAACTGGGAAGAACACAGCATTGACCCTGCTCACCATTCTAAACAACACTGTGGCAGCAGTGGAGACATTCAGGTTCCTGGGCTCTACGATCTCACAGGACCTGAAGTGGGAGACCCACATTGACTCCACTGTGAAAAAGGCCCAGCAGAGGTTGTACTTTGTTCACCAGCTGATTACATTCAACCTGCCACAGGTGCTGCTGATAAATTTCAACTAAGCAGTCACTGACCACGTTTACATGCAACCAAATAATCAGTTTCGAGTCCAAAAGATAGCTCAATCGGATTGAAAAACCTTCATGTAAACATATAAATGATCAGATTGAGCTGAATTCGAGTAAAATATCCATCCAATTGAAGGGGGTGGTGTAAACCTAAAATAATCTAAAAAAAAAGAAAAATATTCTATTATAAAATAAATAAATATAAAAATAATCATATTCTAAAATACCTTGCACTCATGCGCAGAGATGTGGTGCGTATGTATGTTTATACATGATACTCTTTGTGGGAACCTAATTTATATACAGTATTATAATAATATCTAGGTTTTATTTATAATAATATCTGATATATTTATATCGTACGAGAGTAAAACTTCTTGACAGTTATTTAACACTGCAAGCATACCTTCTCTTGTTGTTTTAAATAGCCAAAAAAAAATTATCAAATCAAATCAAATCAAATCACTTTATTGTCACACTACCATGTACACAAGTGCAACAGTAGGTGAAAGTCTTGTGTGCAGTTCCGAGCAACATAGCAGTCATGACAGTGACGAGACATATACCAATTACAGTAAACAACATACTTACACAAAACAATTTTTGATTTGGTTGATTTTAATGCTCCGTTCCGCTGTCATTATTGCTTAGTGATTTTGTGTGGCCCACAAAAACAAAGTCATAAATCTTGCTGATAAAAACCACACAAAAATCAAACAAAGGGAGTACAAAACCGACTACAAATCCCAAGAAGCCTTGCTCACTTTACAACTGTGTGAAATTCCAAAGGATCGAACTCTCAACTCCTGTTGGCTGAGGCACTCAATAGAACGCACCTCAACTATAATGTCATCAGGAGTTGAGATTACATTGTGTTCCACCGAACACTGTAACGGATCCGAAGAAGGCTGCCAAGCAATCTTCATCCGTTTGCCTGCAGAAGTGAAGAAAGAAGAATTCCCTTCCCTCTTCAATCAAGTTGACGTCGCTGATTTCTCCGCCAGCCCGCCGAGAATCAGCAGCCGTACCGCCCACTGACACAGTGAGGAAACGCCCCCACCCCCCCGTCATCACCCGAGCCTCGAGGAACCGAGTCGGAGTCAAACAATGGATGAACACACATTCTACATGCGTCCCCACGCGATACAAGTAAGAGGTTAACGTCTGGGCAGAGATAGGATATTTAGGTGTGTTATTCTTGTGGATCAAGTTTATTGTTTGTACAGTTTATGGACTGTGGAGTCTGCTCATTGTTGCTAATAATACTCAAGCAATTGATGTAACAATCTGTTATCACAAAAGAGAGTTTGCTGTGTTGTAATACATAACAGTTGCCTTCTCTCCCACGATCGTGAAACCAGCTTCGGCGCCGCCGCTTTCACTCTCTCTCTCTCTCTCGCTCTCTCTCTCTCTCTCTGTCGTACTAACCACACACACACACACACAAGTCATACAAGCGAAGACATGCTGCACAGGGGAAGACGCCATTAACCGACTTCTCTCCGCCCACATTCGCGGCCACAGTCTCTGGCCGTAAATCTCACGTGACGTACTCTCCACGAGAGTCACGCCTGCCAATTCGTGCGCGTCACTCCTCTCACACAAACACACACACATACTGTCCTCATGTGTGTTATAGGCTTATTTTGGTTACCATATTTAATCACGTCACTGTTTAGTTTGTAGTTGAATGTCGGAAGTTTATTGACTGCATTGTATTGATTATTAATTGATATTATATTTTTAATAAACTTTGTTATAATTAAAAGAGAAGTGTTTTGGTTTGTTTTGCATACACATGTGTCAAAGGCTGGTAGTGGATGCAAGTGCTCAATTTCAACCCTTCGTTGTTCCCTTTTTAATCTTGATGATCTACTGACATCAAATTTCCTAAGAGAACAATCTAACATTGTGACTGTTATGCTGTCTGGTTATTAGTCCCTGATTCCAGGGTGGTGCCCCGTCGACATTAATCCTAATTAATATTCTATTGATTTTGATAATTGACAATTATCTTTAATGATTGTTGAATTTGAAGGATCAATAAGCTAGTGTAATCGATGTTTAATTAATTTTAATAATTAATGATTATCTTTGATAATAATTAATATTCTATTGAATTTGATGATTGTTGATTTAAAGGATTAAAAAGCTAACATTGATTCTATTCAATGTTCTATTGATTTTAATAATTAATAATTATCTATGATAATTATTAATTATGGCTAATAACCAAAACTGCTCCTAAACTGTGAGCCCTACACCGCTGTCCACCAAAGCAGACAAAGAGCTGCTCAGAGACTCTAAAGCTCTGCGTGCGATCAAAATAGATGCGTAAAGCACGCACCGGACACATCAACGTCAAGGCTGGGTCTGCCTCCTCCTGGGGTAGCGCTTGCAGGTTCACCACCTGATCCCTGAATGGGGTCATGGGAATCTTGGGCACATAGCCCCATCGGGGTCTCAGGATCACGTGAGAATAGCCCGGATCGAACTCCAGGCACATTTCGCTGACAGAGAACACTTGCAGGTCACCTACCCTCTTGATGGTAGTGAGCGCAGTCAGATGGACAGCCTTTAAAGAGTGTGCCTTAAGCTTAGCTGACTCCAAAGGCTCAAAGGGGGCTCCACTTAGACCCTGAAGGACTACAGAAAGGTCCTATGAGGGAACAAGGCACAGTCTGGAGGGATTCAACCTCTTGGCGCCTCTCAGGAACCTGATGATCAGGTTGTGCTTCCCTAAGGACTTACCGTCCACTGTGCTGCTATAGTGGCTACATTTGTTAAAATGAGCAATTATTTAGCAATACTTGAATTTTTTTAAATACTACAAATATTAAAAGTAAATATATTAAATTAATATATTATATTATATAAGGAAATTAATATAATACATATATCATACTTGTATATTAATATATAGTGTAATATATTAATACTACTGTGAGTGTTGGGTCTGTGCGAGCCACCTAGTGACAGCAATTTTAAAATGACTGCTATGCCGCTGAAATAAATAAATAAGCAATTCTAGCACACGGAGTTTCAAATTTTCTACATAAATATCTATTTATTCAAATTAACTTTAGTTTTAATTAGCCACTGATACATATTAGATGCATTCCTGCTCCAAGCTGTTTAATAAAGTGGTGGGGACAAAATTGGCAAAAAGTTAATTAAAATCTATGAACAAAAGTGAATTTGTGAGCTGTACAAATTACATTAAATTTTAGGATGTAGGATTTCATTTGAGCGTTGTATAGGCTGCATTAATTCTAGGCTGTCAGTCATTTATTTCAGACAGAGAAAAGCTAAACTCTGCTGAGTCTTATCTGTTGCTGTGGCAGTTTGGAGAAGACTCTCCCGCAGTCTTTGATCCTGAAACCTCTTGAAAAGATTTCTGAAACATTTGAAGTTCAGTATTTGTGGTCATGATTAGAATACCTCCACACAATATCTAAAAGCTCTTCTCACCTTTCAGGTCACCAAGTCTTTGCACTGAGAGAAAGAGAAAAAAAAAAACTTTTGTTCTTCTAAACCGTTTTGACTAACTAAATGATGTCTGGAATCTTCATGATGACCTTAACTTGAGACCATATCATGACATATCTTATTTTCCATTAAACCATTAAAATAAAAAAGCAAAGTATTAAGCAGACATACTTTAACACACTCTATAAATCAGATCTGCATCCCCACTCCAAAAATGCATCCAAAGCATTTACTGAAGCTAAGCTGCAAAAACAGCTCATTCAGAATTATTCACAACCATGAGCTCCACCAGACAATTGTTGCAAACAAAGCACACGAAACAATCTCTGCAGTGATCATCCACTTGCATGACGTACTACGAATGACATATTTGAGTCTCACTCAAACAACTTATATATTTGCAAATATCTGGATATTTTACAATACACATATTGTTTCTATACTTAATTTTATTATATCTTTTGAATTGCTGCATGGGATTGTAGTCCATGCCCTCATGAAAGACATAAATTACACAGTCTTTTTTCTTTTTGATTTTAAAATCTTTTAAAACAATTTTTACAAATCATGTTTTGCAAAGGTATGATTCACCCAGAACTGATTGGTTTGGTTCATGGCTTAGAACTCTTTTATAAATGATTTTATGAAACCCCTATAAAAGAAATCAATGTCAAAAATACTTCCAAAACCAAGAAGGCTGAAAAAGTGGATTGCTACTCCCTATTTAAATCAAATACATAAGATATTTGTTCATCCCTGCCCCATGAAATGAATTAAACTAATACTGCAAGTCTAACAGTACAAGGTGGTTTGACAGTTTACTTTCTTCTGATCTTAATTCAACGTGTCACACAGAGAAATATTTTAATTATGAACTCTACTAGATCTCTGTAAACTACAAATAATTTTTGAATGTCCAATAAATGCTCAGGAAACCACATGGCTGTCTTTTATTAAATGTTTTAGCACCATCTGTTAGGAGAATTAAGAGGGTTTATATTGGACCAGAACATGTTCTGTTAAATGTTAAACACAGTTTCAAATGAAAGTGTAATACTTTATATAAGTCTTCGGTAACAAAATGACCATCAACTGTCAACAGAATGGTGAATAGATATTAATACTAATAATAAAGCATAACATAATAAAGCCTAACAGCTTGAAACTGATTTGAATTTATCAGATTTGTCTGATTTGACATTTATCAAAGAAAACAACCAGTCAAAAAGTCACTTGATAATCTACCGTTACATTTCTTTTTAAAGTTAACTGAAGCCTGAAATATTTAAAGTCAATTAAAGTTTCAAAGCTTCCAAATATGTGCAGTGTGTTCAATATTTGACATGGCCCACAGACAACAAATATGTGTAGAAAAATAGACTGCCAAATTTACAGGAATTAATCAAAGCACATTTGTTCATCTGTGTGACCAATGACAGAATGTTGTGCAGGGGGTGAGAAAAAATATTGCTTGCAAGGTTTTAAATATTTGTCTGTGTTAACTCCTATATACAGCCTGATTTCATGAAATGTATGTGACCATGGCAACATTTTATGCAAACCAAAATGATGTGCCGTATTACATGTTTAGCTGCAGTTTCTGAGTGAAAAGTCCAGCAGGGGGCGCCAAAAGAGAGTGAAATGGAGTTGAAATCAGACAAGGGTTTTAAGGTGAATTTTAGATGGATGTTTTTAAAGAGTAAAACGTACTTCCCTAACATACAACTTTAGACTTAACCTAACCAATAGTGTCCTAAAAGGTAAATGAGAAGTGAACAAAACAGATATCCTTACCCTTATCCAATGCCTAAACCAAAAACTATAGTGTTTCAAAAGCAAAGTTGACATGAAAAGCAACCATGTCATTTTGTGTCACTTCTATGTCACTATGGTTGTACTTTCACTTTCGCTTAAATCATCCTTGGCAGGGCTTGAACTGCGGTCTTCCTAGATCAAAGTCCAACACTCTACCAGGTGAGTTACTACACAAGCTAAGCACAGTGGAGTAAGTGTTTTAATGTAGGTGGGTCTGTAATACAAGTGTTAAAATGTATAATTTTTCTAATAATGCATTAGAAAGTGCCAAACACAACCGGAGTTATATTAAAAAATATCCTGGCTCTTCCAAGCTTTATAATGGGAGTGAATGGTACCTTAGATTTTGAAGCCCAAAAAAAACGCATCCATCCATCCATCAAAAAATAATCCATTCGGCTACAGGGGGTTAATAAAGGCCTTGTGAAGCAAAGCAATGCTTTTTTAAGAAAAATATCCAGATTTATAACTTCATAAACTATAATCACTGGCTTTCCCAGTGGGAAAACAGCACATTAAAAGTACAGTTACAGCAATTAAAATGTACTCAAGTGAAAGTATAGCATTTTTAAATCTTTTTTTTTTCCTGGGAAAAACGACTTAATTACAGTAATATGAGTATTTGTAATTCATTATTTTTCACCCCTGAGTAATATGTACAGTCGCTCAGGTCTATATTACAAACAAAATGGCTTATTTTCAGCATATCTGAAAAAAAAAATAAGACGTTTTTTCCATTATTAAAATAAACAGTATATATTCGCAAGCTTTAAATCATACGTAATATCTACATTATTTAAAGTTCTTAAAAAGTATTGTATGATAGAGTGGTATTTTGTCTATAAAGTAGAACTTTTGAGCTCTCAGCAATTTATTTGCTTCTTTTTGCTTATAGGTGCATTTACAGCATCTACCAGCAGGGACTAACTGAAAATATTCTGCCAAACCCTGACCCCTTGGCTCATGCCCACAATCAGAGATGCCATATAGTACATTCGCTTCAGCTTACTTCAGCTCAGCTCTTAAGCCATAGCATCCCAGGTACCCACATTGCAGTGTAACCATCCAAGCACCATAAGGATGGCTGTATGATAAATGGAAGTTTAAACTCCCTCAGAGCCCTGCTCACCAGTGGTGAGACATTGATACAAACATCTCACGTTCAACTAATTTGTCAACAGATGCACACATCGTTTTTGGCCTAAAAACTGCTTACAAGAATTAACACCAAAAGGTTGGACTTGTACATCTCTAAGAAGGTGAAATAGCTGTAATGATACAAACATATTTGTATGAATATAACGGTGCCCTTGGGGACTGAAGGTGTGTCTTTCTAGTTGCCAGGAAAGCACAGGCTAGGCATTTAGAAGGTCGAATGTGGTGCTTTTGAAGATTATCGAGAGGAATAATCTACAAAAGTTACACTGAAGTGTGGGGGGTTGTAAAATTCTTAGATAAATGGGTCTTGACGTGAGGAATTAATTTGACATATAACAGGTCATTATACTATAAAAACAAACTGAATGATTCAGAACTCAAAACTTCCTTCTCGCTGCAAAAAGAGCATTCAAAATGGCTCATTCCTCGTTCTCTGCTTCATTCACATTGTGATGTCGCAGTGTTTAAATTGGGATTTCAAAGGTGGGGCAACCCTAAAATCGGGTGATGCTGTAATCACTTTATTACTTCAGAAGATATATGGATTACTTTTCTGATCACTTTATGTGATATTTGGACCTAAAGAGCTGTAGTGATGTGCACAGACCTTAGCAGGGACGAAAGGACATGGACAGAGTGTGAAAAGAAATCTGCTGTCAATAGTTGTTGGTTGAGTGTGTGTGTGGGGGGCACCTCTGCTTAAAAGGGCACCTTTACATTTGTGAACAAAAGGGGCAGGGGCTTGCGCCCCTGTAGCCCCAGTTCTGTGCACATCAGTGCAGAGCTGAGATATTATTCAAAAAATCTTTGTTTGTGTTCAGCAGAAGAAAGGAAGTCAGACACATCTGGGATGGCATGAGGGTGAGTAAATGATGAGATCATTTCAATTTTTCAACTGAATACACAAGTTTGTTAAGTTTAGCTAGCAGAACTTTCCCACATTTATACATTATGCAGGTCTTCAGCTATGCATTGTATTGTATGGGGCCTTCGTTACTATATTAGGTGTTTCATAATGTGCCACACATTCTCAATTGGAACTTGCATCTGTGGATGCAGCGGCAAATGCTGTTAACTGACAAAGGTTTTATTAAACGATATATATATATATATATATATATATATATATATATATATATATATATACAAAATAAAAGTTAAAACATTAAATAATGTGTTGTTGTAGTGGTTTCAGTGTAGCACACGGTAAATCAAATGTAAAAATCACTCCTTTTTGTTTTTATTAGCATTTTCCATACTGTCCCAATGGAGTTGGGGTAGATCCTGCTAAATAAATCTTCTTAGGTAACTGATGGTGGCAGATTTGGGATTTTAAAGGAATATGCTGGATTCAATGCAAGGTAGTCAATCGATAGCATTTGTGGCATAATATTGATTACCAAAAAAATTAAAAATAATAATATTTGACTCGTCCATCCTTTTCAAAAAAAAGAAAAGAAAAAATCAAGGTTATAGTGAAGCACTTGAATGTGGCCAATTTCAGTCAATACAATTACTTATTCTGAATTTTGCTTGTTCACTAGGGGTATTAAGAAATCAGAATCAGAGTCAGAATGAGCATTTCATGCTTACACAGAAAAGGAATTTGTCACAGTGACAAGAATGCAAAACAATTTATATACATATACAACATTCGATCATTTGAAATATACATATAACAATACATACATAAACAGTCAAATAAGAATAAAAATAAAATATAACAGATAAATATATAGAGGAAACTACAGTAAGGCATTGATGTTGTTCAAATATGTTTCAGATATGCAGTTATGTGCAAGGTGATTTAATGTATTGTGCAGAAGGGGTAAGATATGTAAAAAACAAAAACATAAATGGAATATAAATATGAATGATTAGTTCAATATGCACATGAGTGTTTTGCCAGTATGGAGAGTATTGGGGGCAGTTTTAACTGTCCACTAGGTCAATGGCCTGACTGTTCTGGTGCTCTGTGCTCTGTAGAGCCAGCCAGAGGGTAACAGTTCAAAATGCTAGTGTGCTAGGTGAATAGGGTCCAAAGTGAATTTTTTCAGCCCTTTTCTTCACTCTGGAGGTGCACAGTTCTTGAAGGGTGGGAAGGTGAGAACCAATAATCCGCTCAGCATTCTGAACAGTCCTTTTGAAGTCTTCTATTGTCTGACTTGGTAGCTGATTCAAACCAGACAGAAGTTATTGAAGTGCAGAGGACAGACTCAATGACTGCTGAGTAGAACTGTATCAGCAGCGCCTGTGGCAGGTTGAACTTCCTCAGCTGGCAAAGGAAGTACAACCTCTGCTCGTCCTTTTTCACAATGGAGACAATGTGGGTCTCCCACTTCAGGTCCTGTTAGATGGTAGTGCCCAGGAACTTGAATGACTCCACTGCTGCCACTTTGCTGTTTAGAATGGTGAGCAGGGTGAATGCTGGTGTGTTCGTAAACGCCTGATTTTTTGAAAAGCTGTTTTGACCATGTGTATTGTGAATAGCAAAAGCTTACTTAAAAGCTTAAACTAATAAAAAAAAAATTAAAATAAACTTTGAGCAGACTGTTGCCTTAACAAGTATTAGAAACAAAGAGTGATGCGATTCTGATCAATCATACAGTGCAGTAGGATTTATACTGTATACTCCAAAGACCATTCACCAAGCTTAAATGTTACAGAAGCAGGTTGTAATTTTGTCATGATTAAGTGTTTCAGTGTTTCCCCCAGGTGTTCCAATCTCATCACAAACCTCTGCTGTCAGGAAAGTGCATGCACCGCTTAACAAAACAAGTAAGTGCGGGAATCGTCACAGGAAACGGGTAAATATTGATATTTTTTGAACACACAGCGTCCTCCCCTCTGGCTTCAACACCCGACCTCTACTGCTCCTGTTTTCCATCCAATGACAAAGCACCAAACTAAACAACATTTCTCCCTTCAAAGATGGGCAAAGTGGTTTTCATAATTGCTCTCAGTTTTTGGTGGACTGTTGCCCAGGGAACAGGTGCTTAACACTCAGAGCATTTGGGCCAGTGCAGACAGAAGTGAGGAGATTCCCTGGATTCTAATAGCCTGCTGTTGTATCAAACAGCCCTGCAGGGTGAGTGATGATGCGCTAAAGATTCCATGGCAAGGTGATCGAACTGGCATCCTCCTTATTTGTCAACAAGGAGAGAGAGAGAGAGAGAGAGAGAGAGAGAGAGAGAGAGAGAGAGAGAGAGAGACCATCTTAGATTTGTCGTTGTCCCCTCAGAACTGCTGTATGGAAACCTGCTGTTTCATAGCAATTTGTAACAATTTAAGCTTTTTATTTTTTGGCTATGATATTGTACCTGGGAGGCAAAGATTATGTGCTGTAAATAGTTGTTTCTAAAGTCAAACTTTGAAGAAGAAGAAGAAGAAGAAGAAGAAGGAGGTGGTTAATTGGCTTATTGAGAAACTCAACAACCAGGGAGGAACTTCATTTTGGAACTTTATGTCATCTGGACTCATTTACACTAACCACTTTGCAAAAATGACATTAACAATCAGCACACTTCTTTTAGAGACAAATCTGTTTCCTTTGTTTTGGAAGATTATTTGCTAGCCTCATCAATTTAAAGGGATAATTCACCCAAAATTAAAAATGCGGTAATACTTCAGTGTACATTAATGTTCACTTTGTTAAGTGCTTATAAAGCGTTTTTTAATGGCTAAAAATAACTTAAAAATGTATTATAAATCATTGGTGTGTGTTTATAACAACATGGATAGAAAAGGGTGACTTTTATGCAATATTTGCCAAATAGTGGGCATTTTAACTTACATGTTGTAAATGCTTAATAAACACTTATTCATACTTTTATTAATCAAAAGTTTTTTCTGCAGAACACAAATTAAGATTTTAAAAGAATCTCTGCTCTGTATGTCCTCACAATACAACTGAATTGTGATCAGAACTAAGAAGGTCCGAAAAGCACATAAAGGCAGCATAAAAGTAACTCATATGACTCCAGTGGAGTCCTAACCCAGTCTTTCGTCTTTAGAAGCGACATGAGATGCGTGGGTGAGAAAGTCCCTTTTTTACTATGAATCTCCACCTTTGACCAGTCCCAAACAGTAGGTGGGTGTGAAAGTCACTTTCATACAAGAATGTGGAAGTGAAAGTGAAAGTGTAGTAAATTAATGTCTCTCACCCACACTTATCATATTGCTTTAGATGATATGAATTTAACCACTGGTGTCTTATGCCAGGTCTGGTCAATCCATTAGGCGTCATAGGCAGCCACCTAGGTGGTCACCGTATTTGGGGCGGCGGTGCCACCGAATCCGATTAACAGTACAGAGCCACATTTAATGTTCCTTGTGTCTTTTATTACCTCAGACAAGTTTGTTTGGTCAAATTGGTTTGTTGGCACTCCCTAGTGCCGATGTAAATAAACGGCAGTGTATGCAAGGCTGTTTTAAGTGCAACACGACACTCATCACCGGTGGTTTTTAAATGTATTTTTTTATCAAATTTAAAAGTACATCATACTTATCAGTCATCACCACTGGTGTGTCTGTGTGACTGTGAAGTGTGTGTGAGTGTCAGTGATGATGATTTAGTTTTTTTACGGCATTATGGATGATAATGATCATGGCATAATTGTTATGCTAATGCTGCTGACGTATTACCAGCAGTAGCAATCAAGATTGTTAGTTGAGATGCAAAATGTAGCGACAGAGCTCAATTTCTGAAAAATAAAAAAGTAAGCTTATTACAATTTCTATATCATTTGTCATATTTGTGGTGTTAAATTATTAACTTCTGACTTCTGCCCAACTCTTAAAAATGCTAATGGTTAAGCACACCATGGACTGATTTTTGCTTCCATAATAAGATGCTGTTATAGATGTGCAGTATCTGAATGTTTGCCATAAAAATATATTTAGTATTCAGTATTTAATATTTGAATATTTAATATTCAGTATTTAGTATTTAGTATATTTATATCTAATATATTTAGATAATAAAAGATGATTATTACTAATATTTATTACTTATTAGTAAGACTGCAAGCAACAAGCTAGCTATTTAAAAGCAAAGCCAATAATGTTTTAACTAGTTAGCACTGACTGAGAGTACAGTTGTTCTGCAGTAACAAAGAACAACAATAGCTATGTCTATGATTTTAATAGTAATGGCTTACAATTTCAGATGCTTTTTAAAGTACCAGGAAACACCTGATAAAACTGGAAGAACAAGTACATCTGTCTCAGTTCCTCAGATGCCAG